>NC_041392.1:742060852-742074200 GCF_002162155.2 Triticum dicoccoides | reverse complement strand
ACTACGATGGAGGCTCACATTCGTAACCAATCTTATGGGTGCTGGGATTTTTGAAATGTACATGGTTCGCTAGCTTTTTTAGCACATCGAAAAGGGTTTGGGAATCTAATGTGTCTTCGCCCTGTGTCATGATTCGTGCAACGAGAAACCAACGTGAGATGGAGGGTTTGTTGGGATTGCCCCCGGGGAACGGCATCCAGCTACTATTCCCGAATATTTTTCTAACACTGTAGAAACGCAAGCGTTCATACATACGCGCATACACTCATTTCTATAAAACGCACACACGCACACCCTATTCCTATGAGCACCTTCAAGGAAAGGAGCCGGCATATCATCTTGAGATTTAAGAAGTCACCGTAGGCGCCTCGTCGTCGAGGGGAACATCTCCTTCCACTGAAAGCTCATCGCTGGAAATCTTAAAATAATTCAGGAATAATGCGAGCACCATACTTGAACCCTTGTGAGCTGGGATACCACTGTCCCTTTAACAATCCAACCACAGGCTAGTTCGCGCTATTCCCGAAATAAAAAATTAGTAATATATGCCATCATTAGACCAAGTATGTGCCATAATTCATCCATTAAACGTCAATGATATACTTCTACTCTGTCGGTTTCACTTGGATAGTCTTTGCCCAATAGCTACATCATTAGTATGTAATCTTTTGATTACAAAATAACATAGATAAGCACCATGGAATATCAACCTGATCATACAATTTTATATCACATAAACATAAGGGGTTGCATGATCTGTTATCATGAATGCATGTAATGTCAGAAGGCCATATCATTTTGCAGAAAATAAATACCAAGAGAAAGCAACCTCATACGTTTCGGAATTAACGAGGCAAGCATAGGTTTCTAAGACAGAATAAACGACGAGAGAGCAGCTATGTAGAGCTGTATACTATCATGGCGTGTCCATCCACATGCCATGGGGTACTTACGCTATTTTCAAAGAAAAAAGCCAAACATGTATACTCTCCCATCTTCAGGGACAACATAGCTAAGATACCAGTTGTTGTAAAATTGGAAGAGGACTCCTACCCACAAGATGGCTCACAAAAAGTAAATGTACACATCCTGAATTCCTGATACTCGGAGATTGCAACATAATCAAGAGTTGTACAAATCATCATATCATAGTACTTTTAGCTTTCATCTAAAAAATAAAGAAGGTGTACATACCACCAAATCGTATTGTAGTAGATTCCTAGTACTCCTAATGGCAACCACGCGACCAAAGTACCTGCAAACGTACGTACCTACACCCGCATGCACGCGTCAGGATTATTTAATTCAACCTAGAACGGGCGGGACGTTGAATGGCAGCGGCACGTCCTTGGCGACGGCAGCGACGGTGACAGCGATGGAGGCAGCGAGTGACAGGATCTTGGCCCGCTCCACCTGCCCGGCGAACCGCGCGCAGGCGCCGATCTGCGTGGCGTACGCGGCCGCCGCCGTGTAGGCTGCCGCCGTCGCCGAGTAGAGCAGCGCGTGCACGAGCAGGTCCACGACCACGAGCACGATGGCGGGGATGTTGACCCCGGCCGGCGCCTCCTCCTCGTCCAGACTATCCTTCTCGTTGGCCGCAGCGGCGGCGGTGACGGCGGCCACGTCGAGGCTGACGTGCAGGTACACCGCCAGCGCCTCCAGGATGGCGGCCGTGATGTTGCACCCGACCAGGAGCACGAAGGCGCCGAACCGGTTATAGGTGAAGGTGACCACGGATGCGGCGGCGCCGGAGTCGTCCGAGGGAGCGTGGGCGGCGCACTCGCTTGACGCGGCCATCACCACCGCCGACACGACGGCGAGCAGCATCGCGCACAGGCGGAGCAGGAGGCTCAGCGCCTTGGACCCGTTGGGCGGCGGCGGCGGGTCCGCCTGGTGGTGGTACCTCGACGGTGGTAAGTCGGGGCCGTACATGGTCAGCGCCAAGCAAGGAGGTTGAACGAGCAATGGCGAGATCTGTATGGATGCTTCGTTGATTAGAGCGTTGCATGCACGGCGCGGCTTGTATGTACGTATTTATCAGGAGATATATGGCAGCCGTGGAGCTATTCGGCATGTTGCACCGGCATAAATGGTAGTGCAGACAAGGCGGTGGATTCTCCAAACGGAGTTTCCAAATCATATGCATACGTATGCATCTCGCATACATTTCGCCCGATCTATTTCTTCCATATATAAGATATTTGCCCGATCGCTGAAAATTATCAAAACTTCTCTCTTTTTTTTTGAGGGATCAAAATCTTCTTCGGAAGTCATGCGAATGTTCCTGGAAACGTTCGTGACGCGACGCATACGTCCGATCCGTGCGCTGTTCTTCGCAGCATGAGTGGCGCAGCCGTTCGCTTCAATTCTTTTTTTTATGCACCGCAAGTCGTTAGTCTTAGAGCATCTTCAAGAGACCCCTTTTCGGTACAAAATTCTGCTCTAGACTCCTAGTGGAGTTGGATAACAGAATTGCTCCAACAGGTTATGTAAACATCATACTCCCTCCGATCAATATTACTTGTCGCTCAAATAGTACTGGATACATCCGCTTGAGTGACAATTAATATGGATCCAAGGGAGGATGGCGGCGCGGCAATGGCGTCTTGGATAGTTTCAGGTGGTTACCTTGCCGCCAAAAGTTTACGGGAAGCAAAACTTCCCCTAAACCAGAGGGAAGTTGGGCCAAGTTTACATGGTACTGTAAATTTATTCCACGTTTACGGGATCCGTTGAAGATGATTTTTGGCCGAAACATCCCCTAGACAGTAATTTGTTTTTACAGATACGCGATCTGTTGGATTTGCTCTAAAGCACAACACTTGCAAACCTTCACTAAATTATATGGACAACGCGCAAACCAATTTTAGGAACGCTTTTTGTGGGACTTATTGGAGATGCTCTTACTCTCTTATCTCATCTCTTCCTCCCTCTAGATTCCCATTCAGGTGGCAAGCACTGCATCTTCTAACTATGGTCGTCGATGAAATTGGCTCGTCCTCCCCGGCCGTTCCCCACGTTCCCCACGGATTGCTCCTCTCACGAAGGCGAAGTCCTGTGCTTCCTACCCTCACCACCCCTCTTGGTCACCAACGGCCTTCCCCGCCCCACTGCAATATAGAGAGACGTTCTCGTCCGCCACATCCTCCTGAAAAAATCAGGGTGGGGCACGCGCTGCACATGCGCTGAGGGCTCTCCGTGGCCAAGGAGGGGCTCGGCTTCCATACCAGCTTACCGGGGAGGAAGTGGTTGGCGTCGGCACCTTTAGAGGAGGAGAAGAAAGGAAGTGGAGACACGTGGAAGCTAGGGTGGCAGTGTTGTTCGTCTTGCCAGTGAGGAGCGCAACGAGGCGAGGTCGGCATGATGCTGGAGGAGGTAGTATTGGGGACCTTGAGTCACCGTTGCTCGTTGAGCAAAGCACGAAGCGCGTCAACATCATTGTGGTCAGCGACACCGAGCCACGGTAGATCCGCGGTGCAGAGGAGCCCCAGCCATCCACGAGTTATGGAGGAGGATGAGAAGAGGAAGCAACATTTGGCGATGGCGGGGGAGGAGTAGTCACTGGGAGGTCTTGAAATCGCTGATGTCGAGGACTAAGGGGTGTAGATGTTGCATTTCTGTTGTTGCTTGCGTACTCATGAAATCAAGCCATGTGCCCCATGCATTCTCTTGGTGGAGGTACAAATCAGGTTGTGAAGGGAAGCTTGCCGCTGAGGAAGAGCAGTGAGAGGGCCGATCGGCGGATGTGGGGCGAGGCAAGAGGGGGAGGCACTTGTTTTGTTTCCATTATTTCTTAGTGGAGGTTTTAACGTACAGATATATGTGAACAAAACATAAGCACATTTTCACGGGTTGAAATATCTCCAAGTTAGGGTTCCTCTTCTCCTCCCGCGTGTGCGACAGTTAAGGCACTCACCCACTTCAAGCTTTGTTAGTGATCCCATGGATTCACATCCCCTCTACTTGTTGCTTAGGCAGTCGGGATGGGAAGTGGGACCCCATGCCTTGACTCTGGTGAGTAGTATAAGCTCGCAAGTTTTTGTTGTAAGGGCGGCGTTTTGGTGGATGGCGGCACTTCATCTTCGACTTGGTCTTCCTGGCTATGATGCTCCTCGAGTTTGTTCATTGTGACAGGTTTGACAAAGGTCTAGCATAGATACATGTCGTCTCCTTGGAGCGATGAGGTTAGCGTTTATCGTCGTGTGTGCAGGCCTGCGAGATTTGATGCCAGGCGCTTCACATTGATTCATGTCTTCAATGGCGACGACTGCAGCTCGGTGGCACTGGTCCTTAAGTCCACAGACACGCAGACTTTCTGACTGTCATCGACATAGTCAAGCTAACTCTACAGAGGAGCGGCGATAGCAGTGCATCAGCTGCACGTTCTGGCGATGGTGATGGTTGTTTGGTGGTGCCTGTACCTTAATGTGGTTTTTATTATTTTTGAGGGGCCTTGTACTTTTTATGGTATATAATAGAACTAGTTTTTTGAAACAAAGGCATATATTTTCAAATAGCGTGGTGAAACGCCAAACACAAAACATTTTTCTAACTATGGTAAGTATCCACGTTACATATGGAAGTCACTACTAGATGAGCCACTGATGAATAGCGTTTCCTCTTAAAAGAACTGTCGCTTCGTTGCAAAAAAGATGACCGTGGGGGAGACTGGAAACTGGAGCAGCGTATATCGACCATGAAAAAGAAAAATCAGCTGGAGATAATAAGATTTCATAGTGCTTCCCGAGGAGGCGTTGGCACGGTGAGGTTATAATGCACACTGAACGGGTGATGCTAAAAAAGAAACTGAACGGTACGATCGCTGTTATGTTGTTACTGTATGGGTGCTGTAGGTAACTTGATCTGCCGTCCATTGTAATCGGAAGGTTCTCCTTTCTCCACTCTTGGACGTGGGCTGATGACTCCATCCACCGTGATTGCTGCCGCGGCGACCTGCCGCGGCGAGAGCTGGCTGCGGCAGAGCAGGCACGCCCGGTGCATCTGTATCCACACGTCGAACAGTTGGTCTTGCCATCCTGCATGTCCTCCAGCAGAGCAGCTAGCAGCTCCCGCGCGTACCGTTGCTGCCGGCATTGTTGGCCGCCGGGCTCTCGTACGAGTCGACAGGACGCGTTCACCGCGTCATTCATCCCATACGTGCACCCACGCACAAGCCGCACTGTTGGCGCAGGCAGCCGCACAACAATGTCGCTCCCATTTCTGTGCACCGGGATGGTGCCGCGCGTGGGCGCATGAGCTAGACAACGAGGCTGAACAAGAAGACGACCACTCGTGTCTGCCGTCCTGTGCACCTCCCATAGTCCCCTGCCTCAATGCACCCTGCTGCGGAGTCCATTGCGTACACTAATTGCGTTGGCGCCGGCTTTGGCCCTGATAGAGGAGGACGAGGCACTTACAACGATCATCCATCGACGCGAAGCCATGTCGAGGAGCATCCATTTCGCGTCGCCGGTTAGGGCGATGATGAGACGGGAACGGGATTACATAGCCACCCTGGTGCCTGTGAAACGATGTGTTAAGCGTATACCTCTAGGTAGGGACGCGTGCGTGTTAGATAAGGCACAAGGTAGAAGAGATTACAGAGAGGAGGTTCGGGAGGTTAGGATCGATCTCATCTATCTACAGGATAACTACAACGTCAAGAGAGATCGATCCTACCTGCCTAACCAACACAACACGATACACACACGCCTACAACGTGACACACACGGTTTATACATACACTGTGTATATACGTAGAGAATACAATGTTTAGCAGTGCCGCGATCTTCCTTTTCAGCGGCAGGGCCTTCTTGTAGAGCTTGTACCGGAGCCTGACCAAGCGGGACGATCATAGTTGTTTCATCCTGGCCGTCTCCAACAAAAGCAGCGCCGGAGGATGTAGCTCATGGTGTGTCCATCCGTGTTTCGGCTAGCGTGGATGAAAGGGAGTGTGGCGGCCGGCCGGAGTGGCACCTTGTCGCCGGTGAGTTGGTTGAGGTGGAGCTTGTCGGCAGCGTAAGCGCACACTAGAAAAGACTCAAGAGATAGATGGAGGAAGATAAAGGAGAGCCTTTCGATTACAATGGACGGCAGATCAAGGTAGCTACAGCACACATACAGTAACAACGTAACTGTAGAGGAGCCAAGTATACAAGTTACATAATTTTCTGAACATCTTGGTATACTTCATGTCCAGCTGTTGCCCCTATTGATTGCTGGTCTAAGCCTCCCGACGGCTTCCTAAAGATAAACATTGATGGCTCGTTCCTGAAAGATAATGGTACATGACGTTGAGGCTTTTGTGTTAGGGGTGCTTCTGGAGATGTCATCGGTCTTCGTATCGGCCAAATCCAGTTCCTGATGGATGCTTTGCATACACGGACGATAGCTTGTTTGTGGATTGAGTTCGCGGCTGAAGTCAGGGTTGGCGTATCCACAGTACTCACTTCGGCTCTTCTTTCCAATGAATTATATATTGCTCGTAACGGAGTTCTTTTTGGGGATGCAAAATTTCTTCTTTTTACAAGCTTTATCTTCTTTAAAGTGTATGTGTGTAATCGTGTCTGTAACTCAGTGGTGAATGTCCTGGCTACCCATGGACCATGGTGCTCATATGAGTTAAATTGCAGGGAAGTACCACACTTGGGGCAGCTGTAACTAGTCAGTACCACTATTCAGATTTTTTACAAGTCAGTACCACGTTTGAGGCTAGTCGTTGTAATACGGGCTAAGCCGCGTATAACTCTGTATTGATGCTGTATCTGACAACCCGGCCCCACCAGTCAGTTGACCAGCCGCCGAACCGGTGCGTCGCTCGGCTGGCTAGGACGGACCCGGCTTGGTCGGTCTTGGCTCGGTCGAACCCTAGCAGTTCTCTCCTCTCCCTCTCCCTCTCCCTCTCCCTCTCCTCGCGATGGCTAGTCTGGGCGGCGGCGGCGGCGATGGCGGTGGCCGGAGCAGCGGTGGCGTTGTGGGCGGGTACGGAGACCTCCCCGGACTCGGGAGCGATGCACACAGAGGAATCGAAGTCGAGTGTGGGGAGTCCAGTTCGTCAGGTTACTACAGCGACGACGACGAGGGCATGGAGGCGCCACTGTCCATGGAGCAGCGGCTGCGGCTGGCTGAGATCTGGGTGGCCAACCCTACCACGAGCCATCACTGGAGCCATGGATTGGGTGGCCTGCTGTAAGTGCTCTCTCCTCTCCCTCTCTACTCGCTGTGCCATGATTCAGGCTAGGGTTAGGTTTACTGAACTGAAAATGTGCAATTTTGTTGTCCATTGTAGTTTGGATGATGCTGTTTGGGATGTTAGGATTCATTTCGATGCTCAGCATAATTTGGATAGGAAGATATGCAACTCAGATGTCACATATTTGAATTTGTATGCACTGATGCGAACACAGGGATTTAACTTCAGTGATGAATTGTACCACATGGGTAATACAGGCATAGGAGTGCAGAGAGAGCATGGCCTAGATTTGATAGACACAAACATCAAGTTGCAGGAAATTAAGAAGCGGAATGAGGACATTTTAGTTCTGAACTTGTTAGTCAGGGCCACATCATTTGTCAGTACTGCATCTCATGTTAGTGAGGAAAAATTAGCCACAGTTTTATATCAAGAACCTATTGTGTATGATCTGAGAGATCCTCCTGTGCTTGCTGTTAATGATAATCACTAGTAGAAAACCGGGCAATAGCACCGGTTCGTAAGACCCTTTAGTCCCGGTTTAGGAACCGACACTATTATTTCGGCACTAAAGGCCCCCCCTTTAGTACCGGTTCAGCACGAACTGGTGCTAAAGGGAAACCATGTGGCACGAGCCAGCTCCGGGGGCCGGGAGCCCTTTAGTACCGGTTGGTAACACCAACCGGTACTAAAATGTTTGGGGGGTTTTTGGTTTTATGATTTTTTTTCATTTAATTTTCTGTTTTCCATTTTAATTCTTTTTCGTTTGCTGATATTTTACGGTACTACACATTGTACATGTTATGCATATATATATATATATATATATATATATATATATATATATATATATATATATATATATATATAAAATTTCTAGTAGAACCAATCATATATATATCATCAATCGTGTCTCACAAACCACCATATTAGTTCACACATACACACATGTATAGCTATATACAATTTCTCCTACATATGCATATGTTGCCTTCGGAGCCAGTGGCATTAGCCTGATTGGTGCCTTCGGAGCACGATGACAATTGGAAGTGGTTCATGACTTGGTCGATGGGGGTGGTAGCGGGTAATAGTATTCTCCCTTCGGATTTATGACCTGGTCGAGTAAAAATCCCGCTATTTCCTCTTGAAGTGCTTGTACGCGCTCCGTTGGTAGGAGCTTGTCCCGTACCTCTTTGAACTGTTAAGAAGGAGATCAATATGCATGTGTATTAGTTGTGTGACTAGATATCGATAATGGTGTAAAAATTGTGAATAGTGTTTTGACAAGCGTACCCATTCCTGTCTTTGAGATCTGCTCCTTTCGGACGCCATCATGCGAATGTTCTCGCAAACACAGTATGCACACAGATCAGTCTCCTGCGCCTGCTTCAGAGCCTTTATTACGAGAATGGAATTTAATTTGATCAGATAATAATTAATCAAGCATGATAATTAAAGAGATGGCAGCTAGCTAGCTAGCTAGTACTACTTAATTACTGACCTTGGATCGAAACCATTTTAGCTGTGGTTTTCATTCGCCTTCCGTGACGCTGATGAACCTTACCCAACCCTGCCCGCCGACAAAGAAAATGAATAAAGGGGTTATTAAATAGTTCATATCATGAAATGACGAACTAAATAGGCCGAGATATGTAGTTATAAATAATGATTGAAGTTACCTGTTGACTATCCCATACAAGATGTTGTAGTCACCTTTTGCTGTGAGTAGCGAGTCCAGTATTTCAACTGTTCCGGCGTCAACTTTAATGATACACAAGATCCAGTGAAATCTGCATGCACACACGTTTGCATGTCTTAATTAAGCGGGCATATGTAAGCAAAAACATGTAGCTAGCTAGTAGGCAAAAACAGAGAATTTGTAGTACAAGAAAGTGTGACTCACTCAAAGTTGTAAGGAAGTAGTATATCTTCATTGTATTTGAGGCGCTTGAAGAACTCTAGCATGCTGTCCTCTACCTATTTTTCATAATATGCATCTAATTTCCATGTGTATTCATTAACGGTGTTTGGGTCAATGAACCCAATGCCATAGCATCCACCTTTTCTCATTTCATACATCTTCATCCTGCATAATACCACAGAAAAGAATATAGTGAGGATAATTACACGTAATGATTGATCAAAAGGATCACTACAGCTAGCTTGAGACTTAAATTACAGAAAGAAATCACTTACAGACAATAGCAACTGACGATAGATTTGTCGAGTGCGTCTTGATTGTATAACTGAAACAGTTTAGAATACTCAACGGCCACAGCTTTCTCATGGTAGTAATCATCCTTCTTGACATAGACCATGAGGGACTCTCGATCGGATCTCTTGCTAATGTCCATGTACCATTGATGCAATTCATACATTCTCGTTGGGAGCTTCTTGACATCTTCTGGCTCGACCAAAGGTTGGCCCCGGACAAATTTCCGTTTTATTTCGTCCTCTCTAATCGGAGGCATGTCCTCGATCTCGAGGAGTTGTTCAACAGTGATCTTGAGTTCTTCAGCCTGCATTATATGCTCCTGGGTTATTACCACATCGCCCACCTCGGGAACGTAAACTGTTTGGCCACAATAATATTGGGCGCGCGTACTGTCACGTGTTGTTGGCAGCACAATAAGCGGGGGGATCGATTGCGCCGCCTGTTTTCCCAGCTGGGCAACGGTTTTCCCGCATTTTTTGACAGCTGCTTGTTGTTTGCTCGAGCTCGAGCTCGCCTCCTTCTGTAGACGTTGTCGATGTAACTTCCTGATGTGGCGCTCATAGTCTGAGTCAACAGGCTTAGGAGCTGGTGGTTGAGCCATGCGAATGAAGTGGTCAACTACTTCCACAGGCACTTTCTCCCTTGACGGCGGTGGCGGTTTCGGTCCAAAATGGGCGTCGACTTCTGCCCGCACTATGGCATTGGTTTGCTCCTCAGTCCTGTCGTAAGCCCTCACAGGAAGAGGAGTACTGAGGTTTGGACCATATTTAGATCGCTTGCCTCCGCCTGTACTTCCTGTACTATGACCTCGACTCGTACCGCTACGCACCATAGCTGCGGGGTGTCTCTTCTGCGATTGCTGAGGTAGCGGAGACGGCTGACGGGGCTGAGTTGGACGAGGAGGAGTGGCCTGAAGCTGTGCCGGACTTGGAGGAGGAGTGGCCTGAGGTTGTGCCGGACTTGGAGGAGGAGTGGACGTCTGACGCTGTGTCGGACTTGGAGGAGGAGTGGCCTGACACTTTGCCGGACTTGGAGGAGGAGGGGTGGCCTCACGCGTTGGTGGACTTGGAGGAGCGGGAGTCTGCTGACTCGGTGGTGGACTTCGACGAGGAGTCGGGTGACGCGGTGTCGATGGCCTTCGAAAAATGATGCAATCCTTTCTCCATAGGATGATACGATGTTTGGCATCTCCGAGTGTGTGCTCCTCGTCACCTCCAGGAATATCAAGCTCTAGCCCCGAATATTGGTCCGCCACCTCATCAACCAAGACACGAGCATAGCCCGCTGGAATCGGGTTGCAATGGAAGGTTGCCTCAGGGGAATTTGAAAAAGCAACGGCGTCCGCCACCTTTATGGATATGTTCTTCATTTTGAAGTGTAGCTCGCAGTTAGTGTTCTCCGTGATGTCATCCATGGGGTATCTATCCAGCACTACTGCGTCGCCCGGGGCGGAACCCACGCTGCTTCTCGGCATGGATGGGGCGGTGGTATCCAATGCTGGATCATCTGCTAGCTGCTGCAGCTGCTAAGACCCCCTTTGCTGGCTAAGTGAGTCGATCTGCTCGTGCTGCCGCTAGAATTTAGCTGCCAATTCCGCTTGACTTGCTTCTAGGCCTTGAAGGCGTTCATAGTCCCGCTTCCTCTGCTCCTCCTCCATCTTCCTCTTCTTGCCCTCCGCAATCTTCTTTCTCGCACGGGTTCTGTAGTCGGCGTTCCAGTCCGAAAACCCCTCATACCACGGAATAGCGCCCTTGCCTCGTGTTCTTCCCGGGTGTTCAGGATTTCCCAGGGCACGCGTAAGCTCGTCGTTCTCTCTGTTGGGCTGGAACACCCCCGATCGAGCCTCTTCTATTACAACAAGTAGCGCATCGTCGGCTCCGTTCAGACATGCCTTCGTCGAAACATTGCCTGTCTTCGGGTCCAACTCCCCCCATGCGCATAGAACCAAGTCCTGCACCTGGGGGGCCAGCTCTTAGTAACCGGAGTGACACTTGCATCCTCCATCTCTTTCTCAGACTTATCCCACTTAGGCATTGCCACCGCGTAGCCACCTGGCCCCAGCTTATGGAACTTATCCTTTTTTCCGGCATTGACCTTGTTTATTCTCGACCGTTCCTTAGCTAATTCTGAATCCTTGAATTTCACGAAATCGTCCCAATGAGCACTTTGATTCTCTAGTATCCCCTCGAATACTGGAGCCTTCCTTCCTCCCTTGACGTACTTCTCCCACGTCATTCTCTTGTGGTTCTTGAATGCAACCGCCATCTTCCTAAAAGCAGCGTCCTCGACTTTCCGCACATCTGCTTCTGTGATATTATCTGGTAGGGTGAAATGTTCCATGAGAGTATCCCAAAGCAGTTTTTTTTATTCTCGTCGACAAAAGTAACATCTGGACGTGGCTTTGCTGGCTTTCTCCATTCTTGAAGGGGGATTGGGAGTAGGTCCTTCACAAGAACTCCGCACTGACGAACGAACTTGTCCGCAATCTTCTTAGGCGCTAATGGTTCGCCATTAGGTTTGAATGCCTCGATATTGTACTTTACGCCCTCCTTCAACTTTTTGTTCGGGCCTCGTTTCGTCCTTTTGCCTGAAGATTTGCTCGATCCGGATGGCTGAAAGAAGAAAGATCGATTCGTTAATATATCTTCAACTCATATAAAACATGCGATGATCACCAGATTCCTGCTTATATAAATATATATACCTCGCCGGTGTTTGTTGTTTCAGGATCAACATGTTCTTCGTCGTAGTTCATGACTTCATCTTCTCGGTCGTCGTGATCGAATATCATATCACCCTCTCTGGTGTTGTTTAGAAATTCGGAGCCATCAAAATCTTCTTCATTCTGATCATCATCTGGCCCGCGTATGATATCGAACATGGTCTGTTCTCTCTCTCTGTCGGTATTGTCCGCCATAGCTTTTATTTAACTATGCCAAAAGAAATATAAAACAATTTAGTATAATCTTGAATAATAGATATAATCTCGAATACATCGTCTCGCATAATAGATATAATCTCGAATACATCGTCTCGAATAATATATTTAATCTCAAATACGTCGTCTCAAATAATAGATATAATCTCGTCGAATACATCGTCTCAAATAATATATATAATCTCGAATAAATCATCTCAAAAATATTATATATCGAATACATCACTAGCTAGCTAGCTAGCTAATAAAGATCGAATACTACAGAGTAATCTAGGCCACTCGCGGTTCCTGAGGTGCGGGCGGTGGACACCCAAAGAGAAGGAACCATCACTGGATCATAGCTTGGATGATCTCCCCAAAGAACCTGCCAGGTATTGGAGAACCTGACGTCCATAGCAGCCATGTAGCGATGGACGTGCTCGTCCTCCTCCCTGACACGGCGACGTACCACCTCCGGCGGGGCCGGCTCCCTCCGCACCAAAAGTCGCCCACGCGAATGCCACCAAAGAAGATGAGGGTCGACGACGGGACAGGGGGCCGGGTTCCTCACCAAGCGCCGCGCCCCTGAAGGTAGCACCTCCCAGTGCCAGCCCGGCGGAGCCCAGTCCCGGACATGGGTCCTCTGAAGCAGGACGTCGTCGCGGACGTGTCGACGGCGAGGATGCGGGCCGGGCATCGTCGACAACAAAATACTATATGCCGCAAAAGTAAAGTAACATTTTTTAAATGATGGATTGTGATGATTTCATATATGCAAATTCTAAATTTTATAACTAAAAATATAAGAAACTAAAAAAACATCGATCATCGTCTAACAATTTGAAATTAATCTAATTCATCTAGCTAGCTAAAACTAACATTTCCAAAATTTCTAACATTTCTATATAACTAACATTTCTATAACATTTGACATTATATATATTATAACTAACATTTCTACATACTATTTGACATTAATCTAATCTAATTAATTAATTCATCTAAAACTTTGTATGAAAAACAG
>NC_041392.1:742051022-742060647 GCF_002162155.2 Triticum dicoccoides | reverse complement strand
CCGGGACGGCGACGGGGACGAGGGCGGCGACGGCGACGGGGGCGGCGACGGGGACGAGGGCGGCGACGGCGACGGGGGCGGCGACGGGGACGAGGGCGCGACGGGGACGGCGTAGGACGGGTGCGGCGTCGATCGGGAAGAAACAGAGTGGGAGAATGAAATTTTTCGAAGTGTTGTATATATAGAAGACACCTTTAGTACCGGTTGCAGCCACCAACTGGTACTAAAGGTCTGTTTTGGCTAGCCCAAGCGGCGGGAAGCGGCCCCCTTTAGTACCGGGTGGTGGCTCCAACCGGTACTAAAGGCCCCCCTTTAGTACCGGTTCGTGCGCGCTGCCAGGCGAGGGGCGCAGAAGTTTAGTCCCACCTCGCTAGCCGAAGGGCGCTTACATCTGCTTATAAGCCCCGCCGCCGCTGCTGTCTCGAGCTCCTCTCTAAAGCAGGCTTTCTGGGCCTACCTCTGCTACTCTGCCCTGTGGGGTCTATTGGGGTTGCGGGCCTGCATCCTGGCCCAATAACAGGTTGGGTTTCTAGTCGTATGCAGGCCGCTGTGGCCCGGTAGGTGGGCTTTTTTCATTTAGTTTTTTCTTTTCTGCTTTATTTATTTTGTTTTATTTATTTTTAGTTGTTTTTTGCTGTATTTAGAGTTTCTTTGTGAATATTTTTGATAGTTTTTAGAAACTTTCAGTTAGTGCCGGTAGTTTTTAAATTTAAATAGTTTAAATTTTGAATTATTTGAAATTTGTGTGAATCACTAGTTTGTGAATAACTTAACTTTAAAAATACATTTTCCAGTGATTATTTTTTCTTATGTTTAATATTAGTGTGTTTTATCATTATATTCAATTTGGTAATGCTTAAGTTATTTAAAAAATGAAATGACTTTGTAACGGATGAGTTTTCGTCCGAAACCCTGATACTTCGAAACATATTGTCCATTTTGTACACGAAGTGCATTCAGTTTTTGCGGTAACCATCTCTACTTTTTTGCACATGCTATGTGGGTGAAATTATGATGCCATGCCAACTTTCATCCTTTTCTGAGTTCACTTGAAATGCTTTTCAACTTCAGGGTCATTTAGCTGAAAAAATCAGTAAATGCATGAAAGAATTTGCTTGCACATAAAATTTCTTCACGTTTCAAATGCCAAAACACATAACTAGCTACCCTAACTATTACAGAGATTTCCTCCTGGGTGTGAAACACAGAAAAAAGTGATGATAGTTAAGCCGATCACATCCCAGATCTTTGGGTGTGAAACTTTTTCTTCGCGTGTGTCCCTTTGCGTCGTAGCCATGGAAAATCTTCATCATTTAACGGGATGCTCGGGTCAATATTCACTATGAATGGAGCAATTTCATCAAACTTTTCATAATCTTCTGACTTGTCTGTCTTGTCATCCACTCCCACGATGTTTCTCTTCCCAGAAAGAACTATGTGCTGCTTTGGCTCATCGTACGATGCATTCGCTTCCTTATCTTTTCTTTTTCTTGGCTTGGTAGACATGTCCTTCACATAGAAAACCTGTGCCACATCATTGGCGAGGACGAATGGTTCGTCTGCATACGCAAGATTGTTGAGATCCACTGTTGTCATTCCGTACTGCGGGTCTTCCGTTACCCCGCCTCGTGTCATATTGACCCATTTGCACCAAAACAAAGGGACCTTCAAACCACGTCGATAGTCAAGTTCCCATATGTCCTGTATATAACCATAATATATTTCCTTTCCCGTCTTGATTTCTGCATCAAAGCGGACAACACTGTTTTGGTTGGTGCTCTTCTTATCTTGGGCGATCGTGTAAAATGTATTACCATTTATCTCGTACCCTTTGAAAGTCATTATATTCGAAGATGGTAACTGGGACAGCAAGTACAGGTCATCTTCAATAGAGGTGTCATGCATGGTACGTGCTTGCAACCAGCTGGCGAAACTCCTGGTTTGTTCACGTGTAATCCAGTCATCAGACCGCTCCGGGTGTTTGGAGCGTAGCAAATTCTTGTGTTCATCCATATACGGAGCCACGAAGGCGGAATTCTGTAGAACCGTGTAGTGTGCTTCAGTGAGAGAATGTCCGTCTATACATATTATTTGTTCCCCTCCTAGCGTGCCTTTTCCATACAGTCTGCCCTTATGCCGCGATTCAGGAACACCAATCAGCTTAAGGTCAGGAATAAAGTCAATACAAAACTCAATGACCTCCTTATTTTGACGGCCCTTGGAGATGCTTCCTTCTGGCCTAGCACGGTTATGAACATATTTCTTTGAGACTCCCATGAACCTCTCAAAGGGGAACATATTGTGTAGAGATACAGGACCCAAAACGTTAATCTCTTCGCATAGGTGAACTAGGACGTGCGTCATGATGTTGAAGAAGGATGGTGGGAACACCAACTCAAAACTGACAAGACATTGCACCAAATCATTCTGTAACCTTGGTATGACTTCTGGATCGATTACCTTCTGAGAGATTGCATTGAGAAATGCACATAGCTTCACAATGGCTAATCAAACGTTTTCTGGTAGAAGCCCCCTCAATGCAACCGGAAGCAGTTGCGTCATAATCACGTGGCAGTCATGAGACTTTAGGTTCTGGAACTTTTTCTCTGCCATGTTTATTATTCCCTTTATATTCGACAAGAAGCCAGACGGTACCTTAATACTGAGCAGGCATTCAAAGAAGATTTCCTTCTCTTCTTTGGTAAGAGCGTAGCTTGCATGACCCTGATGTATGCCGTCTTTTCCATGCATACGTTGCTGGTCCTCCCGTGCCTCAGGTGTATCTTTTTTCTTCCCATACATGCCCAAGAAGCCAAGCAGGGTCACACAAAGATTCTTCGTCACGTGCATCACATCGATTGCGGAGCGGACCTCGAGGTCTTTCCAATAGGGCAGGTCCCAAAATGTATATTTCTTCTTCCACATGGGTGAGCGTCCGTCAGCGTCATTCGGAACAGGTTGTCCACCAGGACCCTTTCCAAAGACCACCTTCAAATCCTTGACCATATCATGTACATCAGCACCAGTACGGTGGCGAGGCTTCGTCCGGTGATCCGCCTCACCTTTGAAATGCTTGCCTTTCTTTCTTACGGGATGCCTGCTCGGAAGAAATCGACGATGTCCCAGGTACACATTCTTATTAGCCAAATATATACTGTCGGTATCGTCCAAACAGTGTGTGCATGCGCGGTATCCCTTGTTTGTCTGTCCTGAAAGGTTACTGAGAGCAGGCCAATCATTGATGGTCACGAACAGCAATGCCTTTAGGTCAAATTCTTCCCCCATGTCCTCATCCCACGCACGTACACCTGTTCCATTCCACAGTTGTAAGAGTTCTTCAACTAATGGCCTTAGGTACACATCAATGTCGTCGCCGGGTTGCTTAGGGCCTTGGATGAGCACTGGCATCATAATGAACTTCCGCTTCATGCACAACCAAGGAGGAAGGTTATACAAACATAGAGTCACAGGCCAGGTGCTATGGTTGCTGCTCTGCTCCCCAAAAGGATTAATGCCATCTGCGCTTAGACCAAACCATACGCTCCTTGCGTCATCTGCAAACTCCTCCCCGTACTTTCTTTCAATTTTTCTCCACTCTGACCCGTCAGCGGGTACTCTCAACTTTCCGTCTTTCTTACGGTCTTCTCTGTGCCATCGCATCGCCTTGGCATGCTCTTTGTTTTGGAACAAACGTTTCAACCTTGGTATTATAGGAGCATACCACATCACCTTGGCAGGAATCTTCTTCCTGGGGCGCCGGCCCTCGACATCACCAGGGTCATCGCGGCAGATCTTATAGCGCAATGCACCACATACCGGGCAAGCGTTCAAATCCTCGTACTCACCGCGGTAGAGGATGCAATCATTAGGGCATGCATGTATCTTCTGCACCTCTAACCCTAGAGGGCAGACAGCCTTCTTTGCTTCGTATGTACTCTCGGGCAATTTGTTGTCCTTTGGAAGCATATCCTTTATCATTACCAGCAACTTTCCAAATCCCTTGTCAGATACACCATTCTCTGCCTTCCATTGCAGCAAATCCAGTGTGGTGCCCAGCTTTTTCTTGTCACCTACGCAATTCGGGTACAACAATTTTTTGTGATCCTCTAACATGCGCTGCAACTTCTTCTTCTCCAAATCACTTGCGAAGTTTCTCTTTGCATCGGCAATGGCCCGACCTAGATCATCAACGGGCTCATCTGATGCCTCTTCTTCAGCTTCTTCCCGCATTGCCGGCTCAGCTTCTTCCCGCATTACCGGCTCAACGTCTTCCCCCATTGTTGTATCATCGTATTCAGGGAACCCATGGCCAGGATAGCTGTCGTCGTCCTCTTCTTCTTCATTGTCTTCCATCATAACCCCTCTTTCTCCGTGCTTGGTCCAAACATTATAATGGGGCATGAAACTGGACTTAAACAGGTGGACGTGAATGGTTCTTGACGTAGAGTAATTGTGACCATTCTTACAGCAAGCACATGGACAAGGCATAAAACCATCCGCCCGCTTGTTTGCCTCAGCCGCAAGCAGAAAAGTATGCACGCCCTCAATGAACTGGGGAGAGCATCGGTCATCGTACATCCATTGCCGGCTCATCTTCATTACACAACACCGAATAGACCAAATTAATACAAGTTCATACAATTAATACAAGTTCATGCATAAAGTTCATACAACACTTAAATCCAACAAACAAATAACTCTCTAGCTAAAGCATTTAAATGCAACAACAAATATGATCAAGATCGCAACTAAGGTAACAATGGATCCAACATCATAATGATACCAAGCCTCACTATCGATGGCATACTTTCTAATCTTTCTAATCTTCAAGCGCATTTTCTCCATCTTGATCTTGTGATCATCGACGACATCGGCAACATGCAACTCCAATTCCATCTTCTCCCCCTCAATTCTTTTCAATTTTTCTTTCAAGTACTCGTTTTCTCTTTCAACTAAATTTAACCTCTCGGCAATAGGGTCGGTTGGAATTTCCGGTTCACATACCTCCTAGAAAAAATTTCTATGTCAACTTGATGGGCATAATTTGTCATAAACACGAAATGCAACTAGTTTTAAAAGAGAATATACATACCACATCCGAATCATAACAAGGACTAGGGCCGACGGGGACGGATATCAAAACCATGGCACTATATGTATAACAAACAACGTACGGGTAAGATAATTATACGAGTAACTATATATCCAAATCACACAAACATCAATTTTTATATAAAATTTCATGAACAAGAGGCTCACCACAAGGTGGTGCCGGCAACGGGACGGTGCGGGCGATCGACGGTGCCTACGATGGAGATTTAGAAGGCACTAAGTAAACCACACCTACATATGCAAACTAAGTGTTATTTTTGACCTCAAATTGCATATAAATCAAATACTAGCACATATATATATATATCCTCCCAAATTACTAAACTCACAAATTAATCACTATATAAACCAATGCAAGAGCTAATCTAGCAATGAGAGATGAAAGGACAAAGTTGCTAACCTTTGTGATCATTTGAATGGATGAGGGCCTTCAAATCTTGACAAATTTTGGGCAAATTTTGTGATGAACTCGAGAGGAAGAAGGGAAGAACAGAGAAGAGGGAGAGGGGAAAGGGGGAAGAACAGAGTGCTGGTGGACGAAGGGTCTATGTAGGACGACCTTTAGTACCGGTTCGTGCCAAGAACCGGTACTAAAGGGGCTGGAGGGGCCCCATTCTGACAACATCCTGCCACCACTCTCATTAGTACCGGTTCGTGGCACGAACCGGTGCTAAAGGTTCGCCACGAACCGGTACTAATGAAAGCGGCCCGGCTAGCCGTTGGAACCGGCACTAATGTATACATTAGTGCCGGCTCAAATACAAACCGGCACTAATGTGCTTCACGTTTGACCCTTTTTCTACTAGTGAATGGTGTTGTTTATGAGAGTCAAAGAAGCAACAGTAGTGCACTAGTACAACCTACTGGTATGTGCACACAAGAGAGCAGAAATGTTAGCTTAAGTAAGCTCAAATCTGTGATGGAAGAAGAGGAAGAGGAGGGATATAAGAGTAGTGATGACTCTCAAGGGGCATATGACGGTGACAACAACCCTTTCTGCATGAAGAAGTACAGGATTGCTGAAGACATAGAGATAATAGAGGGAAAGAGGCTAGCAGATGAAGAACTAGAAGAGGATGAAGATTCAGATGAAGAAACAGATGAATATTCAGATAAGGAACAACTACACTATGAGGGTGACACTGAGGTTGAGGAGTTGTTTGAGTTTGAGGAGGATGAGGAGGAAGATTCTGAGAAGGAGAAGGAACCACCCATGAAAGCAGCTGGTAAAAAGAGGCAAAAGCTGCCAGTTAGGAGAGGGCCCACCAGTAGGACACATTCTAATGTGTTAGAGGAATTGAAACCAGATTTCAGACCATCATCAGATGAAGAAGATACTGGGTTGCTATTGGATAGTGAAGATGATCAATTTGAGCCACTAGCATTTGTCCTACCAAAAGGAAGGAAGAGTAGAGCATTGAAAAGGCCAGCAAGGATATGGTATAATGAAAAACTGGAGCAACCACATCAACAGTTATGTATGCACATGTGTTTCAAAAATCAGCAACAATTCAGAGATGCTCTATTGAGCTTGCACATTACACAGGCCAGAAATTTCAGGTATCATAGAAACTCAGACAAAAGGATAATTGTTTGCTGCAAACAAGAGCATTGTCAGTTCTTCATAGTTGCAGCAGTTATCAAAGGGGAGAAGACATTTTCAATAAAAAAAATGAGGCTGCAGCACACTTGCCCTAGCAGTACAGAGACATCAAGGGTTAGTGCAATGTGGCTTGCACAGACATATGAGTCACTGTTCAGGTCTGATCCAAACACAAGTATTTTGACTCTGATTGACAACTGCAATGAGAAGTATGGTATTGATGTGCCCAAGCACATGGCCTATAGGGCCAAAAACCTTGCTGTAGAGGCTGTTTTAGGAGAGCACAAGAAACAGTATCCCAGGATGAGGGACTATGCTCAAACAATCATGGATACAAACCCTGGGAGTAGAGTTATAGTTACAACTGTAACTCCAAAACCTACTACAAAAATACCACATCCAGGACCAAGGTTTCATGCTATGTTCTTCTGCATCAATGGAGCAAGGGAGGGCTTTCTTAGTGGATGCAGACCATTCATAGGTTAGTGACATGTTTTATATGCTTTATTTTAGTGCTTTATTTAGTAGGTTAGTGACATGTACAGCTTAAGTATGTTTAGTAGTGTTATATAGTGAATGAACTTGCTCATTGCTTTTATATGACATATATAGAATTGTGTATCCATTCTTGTAGATGACATATATAGAATAGTTTGATAGTTTCACATAGTTACTGAATTTGATCTTACAAATGCAATATAGTTGTTGATGGCTGCTTTATTAAGCTCACCACTGGAGCTCAAATACTTGCTGCCACTGGTAGAGATGGCAACAACAACATTTTCCCACTAGCATTTGGTATTGTTGGACAAGAGGATACAGCAAATTGGTGTTGGTTTCTGCACCAACTTAAGATATGTCTAGGAGGAGAAGTTGGACAATTTGGAACTTATACTATCATGTCTGATAGACAGAAGGTATGAATGCATCCCCTTGTTTATTTTTATGCAAATTTGGTCCTTATACTATGATGTCAGTAGCTTAGTATGATATGCTATGTCAACAGGGCCTACTAAATGCAATTAATCAAGTATTTCCAAACTGCCACCAAAGATTTTGCCTTAGGCACTTGTATGCAAACTTCCAAAATGCTGGGTTTAGGGGAGAAGATCTTAAGAAATGCATGGATAATGCTAGTTATGCTTATAACCAACACAAGTTTTACATTGCAATGAATGATCTAAAAAATGAGAGTGAGGAAGCTTGGAAGTGGCTGAGTGGAATACCTGCAAGATTCTGGGATAGGCATGCTTTTGATACAAACTGTAAGATAGACTTGGTTGTTAACAACCTATCCGAGGTGAAGTACATCCTTGATTTTAGGAAAAAACCCATTAGGACTATGATTGATGGTATTAAGAATAAGCAGATGGTGAGGTGGCATAGGAATAGAGAGAGTGGAAAGGCAGCTCTGTGGGAGATCACACCCCATTATGCTGAGAAGTTAGAGGTGGAAAAGGAAAGGGCCAGATTCTGTAAACCCATTCAAGCTGGTGTTAATCTATGGCAAGTAACCAGTGGGCAGCAAACACATGCTGTCAACTTGGAACTTCATACATGTGGTTGCAGAAAATGGGACCTGAGTGGCACACCATGTAACCATGCAATATCAGCAATTAACAAGGCAAAAAGGTTTCCAGAGGACTATGTGTGCACAATCTTCAAAAAACCATTTTACCTAGCAGCATATGAACCAATGATATATCCTGTTCCTGGTGAACATGATTGGACAAAGACAACAGGACCAGACATAGAGCCACCTAAATTTCATGTGAAGAAGGGAAGAAGGAAAGAGAAGAGGATAAAGGGCAGATTTGAGGTTCCAAAGCCAAAAGAGAGTTCAAGAATGGCCACTATAACATGCAGCAACTGTGGGCTCCAAGGCCATAGATATACCAGCTGCAGCAAACAATTGAAACCAGTTGGCTTTGAGAAAAAATAAGCATGTGGTAAGCACCTTGTTAACTAGTACTATATATGTTTTGTATTTATTGTATGTTTCCTTCTCTTCATGTTTCCTTCATTTTTGCAAGGCATCTAGAAGATCAAGGAATGTTGATGAAGCACAGGCAGCACCAGCAAGAGCACCAGCAAGAGCAGAGGCTGCACCAGCAAGAGCACAGGCTACACAGGCTGCACCAGCAAGAGCACAGGCTGCACCAGGAAGAGCACCAGCAAGAGCACAGGTTGCACCAGGAAGAGCACATCCTTATGCAAGGCATGGTGCTGCAAGGCATTCAAGGCCATTCTCTGCACCAAGAGCTGCTGCTGGGAGTTCTGCTGCTGGGGCTTCCACTTCTGGTGCTTCCACTTCTGCTGGCCCTACAAGTCATACTGGATGGATGGCCTTTTTTACTGCAAGTGGAAATACCTAACTGTCATGTCTCATGTTTCTAAACTATGTCAGTTATGACCAAGATATGAGGGGGCAAGTTATTTCTGTTTCAAAACAGTCATCATTTTGGGTTGACATGCTTTCTGGAGGAGTACTCTTTCTATTCTGTATGAGTCATGTTTCTAAACTATATCAGTGATGCCCCAAGAGATGAGGGGCAAGTTATGTATGCTATCTGTTAGAGTACTCTATCTGTTATTATTCATGAATCTAAACTATGTCAGTTATGCCCCAAAATAGCCAAAGTTTTAGTCTTTAGGGGTTGTCGACGTCGACGGAACCCAAAATAGCCAAAGTTTTAGTCTTTAGGGGTTGTCGACGTCGACGGAACCTAAAATAGCCAAAGTTTTAGTCTTTAGGGGTTGTCGACGTCGACGGAACCTAAAATAGCCAAAGTTTTAGACTTTAGGGGTTGTCGACATTGACGGAACCTAAAATAGCCAAAGTTTTAGTCTTTAGGGGTTGTCGACGTCGACGGAACCCAAAATAGCCAAAGTTTTAGTCTTTAGGGGTTG
>NC_041392.1:742012053-742049719 GCF_002162155.2 Triticum dicoccoides | reverse complement strand
CTGATTGACATGACCCATTCCATTAGCTTAGCACCTGATCGTTTAGTATGTTGCTATTGCTTTCTTCATGACTTATACATGTTCCTATGACTATGAGATTATGCAACTCCCGTTTGCCGGAGGAACACTTTGGGTGCTACCAAACGTCACAACGTAACTGGGTGATTATAAAGGAGCATTACAGGTGTCTCCAAAGGTAGATGTTGGGTTGGCGTATTTCGAGATTAGGATTTGTCACTCCGATTGTCGGAGAGGTATCTCTGGGCCCTCTCGATAATGCACATCACATAAGCCTTGCAAGCACTGCAACTAATATGTTAGTTGTGAGATGATGTATTACGGAACGAGTAAAGAGACTTGCCGGTAACGAGATTGAACTAGGTATTGGATACCGACGATCAAATCTCGGGCAAGTAACATACCGATGACAAAGGGAACAACGTATGTCGTTATGCGGTCTGACCGATAAAGATCTTCGTAGAATATGTAGGAGCCAATATGGGCATCCAGGTCCCGCTATTGGTTATTGACCGGAAACGTGTCTTGGTCATGTCTACATTGTTCTCGAACCCGTAGGGTCCGCACGCTTAAGGTTTCGATGACAGTTATATTATGAGTTTATGAGTTTTGATGTATCGAAGGAGTTCGGAGTCCCGGATGATATCGGGGACATGACGAGGAGTCTCGAAATGGTCGAGACGTAAAGATCAATATATTGGACGACTATATTCGGAGTTCGGAAAGGTTCCGAGTAATTCGGGTATTTTCCGGAGTACCGGGGGGTTACGGGAATACGGGGAAGAGTATTGGGCCTTGATGGGCTTTAGTGGGAAGAGGAGAAAAAGGCTGCGCCCCCCCTCCCCTCTAGTCCGAATTGGACTAGGGAAAAGGGGGCCGGCCACCTCTCCTTCTCCTCCTATTCCTTCTCCCTTCCTCCCCTCTTGGTGGACTCCTACTAGGACTTGGAGTCCTAGTAGGACTCCCTATCCTGGCCGCACCTTTGCCTTGGCCGGCCTCCTCCTCCTCCATCCTTTATATACTGAGGCAAGGGGCACCCCATGAACACACAAGTTGATCCATGTGATCTATTCCTTAGCCGTGTGCGGTGCCCCCTGCCACCATATACCTCGATAATACTGTAGCGGAGTTTAGGCGAAGCCCTGCTGCTGTAGTTCATCAAGATCGTCACCACGCTGTCGTGCTGATGGAACTCTTCCCCGACACTTTGCTGGACCGGAGTCCGGGGATCGTCATCGGGCTGAACGTGTGCTCGAACTCGGAGGTGCCGTAGTTTCGGTGCTTGATCGGTTGGATCGTGAAGACGTACGACTACTTCCTCTACGTCGTGTCATCGCTTCCGCAGTCGGTCTGCGTTGGGTACGTAGACAACACTCTCCCCTCGTTGCTATGCATCACATGATCTTGCGTGTGCGTAGGAAATTTTTGAAATTACTACGAAACCCAACAATGGTATCAGAGCCTAGGTTATTTATGTTGATGTTATATGCACGAGTAGAACACAAGTGAGTTGTGGACGATACAAGTCATACTTCCTACCAGCATGTCATACTTTGGTTCGGCGGTATTGTTGGACGAGACGACCCGGACCAACCTTACGCGTACGCTTACGCGAGACCGGTTCCCTCGACGTGCTTTGCACATAGATGGCTTGCGGGCGACTGTCTCTCCAACTTTAGTTGAACCAAGTATGGCTACGCCCGGTCCTTGAGAAGGTTAAAACGGAGTCTATTTGACAAACTATCGTTGTGGTTTTGATGCGTAGGTGAGATTGGTTCTTACTTAAGCCCGTAGCAGCCACGTAAAACATGCAACAACAAAGTAGAGGACGTCTAACTTGTTTTTGCAGGGCATGTTGTGATGTGATATGGTCAAAGCATGATGCTGAATTTTATTGTATGAGATGATCATGTTTTGTAACCGAGTTATCGGCAACTGGCAGGAGCCATATGGTTGTCGCTTTATTGTATGCAATGCAATCGCGATGTAATGCTTTACTTTATTACTACGGTAGTGATAGTCGTGGAAGCATAAGATTGGCAAGACGACAACGATGCTACGATGGAGATCAAGGTGTCGCGCCGGTGACGATGGTGATCATGACGGTGCTTCGGAGATGGAGATCACAAGCACAAGATGATGATGGCCATATCATATCACTTATATTGATTGCATGTGATGTTTATCCTTTTATGCATCTTATCTTGCTTTGATTGACGGTAGCATTATAAGATGATCTCTCACTAAATTATCAAGAAGTGTTCTCCCTGAGTATGCACCGTTGCCAAAGTTCGTCGTGCCCAGACACCACGTGATGATCGGGTGTGATAAGCTCTACGTCCATCTACAACGGGTGCAAGCCAGTTTTTGCACACGCAGAATACTCAGGTTAAACTTGACGAGCCTAGCATATGCAGATATGGCCTCGGAACACGGAGACCGAAAGGTCGAGCGTGAATCATATAGTACATATGATCAACATAATGATGTTCACCGATGAAACTACTCCATCTCACGTGATGATCGGACATGGTTTAGTTGATTTGGATCACGTGATCACTTAGAGGATTAGAGGGATGTCTATCTAAGTGGGAGTTCTTAAGTAATATGATTAAATTGAACTTAAATTTATCATGAACTTAGTCCTGGTAGTATTTTGCAAATCATGTTGTAGATCAATAGCTCGCGTTGTTGCTTCCCTGTGTTTATTTTGATATGTTCCTAGAGAAAATTGTGTTGAAAAATGTTAGTAGCAATGTTGCGGATTTGATCCGTGATCTGAGGTTAAATCCTCATTGCTGCACAGAAGAATTATGTCCTTAATGCACCGCTAGGTGACAGACCTATTGCAGGAGCAGATGCAGAAGTTATGAACGTCTGGCTAGCTCAATATGATGACTACTTGATAGTTTAGTGCACCATGCTTAACGGCTTAGAATCGGGACTTCAAAGACGTGTTGAACGTCATGGACCATATGAGATGTTCCAGGAATTGAAGTTAATATTTCAAGCAAATACCCGAGTTGAGAGATATGAAGTCTCCAACAAGTTCTATAGCTAAAAGATGGAGGAGAATCGCTCAACTAGTGAGCATGTGCTCAGATTGTCTGGATACTTCAATCGCTTGAATCAAGTGGGAGTTAATCTTCCAGATAAGATAGTGATTGACAGAATTCTCTAGTCACCATCACCAAGTTAGTAGAACTTCGTGATGAACTATAGTATGCAAGGGATGATGAAAATGATTCCCGAGCTCTTCGTGATGTTGAAATCAACGAAGGTAGAAACCAAGAAAGAGCATCAAGTGTTGATGGTTGACAAGATCACTAGTTTCAAGAAAAGGACAAAGGGAAAGAAAGGGGAACTTCAAGTAGATTGACAAGCAAGTTGTCACTCCCACGAAGAAGCCCAAAGCTGAACCAAAGCCTGAAACTGAGTGCTTACACTGCAAAGGAAATGGTCACTGGAAGCGGAACTACCCTAAATATTTGGTGGATAAGAAGGATGGCAAAGTGAAAAAGGGTATATTTGATATACATGTGTTTGATGTGTGCTTTACTAGTGTTTATAGCAACCCCTCGGTATTTGGTACTGGTTCAGTTGCTAAGAGTAGTAACTCGAAACGGGAGTTGCAGAATAAACAGAAACTAGTTAAGGGTGAAGTGATGATGTGTGTTGAAAGTAGTTTCAAGATTGATATGATCATCATCGCACACTCCCTGTTCTTTCGGGATTAGTGTTGAACCTAAATAAATGTTATTTGGTGTTTGCGTTGAGCATGAATATGATTTGATCATGTTTATTGCAATACGGTTATTCATTTAAGTAAGAGAATAAACTGTTGTTCTATTTACATGAATAAAACCTTATATGGTTACACACCCAATGAAAATGGTTCATTGGATCTCGATCGTAGTGATACACATATTCATAATATTGATGCCAAAAGATGCAAAGTTAATAATGATAGTGCAACTTATTTGTGGCACTGCCGTTTGGGTCATATCGGTGTAAAGCGCATGAAGAAACTCCATAAAGATGGATTTTCGGAATCACTTGGTTATGAATCATTTGATGCTTGCGAACCGTGCCTTTTGGGCAAGATGACTAAAACTCCGTTCTTCGGAACAATGGAACGAGTTACTGACTTGTTGGAAATAATACATACCGATGTATGCGATCCAATGAGTGCTGTTGCTCGTGGCAAGCATCGTTGTTTTCTGACCTTCACAAGATGATTTGAGCAGATATGGGTATATCTACTTGATGAAACATAAGTCTGAAATAGTTGAAAGGTTCAAAGAATTTCAGAGTGAAGTGGAAAAATCATCGTAACAAAGAAAATAAAGTTTCTGCGATCTGATCGCGGAGACAAATATTTGAGTTACGAGTTTGGTCTTCAATTAAAACAATGTGGAATAGTTTCACAGCTCACGCCACCTGGAACACTACATCGTTATGGTGTGTCCGAACGTCGTAACCGCACTTTATTTGATATGGTGCGATCTATGATATCTCTTTACCACTATCGTTTTGGGGTTATGCATTAGAGACAGCTGCATTCACGTTTTAAAATAGGGCACCATCTAAATCCGTTGAGACGACACTGTATGAACTATGGTTTAGCAGTAAACCTAACCTGTTGTTTCTTAAAGTTTGGGGCTGCGATGCTTATGTGAAAAAGGTTTCATCCTGATAAGCTCGAACCCAAATCGGAGAAGTGCGTCTTCATACCCAAAGGAAATTGTTGGGTACACCTTCTATCACAGATCCGAAGGCAAGACATTCGTTGCTAAAATGGATCCTTTCCAGAGAAGGAGTTTCTCTCGAAAGAAGTGAGTGGGAGGAGAGTAGAACTTGATGAGGTAATTATACCTTCTCCCTTATTGGAAAGTAGTTCATCACAGAAATCAGTTCCAGTGATTCCTACACCAATAAGTGAGGAAGTTAATGATGATGATCATCAAACTTCAGATCAAGTTACTACCAAAACCTCGTAGGTCTTCCAGAGTAAGATCCGCACCAGAGTGGTACGGTAATCATGTTCTGGAAGTCATGTTACTAGACCATGATGAACCTACGAACTATGAGGAAGCAATGATGAGCCCAGATTCCACGAAATGGCTTGAGGCCATGAAATCTGAGATATGATCCATGTATGAGAACAAAGTGTAGACTTTGATTGACTTGCCCGATGATCGGTGAGTCATTAAGAATAAATGGATCTTCAAGAGGAAGACGGACGTTGATAGTAGTGTTACTATCTACAAAGCTAGACTTGTCGAAAAAGGTTTTTGAAAAAGTTCAAGGTGTTGAATACGATGAGATTTTCTTACTCGTATCGATGCTTAAAAGTCTGTCCGAATCATGTTAGCAATTGCCGCATTTTATGATTTTGAAATTTGGCAGATGGATGTCAAAACTGCATTCCTGAATGGATTTCTGGAAGAAGAGTTGTATATGATGCAACCGGAAGGTTTTGTCGATCCAAAGGGAGCTAACAAAGTGTGCAAGCTCCAGCGATCCATTTATGGACTGGTGCAAGAATCTCGGAGTTGGAATATACGCTTTGATAAGTTGATCAAAGCATATAGTTATTGTACAGACTTACAGTGAAGCCTGTATTTACAAGAAAGTGAGTGGGAGCACTACAACATTTCTGATAAGTATATGTGAATGACATATTGTTGATCGGAAATAATGTAGAATTATTCTGCAAAGCATGAAAGGATACTTGAATAAAAGTTTTTCAAAGAAAGACCTTGGTGAAGCTGCTTACACATTGAGCATCAAGATCTATATAGATAGATGAAGACGCTTGATAAGATTTTTTCAATGATTACATACCTTGATAAATTTTTGAAATAGTTCAAAATGGAACAGTCAAAGAAGGAGTTCTTGCCTGTGTTGCAAGGTGTTAAGTTGAGTAAGACTCAAAGACCGACCACGGCAGAAAATAGAAAGAGAATGAAAGTCATTCCCTATGCCTCAGTCATAGGTTCTATAAAGTATGCCATGCTGTATACCAGATCTATTGTATGCCATACCACTGAGTTTGGCAAGGGAGTACAATAGTGATCTAGGAGTAGATCACTGGAGAGCGGTCAAAATTGTCCTTAGTGGAATAAGGATATGTTTCTCGATTATGGAAAAAGGTTCGTCGTAAAAGGTTACGCCGATGCAAGTTTGACACTAATCTAGATGACTCTAAGTCTTGATCTAGATACATATTGAAAGTGGGAGCAATTAGCTAGAGTAGCTCCGTGCAGAGCATTGTAGACATAGAATTCGCAAAATACTTACGGATCTGTATATGACATACCCGTTGACTAAGATTTTCTCACAAGCAAAACATGATCACACCTTAGTACTTCTTGGGTGTTAATCACATAGCGATGTGAACTAGATTACTGAATCTAGTAAACCCTTTGGGTGTTGGTCACATAGCGATGTGAACTATGGGTGTTAATCACATGGTGATGTGAACTATTGCTGTTAAATCACATGGCGATGTGAACTAGATTATTGACTCTAGTGCAAGTGGGAGACTGAAGGAAATATGCCCTAGAGGCAATAATAAAGTTATTATTTATTTCCTTATATCATGATAAATGTTTATTATTCATGCTAGAATTGTATTAACCGGAAACATAATACATGTGTGAATACATAGACAAACAGAGTGTCACTAGTATGCCTCTACTTGACTAGCTCGTTAATCAAAGATGGTTATGTTTCCTGACCATGAACAATGAGTTGTTATTTGATTAACGAGGTCACATCATTAGTTGAATGATCTGATTGACATGACCCATTCCATTAGCTTAGCACCTGATCGTTTAAGTATGTTGCTATTGCTTTCTTCATGACTTATACATGTTCCTATGACTATGAGATTATGCAACTCCCGTTTGCCGGAGGAACACTTTGGGTGCTACCAAACGTCACAACGTAACTGGGTGATTATAAAGGAGCATTACAGGTGTCTCCAAAGGTAGATGTTGGGTTGGCGTATTTCGAGATTAGGATTTGTCACTCTGATTGTCGGAGAGGTATCTCTGGGCCCTCTCGGTAATGCACATCACATAAGCCTTGCAAGCACTGCAACTAATATGTTAGTTGTGAGATGATGTATTACGGAACGAGTAAAGAGACTTGCCGGTAACGAGATTGAACTAGGTATTGGATACCGACGATCAAATCTCGGGCAAGTAACATACCGATGACAAAGGGAACAACGTATGTCGTTATGCGGTCTGACCGATAAAGATCTTCGTAGAATATGTAGGAGCCAATATGGGCATCCAGGTCCCGCTATTGGTTATTGACCGGAAACGTGTCTTGGTCATGTCTACATTGTTCTCGAACCCGTAGGGTCCGCACGCTTAAGGTTTCGATGACAGTTATATTATGAGTTTATGAGTTTTGATGTACCGAAGGAGTTCGGAGTCCCGGATGAGATCGGGGACATGACGAGGAGTCTCGAAATGGTCGAGACGTAAAGATCGATATATTGGACGACTATATTCGGAGTTCGGAAAGGTTCCGAGTAATTCGGGTATTTTTCGGAGTACCGGGGGGTTACGGGAATACGGGGAAGAGTATTGGGCCTTGATGGGCTTTAGTGGGAAGAGGAGAAAAAGGCTGCGCCCCCCCTCCCCTCTAGTCCGAATTGGACTAGGGAAAAGGCGGCCGGCCACCTCTCCTTCTCCTCCTATTCCTTCTCCCTTCCTCCCCTCTTGGTGGACTCCTACTAGGACTTGGAGTCCTAGTAGGACTCCCTATCCTGGCCGCACCTTTGCCTTGGCCGGCCTCCTCCTCCTCCATCCTTTATATACTGAGGCAAGGGGCACCCCATGAACACACAAGTTGATCCACGTGATCTATTCCTTAGCCGTGTGCGGTGCCCCCTGCCACCATATACCTCGATAATACTGTAGCGGAGTTTAGGCGAAGCCCTGCTGCTGTAGTTCATCAAGATCGTCACCACGCCGTCGTGCTGACGGAACTCTTCCCCGACACTTTGCTGGATCGGAGTCCGGGGATCGTCATCGGGCTGAACGTGTGCTCGAACTCGGAGGTGCCGTAGTTTCGGTGCTTGATCGGTTGGATCGTGAAGACGTACGACTACTTTCTCTACGTCGTGTCATCGCTTCCGCAGTCGGTCTGCGTTGGGTACGTAGACAACACTCTCCCCTCGTTGCTATGCATCACATGATCTTGCGTGTGCGTAGGAAATTTTTGAAATTACTACGAAACCCAACATTATCGACGTCGACGGAACCCAATATAGCCAAAGTGTAGTCTTTAGGGGTTTTCAACGTCGACGGAACCCAAAATAGCCAAAGTTTTAGTCTTTAGGGGTTGTCGACGTCGACGGAACCTAAAATAGCCAAAGTTTTAGACTTTAGGGGTTGTCGACATCGACGGAACCTAAAATAGCCAAAGTTTTAGTCTTTAGGGGTTGTCGACGTCGACGGAACCCAATATAGCCAAAGTGTAGTCTTTAGAGGTTGTTGACGTCGATGGAACCCAATATAGCCAAAGTGTAGTCTTTAGGGGTTGTCGACGTCGACGGAACCCAAAATAGCCAAAGTGTAGTCTTTAGGGATTGTCGACGTCGACGGAACCCAATATAGCTTTTCCATTCTATCTATCTATCTACTCCCTCCGTTCCAAAATAGATGACTCAAGTTTGTACTAACTTTAGTTAAAGTTAGTACAAACTTGAGTCATCTATTTTGGAACGGAGGGAGTACCTATCTATCTATCTACATCCATGAAACAAAGATGACAAAACTTCTTAACTTCACCATTCTATGAAGCATATATGAAGTCCAACTAATAGATCCACACAGAACATAACCATAATAGATTCTTACAGCAACATACTGGAGTTCAACATAGTTCATAACTTCTAACAGACCCATAATTCAAATAGGAGTTCAACATACTTAATAGATTCTTACAGAACCATACACACATACAGAACAGATCCACTGATACTACTTCACAAAAGTTCAGCTAAGCAGCCTCTTCATCTTGTTCATTCATCCTAGATGGCCTGGATCCCCTTCATCTTCTGCTTGTTCTTCTCCTCTGCGTTCAACATATCAGCAATCTGAAGCTTGAGCTGAGCCCTGTCTTTAGTGAGCTTGTCATGTCCCTTTTTTAGATCACCAATGTGATCCTTCAGCTTCAGATTCTCTTGGGTGAGCTCTTCCTGAGACTTAGTGACTTCATCAACCTGCATTAGCTTTAGATTCTCTTGCTTGAGCTTCTCCATAGACTTAGTTAGTTCTTCAACCTGGAACTGCAAGTTCCTCATGGCTGCACTATGCACTTCCTTCTCTTTCAAATGGTTGAACTTCATGTTCCTGATGACAGTGCCTTGGGCTTTTGTCAGGTTCATCAGGACTTCATACTTCCCTTGCAGCTTGAATATCTCTGCATCTTTCTTCTCCATCTCAGTCTTCATATCTGAGACAACTGAGTTGGTCACCTCAGCTTTCCTCTCCTCTGCACTCTCCATCTTAGACTGCAAATATCTGAAATCCAGCACCCTATCCTCTTGGGCATTCAAAAGTTGATGAACATCTTCAACTAATTTTTCATAGTTAGCCTCCAGTTTATTTTTTTCTTCTGTCAAATTGTGAATAGTGAGTGAACTCTCCAGGTTATCCTTCCTCCTATCACTCCTACTATCTTGATACATTTCCCATAGCTTCAACAATGCATTCTGCATTGTAGGAGGCCACTCTGGCTCAACCCATTCAACAGAGCCACAGTTCTGACCTTCCTGCAATATATTCAGCACCTATATTTGTTAAAGGATTTGATTGTAAAGAACATCAAAACTACACTAAATATTACAATTAAAGAATATGATCTTAAGTAAAGAACTAAAGAACAACAGAACTAACTAACTAAAGAACAACACATCATGTGCACGGCAACCAAATCACATAGCCCATATTATTTAATCATAACAAAAAGTACATCAACTATAAAGCACTCATAAAGCACTAAACTATCAGGATCAAAGCTTAAACAATGCTGTGCACTCGAAACTAAGCTCTTGGCCACATATTAAATTAACATATGCCTACTCCAATGACCAGCATTAGTGCATCAGTACTAGTAATTGAATAAAGAATGCAATCAGAAGAAGATAATCTAACTTGGACCAAACTACTACTAATTAAAAATACTGTGGGGCTACTACCAACTCATTTTAATAAACAGGACATAGAAAGTGCAGAATCTTACTTTCAGAGGACAGGCTAAGAACCTCCTGCCCGTGTCAAATCCCTCAAAGGCTACATGCCTCTCACATGGCAGCCCATGGTGCTGGCAGGGAACAATGATCTGTAGTAGCAAAATGAACCAAAACCCCCCAAATCAAAGATCAAATCCCCAAAGCAGGAACACTAACCCTAACCCTAGCTAAACCACTAACCCGGTACAACATGCTGTCGTCGTCGGAGGAGTTCATATACTGCAGGCTGGAGTAGTCGTCGCTGCTCTCATCCTCGTGGACCATGGCACGGTGGCGGCGGGGGAATGCGCGGCGGTCGGCGGCGAATCGGCGGGTGAGAGCTCGAGCGGGGCGAGGGCTAGGGTTCGTGGGGAGTGAGTGAGTTGGGTTCGAGGGGCAGTTGGGTTCGACCAGGTAGACCGACCGAGCCGGTTCGGCGGCTGGTCAACTGACTGGTGGGGCCGGGTTGTCAGATACAGCGTCAATACAGAGTTATACGCGGCTTAGCCCGTATTGCAACGACTAGCGTCAAACGTGGTACTGACTTGTAAAAAATCTGAATAGTGGTACTGACTCGTTACAGCTGCCCCAAGCGTGGTTCTTCCCTGCAACTAACTCTGCCCATATGCCCATCCTTGTTCCTGACATTTTATCTTCTTTGGTGGCTAGCGATCTAGCTGCTTCTGCTTCTGTATGTTAACAAAGTCAGGTGACAGTTTAAAAAAAATAGAAGAGGTGCAGCGATGAGACGTGCATGCCGTTGGAGATGGGTGCTGAGAGCGTGGCCAAATATATTATTGTTAAGGTGATTGTTACGAATGACCCGTAATATTTGGTCCATTGTTAACAACGTTGGATGGGGAGGAGAATCAACGGCGCACAGCTCAGCAAACCGTATATATCCTCCCGGACCTGATACGAAGACTTTCCCAGAACGATCGCCGCCGCTGCTGTCGCGTCGACCTTCGGCGCCTCCTCATGGGTCTCTGCGTCGGCAAGTCGACCTACGGCGGCGATTTTCCTTCCTCGCCGAGCTGGCGGGAGCTGCCGCCAGAGGTTGCCGGCCTCGTCCTCTCCCGCCTCGCATCCCACAACGACCGACTGAGCTTCGGCGCCGTCTGTCGAGACTGGCGCCACGCCTTGCGACACCAGCGCTCATTGCTGCGGCCAGCCTTGCCGTGCATCAACCTCGGCAACGGCACGTACCGAAGCCTCGCCGACAACAAGAAGGTGCGCCGCTGCTTCCCCACGCCCAAGGGCTGCCGCGCGGGCGCCTGCTTCGGCAATCTGGTCCTGTACCGGCACAAGAGCTCTGGCAGATTCTTCCTCCGTGACCCATTCTTCGGCGGAGACACGGGTGCCGCCATTGAGATCTCCACCAACTACTACAGAAGGTCCACTGTCAACGGCGGCGGCGGCGATGGCGATTTCGTCACCACGAGTATGAAGGCGAGCGTGCGCATGAAGATGCTTGTGTGCTCGTCTTCGTCTCCTCTCGTCATCGCGATACTCCCCCACTTTTCATTCAGCGCCCCGGTGTCTAACTCCGGAATCCAATACATTGGGTACACGAACTTTGCATGCCTCTCACCGGACCAGCAGATCCGTGGTGCATGGTCACCTATCCCGTGTCATGATCATTATGGTTCTGGCTACAAGGACATTGCTTTTCACCATGGAAAGGCTTTTGCTCTCACCAGCTCGGAAGAGCTCTTCTGCCATGAATCATTCGTTGCCAACAGAGAGAATCATCAACAGATGGATCAGCCTCTCGTCAACCATGTCATCAAGAAACAGCGGGACATGTATGCCAACTACTACCTGGTCGTATCATCCGATGACCAAAAGCTACTGATGGTGCGGTGGAGGAGGAGCCGTACTGATGTCTTCGTGTTGAATCTGTGTGTGTTTGAGGCAGATTTTGACAAGGGTCATTGGTTGGAGGTGAGGGACTTGGGAGAACAGGTCCTCTTCGTCGGCAGGAATTGCTCCAGGGCATTTGCTGCAGGCCGAGCCTCGTCGGAGCACCATGATCAGATATTCCAAGGAGGTAACCGTGTGTTTATTCTAGGCACCGAGTGGAAGCGGGCATGACCATTGATTGAAGCTGCCAGCTGCGACCCCCACAATCTCAGCTATTGCGTGTATGACATGATCAGCGGCGAAACTAGCCTCATCTCACTTGACGGAGCTTCCTACAAGCAAAAATCTGTGTTGGGCTGGTTCTTCCCCTAGGAGTATTATTCTCCTCACAAGAGAATTTTTAAAACGGTCAATATTGATATGTGCTGTTTATTTTGTTTAATCCAATTGCTGGTATTTACTATTGCCTCTTCGAAGGTACGCTATGTTTCAAGAACTTTTAATTATCCTTGTTGACAATAAGATTGTCAATGATGAATTTTTGTTTGCAGAAAAAATAGACAACTCATCATGTTAAAACGCTTAAGGCATAGGTATATTGTAGCCTTCAATTCTTTATATCGTGTATATTGAAGATCCAAACAAATATCAATCTGATCCCAGTGATCTGAATTAAGATTCTGGAGTATCTGTTTCCACGTTTGGGCTTTGGCTGACAAGACGAATGTGTGTCCATATTTTCCCACATTATCTGTATGCGGTAACTAGCAGAATTCGAGACAAAGGTAGCACATGTGGTTGATTGTGAATTTATAATATGATCTCTTGACCCAAGGTTGATACTGATCGATCAGGCCTACCTACATCTACAATGCTAAATTAGTTTCATTAGGTTCATTGTATAAAAAAACTGTGTTATTTATATCTAGTGTTGCAGCCATTGATACATTTCTCTAATAATTTGGTCAAATATAAAAGGTTTGATTTACCACCAAAAGAAAGTTTGATGTACAAAGAAGATATAACTTCAAAATTTTGTAGCAGAGGAACTGTAAAGACATAATTTAACATAATAATCGATACTTCTAGGCTCCAATATGCGTGCGACACACATGTTTGCGTGCGACACACATGTTGCATCCTCCATAATAATCGGTTCCAACCTGCTCCAATATGAGTCTAATTTATTGATCCTTAAGGCTCGCGAGAATCTGCAGGAGGATATGCCTGTTGCTCTGGGTAGTGATCAAAGCTATACCTTCCATTAGCTTTGTGCAACTCATCCAACTCCATTGGACAGTAGTATCTATGTCCAAGAAGTGGCCTGCAAATTCTTGCAAAATATCTTCAGTTGTAAATTGCTATAGTCAATAACAATATCTTCATTGCCACTTGGTCGATTTCTTCTTGTTTCAACCCTTCCAATATATAATATATATTTGCATTTCTTTTGCAATGTATAAATTTCAGGAATCAACGGATCTTTATTAATTTCTCAAAAAAATACTCCTACTTGAGCCTACGTACATAGTATATCCATCGACACGAGGCCTTTATTTTGATGCCAACACTATTGCACACGGTCTCCTTATACGCGAGGAAAATGCGGACCTCGATCAGCCCATGCAAATCCCACGGCCAAGTTGCTGATCTGCGTCACATCACCATCGGCGTTGCCACCGTATGCTGCGCTGTCGACGTCAGGTCCGGGCTTGACAACCTCCGTAGCCCAACCTTGCAGTGGTGGGCCCTCGGCATTGACGTCGGCGCCGATGGCAGCGCAATGCAGCGGATCAGCATGCCGCCTACTCTTGTTTGAGGCGATGCAGTCACTGACCTTCTTCATATAGTTATCCGCCATCCAGCCCAAGCTGGCGAGCTGCTCGATGTTGAGGCCGGCGAGGCTCTGGCGGTGACCGACCAAGACGTCGTGCAGCAGCACCTTTGTCTCGAGCCGGTGGCTGTCGCATCGCGCCTTGGAAAGCTGCTCCTGGAGCTTGCTGATGCGCTCCCGGATGTAGTCCTCTCCGCCAATCTTCTTCTTGCACCGGTCGAGCTCCGGCGTGGACCTGAAGCGGTCTATAACGCGCATCGCCTCCGGGACAGACGGATACACCTCGGGCACCTGCGATGACTCGCCCTCGGGGTAGTACATTACGTAGCACACGTCGACGCCGCACAGGGTGGACAACTCGCGGGCCTTCTTCTTCATCCCGATGCCGCGTTTCTTGAACGTCGCCTTCCGGGTTGAGCCGTGGGCGATGTACTCCATGTTCACCTTCTTGGGAGCCATGCATGTAGGTAGGAATCCAAGTGAAATTGTTGGTGTGTTTGCCAGATGAGGGGATGGTGGTGGTCTTATAGGGGAGTATCAAATCGAATGACAAGAGTACAATCATTCACGTGATAATTGGAAAGTAATTATTCTGGCAGATACGACGATCGCCTGCATTAATGTTGTATAATGCACAGTTAGCGGAAGCATATATTCTAGCCTTAATTTTCGTTTATATCAATCTGATCCGTGTGATCTGAATGAAGATTCTGGAGTGTCTGTTTACACTGTTCGTATTTCCCCTCTTCATCTACACGTGGTACGTGGTCGATTGTCAATTTGTGATACGACCTGTTGATCTCAAGTTGATACTGATCCATCAGGCATTTGAAGAATCAGTAGACTAAATTAATTTTCAGCACGCATGCTCAAATCTAAACGCTGGAATTGAGGAGACGAATCTAGGAACCCGCGTGCACAAAGAATGTGCTACTCCACGATTGCCAAAAAAAATATACTACTAAACAATGTACAGTTTCATTTTTTAGATGAATAGGTAATTCGTAGTGGGGAGTATCATATACTAGTATTTTGCATATGATACTAGTGTATGATACTACATCCATAATGCGTAGTAACATAGAATACTGGTCTCCCTCGCAAAAACAAAAATCTTTTTTTTCGAAAAGGGGAAAAATCCCCGGCCTCTGCATCAGAATAAGATGCATACGGCCATCTTATTAATCAAATAACGCAGTGCCAACATGGTACCAAGGTCTCTAAAAGTAATAATAAAAGAAGGGGAAAAAAGCTCACACAGAGCCAAAAAGGGCTAGAAACACCCACTAGCCATGAATAACTGCCACAACCGGCTGGCTGAAACTAGATAGGTAAACTATATGCCTATCCTATTACATGACCGCCATCCAAACCGGTTGAAGATATCCCGAGCTACCATCTCCCATCGGAAAGACCCAGTAACCAAATGCTCCCTGGCCTCCGTCTGGGTGAGTAGCGACCAGGAGCGGATCAGAGCCGTAGTGCGGAATATAACCTGCAAAAAATGTATACGTGATATTCTGTTAAAAACCAAATCATTTCCGCAATTCCAGATAGTCCACATCAAAGCACAAACTCCAACCCGAATGTGTCTCGCTAAGTCAGACTCAATCCCATTGAGCCATGTCCCAAATAACGCGTTAACAGAATTCGGTGGAGTGATATTAAAAGCAATGTGGACCGTCTACCAAAGTACTTTGGCCAACGAGCAATCAAAAAAGAGATGTTTGATTGTCTCATCCCGATCACAGAAACTACACCTAGTAGGTCCTGTCCAATTACGCTTTATCAAATTGTCCTTTGTTAGAATAACTTGTTTATGGACAAACCACATAAACACTTTTATTTTCAAAGGAACTTTGACAGCCCAAACATGCTTAGAGGTAGGAATGGAGTTCGAATTAATGACATCAATGTACATTGATTTAACAGTGAATGCTCCAGACCTAGTCAATTTCCAGCGTAATTCATCGGGTTGTTGAGATAGTTGGACCTCCATCAGTCTCCTGACTAAATGGAGCCATTCTTCCCAACGATTGCCCGCTAGCGTCCGTCGGAACTGAATATTAAGGGGGATAGATTGAAAAACCGAGGCGACGAACACTTCACGTCGCTGAACAATACGGTACAAAGACGGATATTGGATGGCCAAAGGTATATTACCGAGCCAAGTATCCTCCCAGAAACGTGTACTAGAGCCGTTTCCAATAGCAAACCTCATCCTATTAAAGAAAGCTTCTTTGACTTTCATCAAACCTTTCCAGAAGGGTGAATCAGTCGGCCTAACTGAGACCTGGGACAAAGTTTTTGTCTGGAGGTACTTGGCACGAAGGATTTGAGCCCACATGGCATCATTCTCCGTTGAGAGCTTCCACAGCCACTTGCTAAGAAGACATCTATTTTTAATTTCTAGATTCTCAATACCGAGACCCCCTTGGTCTTTCGGTCTACAGATGATATCCCATTTAGCAAGCTAATATTTTCGTTTAAGCTCATCACCCTGCCAAAAGAAACGCGATCGGTAGAAGTCCAGTCTCTTCCTAACACCAACTGGGACCTCAAAGAACGATAGGAGAAACATAGGCATGCTCGTGAGCACCGAATTAATCAGGATTAATCGGCCTCCGTATGACATGAGCTTACCCTTCCAACAACTCAGTTTCTTCTCAAATCGGTCCTCGATGCTCTTCCACTCTTTTTTGTGAGCCTACGATGGTGGATTGGAATCCCCAGGTAAGAGAAGGGGAACTCTCCCAACTCGCACCCAAACAATTGCCTATAAGCCTCATGTTCGTCTTTAGCTGTACCAAAACAGAACAACTCGCTCTTATGAAAGTTAATCTTTAACCCGGTCAATTGTTCAAAAAGGCATAACACAAGCTTCATATTTCTCGCCTTGGCCAAGTCATGCCCCATGAAGATAATTGTATCATCTGCGTACTGAAGGATGGATACACCTCCATCAACGAGATGAGGTATCAATCCACCTACCTGACCATTTTCCTTAGCCCTTCCTATCAAAATTGCTAACATATCCACCACAATGTTAAACAGGATAGGGAACATCGGATCTCCTTGTCTTAAGTCTTTATGTGTCTGGAAGTAATGACCTATGTCATCATTAACTTTAATTCCCACACTATCTTTTTGCGTAAATGATTCAACCTGTCGGCGCCAGGCTTCATCAAAACCTTTCATACGCAATGACTGTTGGAGAAATGGCCATTTGATCTTATCGTACGCTTTCTCGAAATCCACCTTAAAAATTACTCCATCTAATTTTTTGGAATGGATTTCATGGAGCGTTTCATGCAAGACAACCACCCCTTCCTGGATGTTTCTGTCCGGCATGAAAGCAGTTTGGGACTGCTACACCACAGAATGTGCAATCTGTGTGAACCTTGGTGAAAATTTTGAAACTAACATTAAGGAGGCATATCGGCCTGAATTGCTCAATTCTTACAGCATCCGTTTTCTTAGGAAGCAATGTGATAGTTCCAAAATTCAAGTGAAATAAGTGAAGCTGTCCAGAGAACAAGTCATTGAACATAGGTAACAAATCCCCCTTAATAATGTGCCAGCACTTTTTATAGAACTCAGCCGGGAATCCATCCGGACCGGGAGCCTTATTATTTTTCATCTGTGCAATGGCACCAAACACCTCCTTCTCTGAGAACGGGGCAACCAGAATATCATTTTCGGCAGCCGTTAGCTGAGGCACATCCTCAGTCCTAGACTCATCGAGGGACACACAATTATCCTCCGGGGGTCCAAATAACTGCTTGTAATACTCGGTAATATATGTTTTTAGGTTGTCTTGTCCTAAAATAGTGCCCTCATCTTGTTCAAGCTGAAAGATGCGCTTCTTTCTGTGCTTCCCGTTGGCTATCAAATGGAAGAATTGAGTATTTGCGTCCCCTTGGACCACTTTGCGCACTTTAGCACGCAAAGCCCACTTCAATTCTTCTTCGCGGAGCAGTTCTTTCAACCTCTTTTCCGCCTCATTTTTAACCTGAAGCTCCGCAGGCAGTAAAATAATGGATTCGGCCTTTATGTCCAGGGCTTGAATAAGAGAAAGGAGTCTATCCTTTTCCATCTTATACACACCACTGAGGTGCTTAGCCCATCCCCGTAAGAACCTTCTCAAATGCCTAATCTTATTCTGCCAACGCTCAATCGCAGTCGCACCTCCTGCACCTCTAGCCCATTCCCTGGCAATCAAATCCAAGAATCCCTCTTGTTCGAACCATGACATCTCGAAAGAGAAGGTGTTCTTGTTACCCACGTGGTTCGGCTCCCCCGAGTCCACGAACAGGGGAGTGTGATCGGAAATTCCCCTCGAGAGAGCTTGCATCGTAATCAGAGGGAACTTTTGTTCCCACTCCCCGCTGGCAAGAACTCGATCGAGTTTTTCATAAGTCGGGTTTGGCAGAGTGTTAGCCTAGGTAAACTTTCTACCAGAAAGCTCAATCTCCCTCAGATCCAAGCTTTCAATAATGGTATTGAACATAAACGACCACCTGCCGTCAAAGTTATCATTGTTCTTCTCCTCTCTCCTTCTGATGATATTGAAATCACCTCCAACTAAAATTGGAAGCTGTTCTGACCCACAGATTCGAACGAGGTCCGCCAGAAACTCTGGTTTAAGCTCGGGCTGTGCGGCACCATAAACCGCCACCAAGGCCCAGTTAAAACCATCTATCTTGGACGTGACCCGAAACTTTACCGCGAAGTCACCCATCACTACACTTCGGACTTGAAGTGAATCGCATCTCACACCGAGTAAGATACCACCCGATCTACCTCGCAGAGGGAGGCAATGCCAATCAAAATCAATACCACCCACAAGAGAGGAAAGAAACTGGGGCGCAAAGTTTTCTCTACCAGTCTCCGATAGAGCGACAAAATCTAACTTCTGCTCTAAAGCTGCCTCGGCAAGGAACCATCGTTTAGCCAAGTCCTTCAGACCTCTACTATTCCAAAAGATTCCTCTCATATTTCATCATGGAATTTTTTAGTAATACGAATCCTAGCACTCCTACGAACCGCGAAATCAGGATAAATCTTCCGTTTCCACTTACGTTTTGGTTTACTAGGCTCTGCCTCCCGGTCCTCATAACCGGGTTGACTTAAATTATCAGCGTCAATCTCGATGGGTACATCATCATCCTCACCCACCTGATTTGGAGGTGCTAAATCCGCACACAGATTATCTAGCACTCTAACCCCTAACGCATTAATCTCTTCATCATTCATCGGTTTAACTGCTGCCAGATTACGAATGGTCTCTAAGACACGTTCCGCCTCTAAATCTAACAGATCATTGACCGAATTATTTATCTCAGTATCCGTGGCCCCTAGTGAAACTCCTAACTCGTTTGCATTATTTATAATCTCCTCATTAGAAAAATGCAATAAAGAGTCAGAAACGTTGACGGACATACCAGAAGATGATGCAACCTCGTGAATCTTGGCCGCCCTCATAGCGCACCGCTGCTGCATGTCATCCACCTCCGGGAGCTCGTGGATACGAGCGCTCATCCGTCTCCCCGTCGAGGCAGGGTCTGGGATCCCGCCAAAAGCAACAACCTCCTCCCTAGTAAAACCTGGCGCTGAATCCCTCAGAGGGGCAACCTAGGTTACCAGAGGAGGCTGCTGCGGGCTCCCAAGCCCCGCAGATGGGTGCCCCACGCCGGGGTCCTGTGCCACCGGTGCGAACTGGGAGGGGGTAACGGGGACCGCCTGCCCACGCCCTCCACACGCCCCAGCCGCCGGTGCAGAAGGAGAGGCGGTCCTCCAGACCTCCGTGGGGGAAGGATGAACTAGGGCCTCCTGCCCTAGCCCCTTCCCCAACGCAGAAGATAGCGCAGGAGTCGCCGCCACCACCGGAGTAGCAGGAGCCGAGGCCACCTGCCTCGGGCTCCCTCCCCCAGCGCTGGCCGACCCCAGCGGGACCGACGTCACCGGCGTCGGGACCTGGAGGGGAGACGTCAAGGCCTCCTGCCCCGGCCCCCCTCCCCCCAACACCAGCTCACAGGTATCCATCCGCACCGGAGCCTCGACCACAATAGGAGGAGGGGAGGGAGAGGCGACCTCCGGCTCCACCACCCCATCTCCATCCAGAGTCGTGACCGATGAGGCCCTCACCAAGCGACCAGAACCGCCAGCCCCCTCCAGCTCCAACAGAGGAAGCGTGTGCTCAAACAAATCATCGGAGTCAACCCGGTCACTCCAAAGCCTAGACGGCGCTGATGCTGGCTCAAAGGACCCGAACCGCAACGAGGTCATAGGCACCAATGGCGATGCAGCCGGCTCAACCCCGGTCCCATCCCCGGGCAACTGAGCATCTGGGCGAGAAGCGTTAGACCCCTCTCGTGCGGACTCATCAGTCTGTGTCCCATTGGCGCCCGCATCGCCATCACCCTCATGCATATCAACATCATTCCCATTTGCCGCATCTGCAAACAGATCAGTGTCCTCAAACTCAACATCGAGCGGGAACACCTCGCCCCTATAGGTCCAGTTGACCACATCAGGCACGAACTCAATATCCAGAACACTGACCAGAAGCCGGGCCACCCCATTAGCCCGAGTAAAAGCCATATCAACTCTCTCCGTCTTCCCAACCAAGGTACCCAAACTGGCCACCACTCGAACATCCTCCAAAGGCTTAGACGGGGCCCCTACGAACCGCAACCAGACCTGTGTAAGCGGCTTTCCCTTAGGCTCCACCTTCTTCCACTCGTGGAACTCCAGAATGCACGAAGTGCCAGGGACTCGACATAAACCAAATCTCAACAACCGCTTCAGGTCATCCACCGTGGGAAAGTCGACCTTATAGACCTTATCCTCGAGAACCACTAGCTCCCACCGAAAGTCCCCCGGAGCCAACTCCTGAAGCCTCCGCACTATCTGAGCCTCTGAGATCTCTCCCTGGGTAACTTTGACTACCCCGGTAGTCAGGCTCGGGGTGTCCTCCGGAATCTCTCGCGCAGCCGGTAATTCAAAAAACATGACCTCGGCACAGTAAACTCCATACACAGTCAGCGACGGAGTCTGGTCATGCAAAAACGGGCACTCCCCGGATGCATGAGCGGGCTTGCCACACGTGACACACAGCTCAGCCACGCACTCAGCAATAAAGTGGCCCTTTTCCCCACAACGGTAGCAAAGCATCTTCTCCTTCTTGCGCGCATACTTGGACGCCCTCTCCACATCGGGCCTGTCGGTATCCTCAGCCACCTTCCCAGCCTCAGGAACCTCGTCACTGGCCAAGGCATTCACCACCTCCATCGCCTGGGAAGGTAGGTCAGTAGAGGCCTGGTCGGGCTCCACTGTAGACGCTGCAGGATCTACTGCCTGAGGCGGTCGACGAAATCTCCCACGACCCCCACCACGGCCACCACGATGGCCATGATAGCCTCCTCTCTGGCGGTGGTCCGGGCCTGAGGCCCCCTCGACAAAACCACCTGAAGGGCCGAGAAACAGTCTCTCCGCAGACCCTTCACTCTGCCAGGCATAACAACGCCCGCCTCCCGTGGATGAGGAACCACGATGTTGTCCATCACCATACACATCATAACCATCGTCCCCCCACTGGCCCCGGGGCGGATCATAGGACTCTCTAGTGCTCGAATTCTCCCTTGTCTGCGCCGGTCCCGAATGGTTCTGAGCAGGCCTCACGACGAGGTGAGGTGGAGGCGCGGCACGAGGCTGACCGCCGACAGGAGTTGGCACAACCCCAGGGGCCGTACCACCCCGGCCTGCAGCAGCTACAACAGCCACGCCCAGCGCCTGAGGCCGAGGCCCACCCCGACCCGCGGCCGGCTGCACCGTGGTAGCCGCAGCCGGCGCCGGAGGCCTCAGTCCGCCCCTTCCGGCCGCAGCTTGCAAGGGCATCGCAATATTGTTGATGCTGTTCCCCACTTGATTCTTTCCCCACTCGATCCCTTCTCATCGCTGACGCCGGATCCGAGACCCACTTTGGCCTCCTCTCTCCTCAAGCAACCGGATGGCAAACAGTCCCTTCTGTGAAGGTCCTTTCTCAAACATATCCTGCTTGGATAAGGGCCTCGATGAGGACCGGAACCTATCGGCAGAGAAGGTGGAGGAGGAAGACCTGACCCGGTTCAGGTGGTGGATTGGCGTGAGGAGAAGCTATGTCGATACCTATGCATGGATTGTTTTTTTAACCCCGCTATGCATGGATTGCGATGAGTGTTGATTGGCGATCAACCCATCAACTAATTATTGTACTTTTCCTTTTTTTAACAGCCCATCATACATGTCTGCATGCCCTTTATATAATCTTTATGTTATAGATCAGATTGGTATGCCCGTGCGTTGTAATGGGAAAAAAAATGGTATTTTGTTGAAGCATAATGTCTCATAGCATCTTTGTATAAAATGAACATGAAAAATACGATGCAATTTAGCCATGTTATATTTTCTTTGCCGGACATAATCTTCCATTGATTCCATTTAAGTAAAATTCTTCCTTTAGTTACCATGACCTCCTCACCCGTTTTAGTCGGGAATCAAATTATTCCTTTTCTAATTTAGTAGCCCAACACATTAAAGCCTACACATATTTTTTAAATTATGCTATATTTTTTACCGCAAGTCCTTCCTTTAATTAACTCGCCCTAAACACGAGGGCTGCCACTCATATATTTAGAACGAGTTGGGATTAGTAAATGTGAATGGTGTATAGGTCGTTGGTTGTTACATAAAACATCCAGATATGAGTTCCTGTGATCAATTCCGATAATATTGATTTATTTTGACCTAATTATTATTCACGGTCTCTACAAAAGCTCATAAAAGGTCCATCAACGTACAAGTACCTGGCCCAGATCGCTTAGCGTGCATTCAAACCAAACGAAAAGGACTAAACCAAACCAAGAAGACCTATTCCCTTTTTTTTGCGAAAAAACAACTTGTATTACTCAGTTATAAAGTGCTTACAATCCTCACCAACAATATCCAGGACCTCAAGCGGTCCGGACCCCAACCAAGTCACCGTTCTATTGCTAGTCCTGGCATAAGAATACCCGTTGAGTTCGAGGCCATTGCTGGGCACCTCGCCGGAGCAGCACAGGCGCCGCCGTTCGCCAGATGGGAATGGGGTGGAGGAGTCTGACCCGCTGTGTGACTCTGGCTTTTTCCACGCAGGCCGCGGTATCCACACAATACGCCTACACACTCCCTAGCCGTATCGTGGGCTGTATTTCACTGGATAGGCCTGCCACCCACTGACGGGATGCACATCCCAAGGCCCAAACGGACGCCCACGATACCGGCCTACCTGTGGCTCGGCAAGTCTTGGAAGTGTAGGCACGTACGTTTTTTTTTTTCTCTCGAGAATCTGCAGGCACGTACGTATGGACCGGCATGAGGAGAAGCTAGCTAGCCTGTAGTAATTGCATGCATGTTTGATATTGACTGTGATTCGTGAAATTTTGATAGCATTGGATCGGATACGATAGATCGATCGATCGTTGATACTGGCAGAGTAGGTGGATAATACTATATAATTGGAGGCTTTAATTCATCTTTTTAGCTTTGAGTACGATCCATATTTGAGTGTACGGCGTGCCCCGTTTCTACTCCACCTGGGGAATACCTGACGTGAAGATGGTTTTGATCTCATGAATTATGAAACTCTTTCTCTTTGTCGGTTAGCACCCAGCCGTGGGTACGAGTAGCTATTTAAAGCGACTTACAGAGGGATCTATCGATTTCGTTCTTAACCCTATAGCTAGCGAGCTAGCTAAAGCCATGGGACTCTTAACCACATTGATAGCACTCGATCCAACGATGCATCACAGTGCGCCGAGGACTACAACAAGAAGGCAATCACCGTGCATCACGTGACTAACTCCGGGTGCTTGGACGACTTCAAGTGCATGAGTGCTGCCCCGAGGTGCCGACATGGAGGCGTGCGTCAAGGCCACGGCGCCGCTGCGCGAGTGCTAAACCGGCAATCCCACCATGTTTTAGCACCAGTACCTCCGACGCATGGACAAGGGCTTCGACCAGGACAAGAAGCCGTTCTGGCACGATATTAGGAGAGATGAACAGGCCATATTCTCAGGTAGTAGACAGGCATGGGGAGAAGCGAAGCTATGGTATGCTATGCATACATGCATGGCCTATACTCGTATAGATGGATTAGATCGATTATATCAGTGATGAAGTTGGTATACTGATATAATAGGTAAAAGTTATGTCTGTTGAATTATCTTTCTCTTTTAGTTGTGGAGTTTCCGTTTATGTGCACGATATTCATTGTTCTCACGTTCGTGTTCCCTGACAACTAGTACAAAATCTTTCAGCCAAAACATACTTATTTCATTGTTCTCACTTCGTACCTGTTCCCTGACTACTACTACAAAATCTTTGGGCCAAAACAGCATAGCAGAGGTGGTTCGTCAAACCTTCCGGTATGCATATGCATCGTAAGGGATGGTGATAGTTGTTATACAAATAATCATAGACAACAACAATTAAACATTGGAGTTCTATTTTGCGTGCATGTATGCATGCCCTATACTACTCCCTCCATATAATCTAGTACGCATTGTAGTTTAGGACGAATGAAGTATAAAATTGGATATCTTACACTGAATTTGTTTAGACATTGAGTTTTCTTTCTTGAATTGTTGAACAAGTTTTCTTTCTTATACTAACAAAAGATAATGTTCAGTATATGGAGGAAACGTTCGCTCACTAGACTTTGGATACACCGTCCTTGTGGCCTTTCCACCGCATGCATATTTTTGGTATAGGAAATATAGTAAGAGGGAAATTGTTTTGCACACAAAACCGTCTCCCCGATTCACGATTTATTTTCATAGATTGTTGTTTAATGTCGTGGTGTTTGAAACTAGATATCACCTGGGTATAATCGCACAAACTTTATTTTGGATCCTAAAGTTACCACACGACGATAAATGAATGCCAAAATTGCCCTTGTGTCGGTATCAACGTTTCCACATGGGTGCAATACCATTGCAATTTCATTAATCATGTAGGTGGCTTCATTTAAGGTGGATAGTTTTTTTACTGTTGAAGGATATACAGATCTGATCTAATATAGAAGTTCTCATGGAGACAAAGGCAACCGTGAGGATGAGTATTAAATCGAGTGTGTTGTTTGGGACTTAACACAATTTGAAATTTAAAAAATAGCATTTGTTGCACTGATGTCATTGTTTTTTCTGGTTCTCGTATATATGCATGGTTGCATGTCGGTTGTTGCGTCGAGAATCCTACCGAGGGAATGCCCAATGCCGCTTCCAGGCGCTTGATGTCTTGGTTGCCCCCGACCGTCCATGGGTGGAGAGGAGATCTCCTAGCCGCTACTCCGCTTGGCCGTGCCCTTTGGCGGCAGCAAGTAAGGAGGGAGAGGTGGAGGGGAGACCCCGGTTGCACACAGGGCGACAGGCAAGGGCAGGCTGCTGTGAACACATTTCGATACAACAGTCTATATATGTGAAAAAAAATGATATAGTTTTGCTAATGCACATCAAGATGTGCCGTAAGTATTGCACATCTAAGTCTTATGTCATTAATATTACACGACGATTCATGCATGCATTTTTTTTGTTTTTCTTTCTAGTTTAATAGAGTCACTTACAGCGCAATAATTACGGCATATCTAGGTGTGCCCCAGACCCATTTTGATATTGTCCGTTTGTGTGTCTTGCTACAACTGTACTGCGTGTTGCCTATTGTTTTAAATATACGCCATCATAGAGTGCGTGCAGCCAAACCGGACCAACTGTAATGACAATACATATTCAAAATATTAAGATTTGGTAAAATTAAAAAAAAGATTTGGTTGGTGACTAAAATATTTATTGTGAAAGTTATTTTGATTATTAGAATGTAATTTATAAATTTTGGCCAGGATATTAAGGCAGTTGTTATGGAAGTTATCTCTAAAACGACTTGTTAACGAAAGGATTGACACCTATGGCAAACTTTTTTTTGCAATGCCGGTCGATCATTCCTTGGGCGGAAAGTCTACCGCGTATACATACGTATACATAGACATCTGACGGGCGGCACGGTTCTAGAAGAACGTAACGATCGTGAGCTACATACGTGCGTTAACCCTAGCACACCTCCGGCCGGCCGCGGATATGGGGGCCATCGAGTCCTCCCTAAAGTTCCTCGGCGAAGTCTTTGAGGTCATAGACCATGCGGACAAAGGCGGCTGCGGCGACCAGTTCATTGCGGCGATGAGGGAATGCTACCCCAGGGAGATCGAGGGGCGCCGGGCCAACGCCGGCCCCGCCGAGCGCGTCGTGGACAAAGAGGCGTGCGCGAGGGCGGAGGCGGCGCTGCGCAAGTGCATCGCCGGCTGCAACAGCGAGTGGTTCGACCACCAGTTCGTCGCCCGCATGGAGCACCTCGCCCGCAAGGACCTCAGCCTCGAAGATGGTTTCAAGAAGCCGTCGCCAGAGCATGAGGATGGAGGACAAGCCAGCTGTGCTTGATTAATTAATAGTACGTGTAATCCTAGTAGTCCTAGCTACGCATGGATGCTTGTATACTATACAGATTAGATTGATTATTAATGGCGGGCAGAGCTAGGAAATTTGTTTCACATTTAGATTTCTTTCTTTATTTTGTTGTTGCAATAATTGTCGCCGATGGTTGTCATCCTCAAATCAAGAACCGGTGGTCGATTAGCCCCAGCCAGAGAGGACAAGGCCGGCTTCCGGACGTATGCGCCATTTCCTAAGCTATGGTGAAACCGATCCAGAATCTGTGCATTCGAATAGTCGGTCGAGTTCATAAGATAGTGCTGTTGATTTCGTCGAGATTGTGTTACGCAGTCTCAGCTCCTTGGATATGCGTAGCTAATTAACACGGTGGAAAAAAAGTTTTAGGATTGACCTGCAGGGCTACGCCGCAACGTCGAATCTGCTCATCGCTGATCACAATAGAGGGCAGACCTAGTACCAGCGATATTAGCGATCGTAGGTGTGTAGTGATGTGGATGTGGGGTTGGCGATCTCTGATCAGGCGTCTACAGATGATCTGAGACAAAATCAAACAATATTACGTATACAAGAGATCAAGAACGCAAGGGGATCTCTGAATTTATTTATTTTTTGATCTGGAATAGAAGGGGATCTCTGATTTGTGATATGGACATGCGTACACACATGGCAGCATGCGGTGTGCCTCCTAAAGTCAGGCGTAAATTTGGGAGCTCTTTTACAGTGCGCCTAATATTCAGATCGAACAGTTACCTTAAAGGATCTGATTTCTGTTAGGAATAAACCGGTTTTTTTTTGCGAATAGGAATAAAAGATTTGACTGGATATTGTTTCTACGTGCTTGAATGGCTCCTCGTATGGATTCTTTTTTTTAGAACATCAATACAGACACAAACGCTCATATACACGCGCATACACTCACCCTCATAATACCCCTTAGAATCGATGGTTGGATTTAATTGGTACTCCCTATTCTATTTTGGAGTACCAGGGTACGAAATTTGAGCCAGGCCATACTTACAAAGACTACATAGCGTACATCTATCAGGGGGGCATTCGGCTTCCGGGTTGCGCCCGATGTGCGCAGCCGATACAAACTCTACACGGCGAGTTCCAAACGGCCTGATGGGAACCTTCGGCTGACTATAGTGTGAAAAACGTTAGCTGCCTAGCAATGCTAAACCAAAAAATGTCGAATGAACACACTAGATGAGGTCCAGGCATCATGCTCAAATGAAATGATGACAAAAATTTAGCAATTGAGACTTTTCCTCGGACTTTAATTTACGTTTATTTCGGGAACAATGTGTGCTTGGATAATCCAATATCCCCCCTACGAACAGCCACTAATCCATATCCCTAATAAATTGCTTTATTTTCCAGTTGAAAAAGTTGCTTTGCTTCCAGAAAAAGTATATCCCTTCTAATCTCTCACAGCCGGAGATAAAAATTGAACAAACGCATCACGACTCGGTATACCCCAACAAACATGGCGGAATTTTTTTTTAGGATTGACCTTTTTTTGGGGACAATTTAGAGAGCTTTATGTCAGAGAAAGCATGCCTAGGACAATCAACCAATAAGTTGGTCACTAGAAAGCTTGGCGTTTCTTTGAGCCAGCTTTCGGTCACATTCAAAGTGCAAGCATGCTTCACACACAGATGAGGTGAAATGTTTGCTGCCCTGATTACATGCGAAATATCAAAAAGGATAAAATCCCTAGCTAGCTCTTCAATTTCAACAAAGATAGGAGCCACAAATGAACATGAATTGTGCGAGTGAAACAAACTCCAAACAATCAGTCTCCATGATCACTTTTGAAAAACCTGTTAGTTTGGCGAGTTTGTCACCATCTCGAAGTGAAAAAGCTTCATCGATGAGGGGGTCTGAGATGCCCATATATTGTTTGCACCATGCCATGAGGAGAGCAGTCGCTGATAGGGCTACACTGCCACCGCATCCATAGCTGTATGCAAAATTTAGGGCGCCATCTAGCTCTAGACGCTCGTTCTGAGTCATGAGAATACGGTACGACAATTTAACAGTATAGTTGCCTGATCTATCAAAAGCCCATGCAAGCGAGTCCTCACCTCCATTCATACTGATAGGAATATTGAGGATCGCCTAGGCATCAGGTGCAATAAACGTACAATGAGAACCCATCTAGGGTTTCCCTCTCCCTCCCCCATCCCTTGGCGGCTAGGTTAAACTCTCCCCTTCACGCTTCGCCGGCGAGCCCGTGGATTCACCTCCCCTCTGCCTGTCGCTCCAACGGCCGGTTGCGGGTAGGGGAATCCCTGTGCCTCCACTCCGGTTAGAAGTTTAGGTTAGAGTTTTTAGTCCAGGCAGGTGCAGCGCTTGGACTGATGGCGGCGCTTTTTCTTCGAGTTTGTCTTTTGAGCTTCGATCCTCCTCGAGTTCGTTCATCTGGACGTAGTCGACGGAGCTCCGGGGTAGATTCCTGACGGCTCCTATGGATGGTGAGGTCATGGGTTTCTCTTAATGTGGCGAGATTTGGTGACAGGTGTTTCAGATCTATTCAGGGGTTCGACGATGACAACTGCGGCTTCAGAGCGTAGGTTCATAGGAGCACGTGCACGAAGACTTCCCAGCTATCATCGATAAGGTCAAGCCGGCTCCGGTAGAAAAGCGGAACAAGACAAATTACCACCCCAAGATCAGGCATCTAACCGTCCACATAAAACTCCGCCCTCACCTGTGTACGTTTAGCAATTTACAGTAGCGGACGAAACTCTGCCATCAAACAGTTCCACCCATTGGGTCCGCGTCCAAAAGAAAATACATACGAGCCAATCAACATGTCCGCCTCATAACAAAATTAACCACAATTACAGCAATTAACACGTTCGCCTCACAAGTGGCTAAACTTACGGGAATCAGCTGGATCTCCTGCCTTTGCCCACCTCGGACGTACGTCACAGCCGGCCAGCCTGTCCTGCTTCCTCGCCGCCATGTGCAGTGGACGACGGCTGCGCCGATGAGCTTCTAGCGGCGAACTTCTGCCGAAGGCAGGTGCAGACTATCCTCTTGTGCGGAATATTCAGCCAGTTCCATCCCAGTTAATATCGATGTCTTTCTTCGATGTCGCCGTTCAGACTTCCTTCGATGTCTGCATTCAGACACACTGCACATTGCGGGCAAATAGCTCCCATGCGACGTCGTTGATGTGAACTGTCTCTCATGCGACGTTGTTGGCTGTAATAGCTCTTATGTGACATCTGCGTTGGAAAAAATAGCTCCCATGCGACACACCATTTACGCGGCTAGTTGGCTGTTAGTTAGGCTGAGGTTTGGTTAGGACACTGGGGGTTATGTGCTCTGACTGGTGGGGTCCACCTATGGCCACGTAGACAAGAGTCAACCGTCCACGACTCGACCTGGGACTGTGTGACCGTGTTCGACTCGCCCGTGCTGGACTGAGCGAGCAGCGCCGCCGTAAGCATCTTCTCCGGCAGCGGTTTCTTCTCCGCGGTGGTGGAGCCCATTTCTCGGCAGCGGCAGAGCTATTGCGAGGTGAGTCCGAAACCCTAGTCCCACTCCCCAGAATTTTGGAGGATCTGTGGCCTCATGCTGCCCTCTGTTTCTTGCGATTTAGAATCGGGCTCCATTGGATCCGGGGGTTGTTTCTTCTCCGCGGCCCGGTGGTGGAGCGCCTATCTCTGTAGCGGCTATTGCGAGTGAGTAGCCCATTTTCCAAACACTACTCCCATTCCACTGAATTTTGGATAAATCTGTGGCCTCATGTTGCCCCTGTTTCTTGGCGTTTTAGAATCTCGATTGGATAGGAGATGGAGCGAGGGCTGGATGAGATGGAGCGAGGAGACAGTGCTTCAAATCGGTAATGCCACCCTCTTTTCTTGGCGATTTAGAATCGAACTCGATTTGGTAGTGACTGCCGCCGCTGCCTGCCATTGACAAAATAGGGGAGGTTCAAGTTCTGCCACCACATTCGCAATTATAGTGGAATTTTTTCCCTGTAAAGCCAAGCTTAGTGATGGCAGTGTCCAAGACATTGATAGAGATACCACCGTGAGGTTGGATGTCGAATTTGCAGATGTTGATCCCCAGGAATTGGAGAGCATGAAGGAGAAGGCCGTGGGCAATTTGGTGGAGAGAATTGGGGAGAGTATTGTTTGGGGTCCAGAACAAGAGGTATGTCTGCAACGTTTCGATAACTATAATGGTGAATATGTGAGAATTGAAGATGGAGAATCCATGGTTGCTGAAATTGATCAGCAAGAAGGGTGGGCAAGCAAACAAGTAACATTTTATGCAGAGCTAATTGATCTGCAAACTCATTTCAGAGTTGGTTATGTGCAATCAAAGAGGGCTGCACAGATGGAAGATGATGAGTGGGTTTCACAAAAGAAGATGTTGGCATTGTTGACTGAACCGACTGTAGTAGCTGAAGATACAGGGATTGATGCAGATGGAGAGGAGGGAACCCATGGTGCTAGGAAGATTGTTGTTGACTGGAATGTAGTAGAGTTGAATGAAAAAACAGATTTGGTCATTACACCAATATCTGACATTGATATGGCCGAAATGTTTGACATTCAAGTTGATGACAAAGATAAGGAGAAGGATGACAGTTCTTTGCCTGCTGAAGGTAACACAGGCCCTAGAAATGCAAATGAGGATGAAGAACAACTGATGAGAGAGGCTGCAGATGATGTGCATGATGCAGATGATAATGAGCTGGTTTGTTTGTATGACAAAGAGAACCCAGTTATTGAGGTGGGAAAGTTGTGGCCAAGCATGAAGGAGTTTAGGATGTCTTTCAGGACCTATGCAGTGAAAAAAGAGTTTGATGCCAAGACTATGTGGACTGATCGAAAGAAATTTTATGCTCGGTGCAAAGGTTATGATGGTGGTGGCAATCCTTGCAAATGGTACTTGTCTGCCAGACTACAACCTGATGGAAGTACAGTAAGGGTAAATCAAATACCACACCAGCATACATGTATAACCACTTCACAGAGAGTTTCAAAGATGACATCACAGCTTTGGGTTACAGAGAAGATTACTCCTATTTTAGCCAAGACTCCAAACACTACTGCAAAGAGGCTTAAAGTTGACTTGGAGAAGCTGTACCCCATCCAGCTGCAATATACCACAGTGTGGAAAGCAAAACAAAGGGCCATGAAATCATTGTATGGTGACTGGGCAAATACATTTAGGATGTTGTATAGTTTTAAAGCAGAGGTGGAGAAGAGGTCACCTGGGAGTGTGGTGGAGATAGATACAGAGGTAACAGAGGATGGCAAGGTTTTATTCAGCAAGTTTTTTATGTGTTTGAAGCCTTGCATAGATGGATTCAAAGCAGGTTGTCGTCCATATTTGAGCATAGACTCATCTTTTTTGACTGGAAAGTGGAATGGTCAGTTGGCTGCATGCAATGCTCTAGATGGACACAACTGGATGTTCCCAATTGCAATAGGAATGTTTCAATCAGAGACAGAGGCATCATGGATATGGTTCATGATGCAACTGAAAAGATGCATAGGGCCAGTTTCTCCTTTGGCCATCCACACAGATGCATGTAAAGGGTTGGAAAATGCAGTAAAAAATGTTTTCCCCCATGCTGAGCAGAGGGAGTGCTTTGGACATATGTGGATGAATCTGATAAAAAAATTTAGAGGAGATGAATTTGGGTGCATGTGGCCAGCAGCAAGATCCTACACCAGACAGACACATTCCTATCACCTTGGTAAGATATTGGCATCATGTAGTGATAATGAATTTGCTTCATGGTTGAACACCCACCATTCTCTGTTGTGGTATAGATCAGGTTTTAATACTGCCATAAAATGTGATCATATCAATAACAACTTGGCAGAAAGTTTTAACAACAAAGTGAAGGATTTGAAAGACTTGCCTGTGCATGACATGGTGGACCAAATAAGGATCATTATCATGCGTTTGTGGGAGTTGAGAGGAAAAATTGCTAATATTTTGGAAGGGGACAAGCTTCCAGCAGTGGTACAACAGGTGGTCAACAGGAGTCGAAATCTTTCACATCTATCTGTTGAGAAATCTTCCTTGTGGGGTGCTGAAGTTAGAGATACAAAGAGTGGCAAGAGGCATGTGGTAAATACTGAGTTGCATGAGTGCACTTGCCAAGAGTGGCAACACACTGGAAAACCATGTGAGCATGCCATACTTTTTTTGGCATCTAAACTCAGATTAAATATGCACCCATATATGCATGAGTATTATTCAGTACAAAAATTCAAAGCTGCATATGCAAGTCCAATTCCTGCACTGACTGACCAATCTCAGTGGCCTGAGGTGGAAATAGAATTTACCTTGTGTCCCCCTGTCACTAGAAGAAAGGCTGGGAGGCCTAAACAGAGCAGATTCAAAGCTTGGTTTGAGAAAGGTGGTTGTAGTAAGAAGGGGAAAAAAGAAAAGGAAAAGAATGATAAGCCCAAAAGGGCTAAAAAAGGTAACAAAAATAGGTGCAAGTTGTGTGAGGTACTTGGGCACAGAATTGGTTCATCCAAGTGCATCTACACTCCTCAGAGGCCAAAGTATGTTCATGTTACTGTTTTTACAAGTTTTTGATTTTGCTACTTGTTCTAGTATCTAACCAAGTCAAATGCTTTATTTTTTAGGAGGAAGCGTGCAGAAAAAGCCCCACCTCTTGTTGTTGAACAATGCTGGCCAGTGAAAAAAGCAAGACTCAATGGCTATAGAAGGAAGAGCACTAAGCAGATAATGTTTGGTGACAAAGATATGGAGCTAACTGAAACTGTTACTGCTGAACATGAGCTAAGTGTTTCTGTTTTGGACGATGTGATGCATACTGAATCTGTTTTGCAGACGCTAGGGCAATCTGAAACTGTTGCAGATGAAGCAACTGTTGTGCTGCCATGTGAATCTGCTTTGACAACTGTGTTGCCATGTTTGGAGGTTGTGCTGCCAAGTGTTGAGTTGCAAACTGAAGTAGTTGAACAATTTGTGCCATCTACTCAATCTGCAGAAGTGCAAACTAAAGAAGTGCAAACTGAAGAAGTGGGACATGGTCAGGTGAAAAGGTTGAGGGGGCCTAGTGGAGTTTGCAAGGGGCCAAAAAGCAAGAGCATCAGCATCAACAAACTATGCGCCGTGGAACCAAACGGTGGAAAAAAGCAGAAGAAATCGAGTGGTAGAAAGAAGCAAAATAAATAGAGTCGAAATCATTCAAATTTGATGTGAAAACTTAAGTTTGTTGCCATTTGATGTGAAAACTTATGTTCTTTCATGTGAAAACTTATGTGCTATGATGTTGATTTGACTTGAAATAAAATTCAAATTTGAACCGACATTCAAATTTGAACCTATCTCCAATATTTTTTGAGTTCATTTGTTTGTTCTGTGATGTTGCATCGTTTTATGTACTACTATGCAACTTAGTTCATAAATCCAACCCTTTTTGCGAAGTCCAACTCATAGTCACTGAAAATGTTGTACAAATAGGCTCCAAAGTAAGGGAAAACGACCCCATTTCTAAGCAAGTTTTTTTCGATCTTCTCAAAATCACCCAAAAAAGATTTTCTTAGCTTATATTATACCTATATAGGATCAATACGAAGTCTCACATTTTTTTGAATAAGTATTCATATTATTTAATTTATTTTTGAAAAAAAAACCTTTAATACAAAGTCAGCAATAAAACAAGTTTAAAAATTTTAAATGCAAAAATAACTTCAGATCCTCCTTAGTCACTCTAAAATGAAGCTAAGGTGATGTTTTTTGATTTTTTTGCATTTTCAAAACCTCAAACCCTCTTCTCACTCGTTTGAACTCTATGCAACCTCAGTCGAGATAGTCCAATTTGTGAAGGTTTTTTCATGCAAAGATCATTAGATCAAGTTTATCATTTTATATCATAACTATGTAACATAAAAGGCTATATGCGCAGGTTTTTCATTTTTTAGATTTTTTTGAATTAGTTATACACATTTGAATGTTCGGTCAAACCTTTCAAAACCCCGTTGACGGCCTCAAAACCCCATGTAACCCTAGCGCCAAACGTCCACCGTCGATCTAACCCTAACGCCAAACTGCGGCCGTCGGATAGGACTTCTAGAAGGATTCCGCGGGGCGATCCGTGGGCTCCAATCTGATTGGCCATCGTTTTTTCTCTCTGACGAACAGATAACGTTGAGCGGGGGAGCATCTAAGTGCCCGTTGGGCCGAGCGGATCGGGCCTGGCAAAGCCTGGCGTGCGTGCACACGGCTGTCGAGAGGGGGGATGGGCTGCATGCGAGAGGGTCAATGACATGTGGGCCATCCTTGTCCCATGCATGCCATGCAACGTCGCAGGCTAGCTATTCTTTGCTCGTGAACGCCTAGCCATTTGCATGCGGGCTTGCATGCACGCATCGACGCAGAGTACGGCAAGGGCGCAGCGTATAGGTACGTCGCATCTAGGCTATTTTAACAAATGCATGTTTGAACGAGACGGACGCGTCGGTGGTGCAGCTCCTTTTTCAGTGTCACGCGCGGATGAACGGGCCTGTTTCCCACGCGGCGTCACCGCCGATGCAAGTGCCCGTGCCTCTTTGGATGCTCTGGCCGCCGTTTTTTGAATTAATGCCTGCAATTACTTATGCCATGCGAACGGAGAAGAGAAAAAGATCGAGAAGGGGCACCGTTTACACATTGACCACGGTTGCAATGCGGCTATAAAAGGGCACCATTTCCTCATTCTCCCACACTCATCTCTCAAGCCTCCTCCCCTTCTTCTTTTCGAGCCAAATCCACCACTCGAGCCACCACGCAGTTCAACGGCCCTACCTACCGTCGCCCTCGCACCGTGCCGGAGAGGCAGTACCCGGCCGGAGTCGTCGTCGAGAACAGCCTGAGGGTGTGGGCCATCTCTAGGTGGAGGGGCCCTAGAGAGTTGGCTCGCTTCTTCCTCCAAGCCGGCTACCGCCACCTCCCTCCGGGCACTCCGCCCATGTTCCACCTCCACGAGCAGTACGATGGCAACGCCGGCCTCAACAGCTTCGTCATCGGCCTCTACGTCACCTTCACCAACCCCTACGACGCTCACCACCTCCTTGGGGAGGTGTTCTGGTGTGGATGCGAGTTTATCGCGTTCACGACCTACAACATCTTCACCAACTTCCACCACATCTTCCCTCACCCCAACGGCATGCACACCCTCCCCTACCAGATGCCGGAGGACGACGAGTGAGGGGCCCAAGGAGGAGGGGCCAAGGAGTGGCAAGGAGGAGGGGCCAAGGAGTTGTTCAAGGGGCGAGTCTTCTATCTATCTAGTTTGGGGCTCTAGTTTGTGTTTGTGTTGGTTCGGGCGTGTGTGCCCGTGTCTTTTATATATCTAGTTTTAATTATTTTACTTTCATGTTTTATGAACTATATGTAGTGGGGGGATGCCCCTCTATATGTTTTATCTATCTATGCTACTAGGGTACCCGATGCCCCTCTATCTATCTATATGTTTTTTCGGTCCTAAAGTTTCTCCATTGCATTTTATTTATGTGGCCATGTGTACCAAGAAATTGACAATAAAGATTATGTACTGTACTACATAATCATACAGTTGGTATACAATGCATTTGAAGACAATGGGCAAGAAAAATGCTAATTATCTGGTGCTGATGAGATGCGTAAGTGTTGTATGATGTTTAAATCATGCTTGCTATGTCATTTTTTGCTGCCAAACATGGCATTAGCGAGAAAGGTTATTTGAGCACTGAATGTATTAAAGTATACACCATATATAAAAATGTCTAGCCAAAAGATTTGGGTGTACAACTGTACACCCATGACCAAGTATGGATCCGCCCCTGGTTGTAAGGGGATGCCCCTCTATGTTGTAAGGAGATGCTACTAGGGGCACACTGGGCGCCCGGGCACACTAGATGTCTTCTTTTTTTGAGAGGGGCACAACCTTTTTCGGTTGAAACACACAAGTAAAAACTTTGAAAACACCATAGCACAAGTAAAAAAAATATATTAAGAAATGGTGCTTGGTTGAAATAAACTAGAACCAAACAATTGCAACTTTTTTGGTTCACAAAGACTGCTCAAATAATTATCTCAAATAGCTTATGCATAAAAATATCTCAAATAATTATCAGATGAGTTATCTAAAAAAAGGTGACTGCAGGAAACTTAAAATTTGTGAAATGATCTAAAGCCGAAAAGATATATCGATGTCAATGACCGTGCGCACTTTTTTGCACTCCTTTTATCAATGGGCCTGGATATGTTCTATTCGGCCCTGCCTAACTTCTATATGGGCCTGGCCTTTTCGGGCAACTGTGGACGAACCTTTTTCTCCTTTTCGACCTCTACCACTGAAACTGATGACAAACTGAAGAACTAAAAAACGGGGCCGAAACAGAGTGGAGAGGACATGCTGAATTCGTACAACGCAACACTTTTATTCAAATATACATATCATTAGGATTACAAATGATGCCCAATCTATTCACTTACGACTAATTATCATCACATAAACAAATGCGAGAGCAATTGCACAAACATAAAAAGTCCGGCCATCAGCCCCATCAAATTGCCCTGCTTCTGCAATTCGATGAGTTTCTTCATCTGCTTGTTTAGCTTCTTCAGCTCTGCCATCACTACTGCATCCCCCACAGTAGCCCCAATGGAATGGGCAGATCCAGGGGCCCCAGATCCAGAAGCGCCCGATCCAAACTTGCCCAACTTCTCCGCCTCCAACGGTAAATCGAGCTCCCCGGATGCATCCTCCAGTTGAATCCGCTCTATGTACTCATCTAGCCACTCAAAATGGGTGCATTGCTTCAATTTCTGAAATTGGAAAGATGAACCCTAAATCCCAAATCCGATGAAAAATGGGGAAAAATTGTGATATGAAATTGGGATACAAAAACCAAAATTGGCATATTGAGAAGTAAAATCTCACCTTTCCCTGCTCTGGTTTGCTCTCGCATTTCACGAATTCCCGCCCAAGGTTGCCATTCTTGTCGGTCGTTGTGACTAGCCGCTTCAGGGGTGCGATACGTGGGCATGCAGGGCACCTTGTCATGGGCACTGCGCCATAGCGCGGCCATGAGCGGCGGGAGGCTGAAGCGGAGCTCGACATTGCTAGGTCGCGGCCCGGAACGGCGTTGCTGCGCGTCGTCGCCGGAGAAGAAGAACAACAACGGTCAGGGAGGG
>NC_041392.1:741998265-742011896 GCF_002162155.2 Triticum dicoccoides | reverse complement strand
CGATACGTGGGCATGCAGGGCACCTTGTCATGGGCACTGCGCCATAGCGCGGCCATGAGCGGCGGGAGGCTGAAGCGGAGCTCGACATTGCTAGGTCGCGGCCCGGAACGGCGTTGCTGCGCGTCGTCGCCGGAGAAGAAGAACAACAACGGTCGGGGAGGGGGGGTGGGGGGGCGAGGATGGGCTCGGGTGCTGCACGGCTCGGGCCACGACTCGGTGTCCTCTTGTACCAATGCTGACCTGGATAAGTTAGTGGGTCCCACGCAGTGGGTCCTGCTCACCTGACCAATGCTGAGTTGGATAAGTTAGTGGGTCCCACGCTGTGGGTCCCGCGCTGTGGGTCCCGCTCACCTGATTCGAGTTTTAAACATGTGTCTTTGGATTAGGCAGCAGTGTCGCATGGGAGCTATTTTTTTCAACGCAGATGTCGCATGAGAGCTATTACAACCAACAACGTCGCATGAGAGACAATACACACCAACGATGTCGCATAGGAGCTATTTGCCCGCACACTGCAGTGAGACGGCGGCGCCGCCAAGCCACGTACTGTTGCGCCATGGCCGCCCAGCCACTGTTGGCCATCGCCGCCTAAAGCAGCCACCGACGTCGGCACCGACAGACTGCAATGCAACTGCCTGCACCAAGGGAACACGCATGATTTTACATGATATTCAATTGGGTCAACGATTTTACAAAAAATTCTATTTAACATATACTCCCTCCGTCTCAAAATAAGTGTCTCAACCTTAGTACAACTTTGTACTAGAGTTAGTACAAAGTTGAGACTCTTATTTCGGGACGGAGGGAGTATGTGCGTACTTCGTTGCTTCCCTAATCCCTGTCATATTTGCATCTTTATAACAATGTTCTTCACTCTCAAATTTGCACATTTAGAACAATGTGTTGATCAATGCACCATTTTTGTACAAACCATAACCGATCTACATGCTATGACTTCAACATGAATTTTAACAGTGCATCAAACTGGAGCCCTCCATCATATTGTTTTAACAGTATAGTAGTCGAATCTGTATGACCGAACGAATAAAACCCAATCAGTATGATCTATTTATAACCTGGTCCAAGAGACACTGGTGGAAAAAAGGCCTTTGGTCGCGGTTCGCAACTGCCATTAGTCGCGGTTGCGCAACCGCGACCAAATAAGCGCGACTAAAGCCCCCCACCTTTAGTCGCGGCTCCTTAAGAACCGCGACTAAAGGCCCGTCCACGTGGGCGCCAGGCGGCCGTCGGGGCGGAGGACCTTTAGTCGCGGTTCTTCTGGCCAACCGCGAATAAAGGCCGCCACAGGTTTAGGGTTTTAGCCCCCCCCCCCTAAACCTGTTTTCTGTTTAATTTGTATTGTTTTATTTCTTTTGTGCTTTATTTTAATTTTGAAGGAGTTTCATATATTCTACGGTACTACATACATGCATATGAATGTACAATTTCAAATAAATTTGAAATTAGAACCAAAAAGAATTCAAGAGGAATATACAATATATATTCAATATCATCGGATGACCATATACAATTTTGAACAAGTTTCCATACATGATTTAATGCATATAAAGTTCTACGTCCTCGTAATAGTGTTCTCCTTTAGGATGGAGGACTTCCCTGCTAAACCATCCAGCTAGTTCCTCTTGAAGTGGTCGGAAGCGAGCTTCTGGACTAAGCATCCACCGGAGGTTATTCCTCTGAGCATTGGTATCACTCGGAACCCGCTCAGAGGTGTATCTCCGGATCATCTCACAGACATAGTATCCACATAGATTGGTCTCCGGTGGCTGAATATCCCCAGCATTCTTAGCCTTTAACATTTTGAATTCTAGCTCTTTTTTGAATTCACCGACCTTTGTATCTACGAACCGTCTCCAAACCCTACGAGGCAAAGAAAATTAAATGAACAAGAGAGTTATTAATTAGTTACTTGATATTAGGAAATGAACGAAATAGGCCGATCGATATAGAGCGCAAATGAATGAAAATAATTACTTCTGCAGCATTCTTCTCATGCCGCCCCAAAGCTTTGGATCCTTATTCACAGAGTCGTGGACGAGACATTCTGAGGTGTTAACTTTAATTACTAGCAGAATCCAGTGGAACCTGCGGACACGATACATGCACAGTACGTCATGCATAACTCATCGATTAGCCGGCCACATACCATGCATGGAGTAAACAAAAGAGAATGTGCTCAAGACAGAAACACTCACTCAAAATGGTAAGGAAATAGAATATCACTTTTGAGTTCCTGCTTTGTAAGAAACTGCCACAGGTCTGCCTCCACGTCGGCGGGGTGACGCTCCAACACATGTCCATTAACGATTTGTGGGTCAATGAACCCAACATCATGGATGTTCCTTACTCTGCATTCCTTAATCTTCATTCTGCATGTATAATAGCGGACACAACAATATAGTTAGGACATATATATAATGCAGGCAATATGAACGAGATGGGGTAGAAATTAATAAATCACTTACAGAACGTAGCAACTGATGATAGATTTATCGAGCTCGCGCAGATTGAAAAGCTGGAACAATTCACTTAGTTCAATTTGTACATAGTAATGTTTGAAGTGATGCTCATGTCTAACTTCCGCATAAATATATTCTTTGGCGTTTTTATTTTTTATGTAACCCTTGTACCATTTCAGCAGACCTTTCATTTGTGGAGGTAGATCCTTTTCCTGCGCAGGCTCGACGAGAGGCCCATTCTTGACATATGTAATTACTACCTCCTTCACTGGCGCCTCATCAAGGCCTAACAGTTCACGAAGAGTAATACCTAAGTTGGCCGCTTGTTCTCTGGCACTCGTTATAGTCAATCCCTGTGCTGCCGCAGCTTGTATGATCTCGGGGGCATCCGGACAGAAGGCTTCCACTATAAGCGGGGCAATCGATTGTTTACTTTGTTCCCCGAGCTGGGCAACTTGTTTCCCGCTTTTTTTACTTTCGGCCTTCTCCCGCTCTTTGTTCTCCTTGAACATGAGTGCCTGCCTGCGAAGTTCACGTGCATAGTCGTTAGGCAGAATCTTCGCGGCTTGGGACGGTGTGCTGAAAAATGACTTAGCCCACTTCTTTTGCTCATCAGAAAATACTGGCTTGGGCTCGGGCTCTCTTTTCTTCTTGCAGTCCACCTTCCATTTCTCCAAATCAGCAGCCGCGGCCGCGTCGACTTCCTCGGCACTACGTTCCCAAGGCCTTGTGGGGAGAGGCTTCAGTGATGGCTCTGGTACATTTGTGGTCTTAGGTACATAAGGGTCCGGGTTAATAATCCAGGACTGCTTCTGCTTCTTTGCCGGAGGTGGATTGGGGGGTGGCGTCTGATCACCCGCCGGACGAGGACTGGGGGGCGGCGGCTGATCACCCGCCGGACGTTGTGGACTGGGGGGCGGCGTCGGCTGACGTGACGGAGGTGTAGGTGAACCGCCACCACCACCACCACCACCACCACCGCCACCGCCACCACCACCACCGTAGGGGGGTGGACTTGTTGTCCTTGGCGCCTCGCCTGGAAACTTGATAAACTTCTTTTGCCATAGAATGAAATGGCGCTTGACATCTCCAAGTCTTTTCTCCCCTTCAGGTGTAGCAATGTCAATCTCCAGGTCCTCAAACCCTTGGACTATGTCCTCCACCGTGACACGAGCATAGCCATCTTGAATGGGGTTGTTGTGGTGGAGTGCTCCAGGTAAACATGGTAAAGCACTGCCGATGGCTACCTTCATGGACATGTTCCCGATAGGATAATACAGATGACATTCTTTCATCTCCTTTATATCGTCCACGGGGTAGCGAGGATGCTCCGATGAAGTAATTTCGACCACCAGAGGCTCCGGTGCAGTAATTTGGACCACCAGAGGCTCCGGTGCAGTAATTTCGATCGTCGGTGCATCTGCACCAGCCGGTGGGGCCTCCGTGGAAGCCACGCTGCTTCTCCGCTGCTGGCTTCCGAGATCCGCTGGATGATCTTCATGCTGCACCCGAGCTGCATCTCTTTCGGCTACTAGTACACTCATGGTTTTCTTCATCACATCCATTTCCGATGCCAACCGCGCCACAACATCTGCTTCCCGATCCATCTTTCTCTTACGGCTTCTGTAACCGTACGGGTCATCGTTCTGGGGGAACCCTATTTTCCACGGAATGTGCCCCATGCCTCGTACACGTCCTCCGTGTTCAGGATTCCCGAGGGCTTTTGTCAGCGCGTCGTTCTCTCTGTTGAACTTGATCTTCCCCTGTTGAGCATCCCTCATTGCGTTAATAAGGTCTTGGCCAACATGTACAGCTGATCTACAACATCATTGTCATTCATTAAATGTTTTCTCAACCAACTGCCGAAAGTCTCCATGTGGGCCTTCCTAATCCAGGATTCAGGCTTCCCCGGGTTGTCCGAGCGTAAAATATTCTTGTGTTTCTCAAAGTACGGAGCCACCAAGCTGGAATTGGTCAGTACAGTGTGGTGTGCTTCAGTCAGAGAATGGCCGTCCATACATATCGTTGATTTCCTTCCGATCGTGCCTTTTCCACTTAGTCTCCCCTCGTGCCGCGATCGAGGAAGACCAATCGGCTTAATGTCAGGAACAAAGTCAACACAAAACTCAATTACCTCCTCATTTCCATAGCCCTTGGTGATGCTTCCTTCTGGCCTAGCACGGTTACGAACATATTTCTTTAATACTCCCATGAACCTCTCGAAGGGGAACATATTGTGTAGAAATACAGGACCGAGAATGAAAATCTCTTCGACTAGGTGAACCAGGAGGTGCGTCATAATATTGAAGAAGGATGGCGGGAACACCAACTCGAAACTGACAAGGCATTGGATCACATCGTTCTGTAACCGTGGTAGAACTTCTGGATTGATTACCTTCTGAGAGATTGCATTGAGGAATGCACATAAACTCACAATGGCTACTCGAACATTTTCCGGCAGGAGCCCCCTCAAAGCAATCGGAAGCAATTGCGTCATAATCACGTGGCAGTCGTGAGACTTCAGGTTTTGGAACTTTTTCTCCGCCATGTTTATTATTCCCTTTATATTGGACGAGAATCCAGACGGGACCTTCATACTGCTCAGGCATTCAAAAAAGATGACCTTCTCTTCTTTGGTCAGAGCGTAGCTGGCACGACCTTGAAACCATTCCGGATGCCGGTCATCAGGGTCTTTCAAACGTTGCTGGTCCTGCCGTGCTTCCTTTGTATCATTTGTCTTCCCATACACGCCCAAGAAGCTTAGGAGGTTCACGCAAATATTCTTCGTAACGTGCATCACGTCGATTGCAGAGCGGACATCTAGGACTTTCCAATATTCTAGCTCCCAGAATATAGATTTCTTCTTCCACATGGCTGCGTGCCCGTCAGCTCCCTTCGGAACTGATTGTCCGCCAGGACCCTTTCCAAAGATGACTTTCAAATCCTTGACCATATCAAATACCTCAGCACCAGTGCGTTCCGCAGGCTTCGGCCGGTGATCTGCCTTGCCGTTGTAATGCTTGCCTTTCTTTCTTACTGGATGAATTTTCGGAAGAAATCGACGATGCCCAAGGTACACGTTCTTCTTACAATTTGGCCAATGTACACTTTCAGTCTCATGTAAGCAGTGCGTGCATGCATTGTATCCCTTATTTGACAGTCCCGAAAGGTTACTAAGAGCAGGCCAATCGTTGATGGTTACGAAAAGCAATGCTCGTAGGTCAAATTCCTCTTGTTTGTGCTCATCCCACACACGGACACCACCCCACAGCTGTAAAAGTTCATCAACTAATGGCCTTAGGTACACATCGATGTCGTTGCCGGGTTGCTTCGGACCTTGGATGAGCACTGGCATCATAATGAACTTCCGCTTCATGCACAACCAAGGAGAAAGGTTGTAGATGCATAGAGTCACGGGCCAGGTGCTATGGCTGGAGCTCTGCTCGCCAAAAGGATTCATGCCATCCGTACTTAGAGCAAATCTTATGTTCCTTGCGTCAGCTGCAAAATCTTTGAACCATCTGTCGATCTTTCTCCATTGCGTTCCATCTGCGGTGTGTCTCAACTCCCCGTCCGACTTACGGTCCTCTTTGTGCCATCGCAACAACTTGGCATGCTCTTTGTTCCTGAACAGACGTTTCAACCGTGGTATTATAGGAGCATACCACATCACCTTGGCGGGAACCCTCTTCCTGGGTTTCTGGCCCTCAACATCGTCACCAGGGTCATCGCCTCTGATCTTATAACGCAATGCAGTGCATACCGGGCATTCATTCAAATTCTCGTATTCACCGCGGTAGAGGACGCAGTCGTTGATGCATGCATGTATCTTCAGAACCTCTAAACCTAGAGGGCAGACAACCTTCTTTGCTTCGTACGTACTGGCGGGCAACTCGTTATCCTTTGGAAACATATTCTTCAACATTTTCAGCAAGTTTTCAAATGCCGAGTCAGCTACACCTGCCTCTGCCTTCCATTTCAGCAAATCCAGTGTGCAGCCCAGCTTTTTCAGACCATCATCGCATCCGGGGTACAGCGCCTTTCTGTGATCCTCTAACATGCGATCCAAATTCTCCCTCTCCTTTTCAGTTTCGCAGCGTCTCCGTGCATCAGCAATGGTCCGACCAAGATCATCAACGGGATCATCACGTGCCTCTTCTTCACCTTCCCCTTCACCTTCAGCATCCTCCATGAAAGTATCACCGAAATGAGCAAGATAGCTTTCATCGATGAAATCATCCCATTATAACCCCTCTTTCTCCATGCTTGGTCCAACAATTATAGCTTGGCATGAAACCGTGCCGAAGCAGATGCATGTGAACATCTCTTGAGGAAGAGTAACCCTTCTGATTCTTACAGATAACACATGGACAGATAACAAAACCCCCCTGCTTGTTCGCATTAGCCACTACGAGGAAATCTTTCAAACCCGTAGTGAACTCGCCGGAGAGTCGGTTACCGTACATCCATTGCCGATTCATCTGCATTATTATAATATAAAATATATAATTAACCATCATGCATTTGTTAAACTAACTAGCTACAAACAATATAAATTAAACAATGAACTGCACACATGCATATTTTATCAATGACACATCAAAGGTTCATCAAGTTGCTAACCGCGATCGAGGAGTGTGGCTCCAACACTTCATGTCATGTTTGTTTCATGCTCTTGGGGCATTTCATCAAACACCTTATGTGCATAAGAGGAACCAAAAGCAAACCTACACCCACTTGTGAAGAGAATGGCTCCAAATGGCTAAGTGTTGGCTGCTGGATGGGTATATATAGGGGAGGGGCTTTAGTTGCGGTTGGCCTGGCAAACCGTGACTAAAGGTGCCCGAAGGCCTTTAGTCGCGGTTGTCCTCGCCAACCGCGACTAAAGACCCTCACGTGCGCCAGCTGGCCACCGAGCGCCCTGGGCCCAGGCCTTTGGTCACGGTTCACCTCCCGAACCGCGACTAAAGGTCCCATTAGTCGTGGTTCCTACAGCTTCGCGACTTATGGGGCTGGACTGAAGCCTGTTTTTCCACCAGTGAGAGTGGAGAAGAAAACCCAGTCCAGAATATGCATTTTTCTGTACATAAATGAGGTCATCTTATATTATCAAATTTGCATATTAGATGGCTGCGGGATAAACAGAAATATGAAACCAAACATATAGGCTTGGAAACAGTTTAGAATTTGCAAGAGAAGATCTACTAAAGTAACTGGTGTATTCAGAAATTAAGTGAATATGTGCCTGGTCATTTTGGCCAAACCAAATCCAATACTATCAAGAAGTAAACCTGTCAATTGCTTCGTCTGTACTCCCCCCGTCTAGGTGTATAAGTCACCTTACGAAAACCAAATAATCCCAAAACACTTAGGCGCGCTGCATTAACTCCCACCTCGTTTCTTGTTTCTTGACATATCAACCAATAAGAGATGCGAGTCGTGCATGCAGTGGTTAGTTCATTTCATGCAATGCTATTAATTAGCAAATAAACATTAAGTTCTCTCGTTTTCCCATCTTCCTTGGTCACGGTGCACAACCTAAGATGACTTATTCACCTAGACGGAGGAAGCACAACGTTCAAAAGCTTCGGGTTGATGTATATGGCAGGCAGGTATGCCTCCCCATTCCCATCTTTGGGTTTATTCCAGAGTCCCAAAATTTATAGATGCAACAAATTCCATGACTCTTAGATGGTCTTCAATATCCATTTCTTGTCAGCCTGCAAAAGTACTTTTGTTATAATCGGGGGTCCGGGACAAAGAAATATATCTAAAAGGTTGTGCTATATCATTGAATAACACTTGTCCACCTGCGTAAGTACTACTGAAGATGCCAGAGATGTTTATGGACTTCTAATAACGCAAGTTATTCCAAGAAAGGAAATTTTTAGGTCATACACTCTTTTATCCAACCACCGTCCTCTATATGACAGCCATACCATCATCATTATCCTATATTATGAATTATTCATTCTTCAAGCTGTATTATCCTACAGTCATACATACTTATCCTATTGTATTATCCTACATGCTCCCAGCGACCATGCCGAGCTCGAGCGGATCCTTGTGCACTTCGGCAACAGGCTCGACGAGAAGGGGCCGAGAAGAGTGGGGAGAGTGCGAGCCTGCGAGACCTCGCTCCGGTGATGGGGACGAAGAGGAGGGGCGGCCTGAGGAGGTAGAGAGAAAGAGTGTGTGTGTGTGTGTGTGTGTGTGGGTGTGTGTGTGTGTGTGTGTGTGTGTGTGTGTGTGTGTGTGTGTGTGTGTGTGTGTGTGACGAGGTGAGGAGAACTGAGAGGGAGAGACAAGTGTGCTCATTTATTTAGCTCATTCTTCTTTTTTGAGGGGTCATTTATTCTCTTTTCTGAGTTGGTATTTTAGCCCTTTTGGTCTAAGTCAGATCAGATATAGCATCCGATGTTGTCCAATTCATTTTTTATCCCTAGCGCTTTTGGTCATTTGGTTTGTATTCAGCATTGGACTTTGTCCAATTCTTTTTTATCAGGTGTGTCCAGTTTGACTATGTCGATGTGCGATCGTTTTATGCGGTCACAAGGGGTAAAAAGAAGTATTCATTCACAATCATTTTGAAAGTTTTATAAAACTATTAAGATTTTTTCGGTATTTGTTATCGAACCTATCAAAATTTAATAATCATGCTAGTTGTGGTCTCTGAATGTTAAATTTCATGGAGTACCTATTGGGCGGTATTTTGTCCGACACTCATATTTTGCTGTATAGGATGATTCATTGCCAGCCATATAAAGGTTTTAATTTTGAAATATGTCAAGTTCAGTTCAAATTTTTAGGTTAATTTTTAAATTTACGCCATGAATTTGTTTTTTCAGTTTTACATGTATTTGTTAAGACAACTGAACACTTTTATGTTTCGCAGTGAGTGTTTTTGGAAGTGTTCAAGGTCATCAAGAAAATTTTATGATATTAACACTTGAATAGGATTATATGACACTAACACGTATGTAACATTTTCACTCTTTATGATAGCCAGGTGGCAATAAAAATAACGAGAGAAACAATGAAATCCTTGACGAGGACCTCTAATTCCTAAAAGCATGACCTTCGTATTTTCTTGATTTTACCACCTGCTTGCAAGTTGGAAACTGTGTTCAAATATATTTGTTGTAGGTTGTACCCTAGATGTGTAGAGAATCTTGCCTTGTGCAAGAAAACGTGCATGTAAAAGAGTAAACTTTATGCGTTAATTAAGACATGCGTTGCACGTGCACACTTACTAGTCCCTATAGAAAGCAACAATTGCCGATGCCACGCGGTTATAAATATGATATATTTGGTACCTTGCGTTGCCACTGCGTGTTGGCCATCCGCGCAAAGGGGAGATGCGCGGAGGGGCACCATTCACGTTGGGAGCCAGTCGGCCGCTGCCTTGATGAAAGAACCTTCGCACATGAGGCAACTAGGCCGCATGGATCAAAGCCGAGGGTCACGTAAATTGCACACCCCATGTGTTAAATAGTTGATGTTGGATGCCCTGCAAAAAAAAAGATAGTGCCTAGTTATATCATACATTGCCGGCGAGGGCCACCATATTAAAATAGAGGACCTGGAAGGATATTTAGTAATCTTATTGAACTAGGAATGTGTGATATATCTTTTTCCCGTTGCAACACACGGACATGTTTCCTAGTATTGCAAAAATGGCTACTAGCTTTGTTTTGGGACGCCAACTGTGGCTCTTTGATCCACCTAGTAACCTTTGTATTCCCAAAAGTCTTGTCGATTAAATAAAGTGTGCTGTCTCGACTCAAAGAAAAAAGACACGAACTAACAATTTAGCAGTAAGACATAGGTCAATAAATCGGATGACCAATCTGGTCTACTGAGATATTGCAAAACCATTGTGACAAACACTAGGTCGATTGAATTAGTTTTTTTAAGGAAAATGATTCACATCACCCGCCTGATAAAGGCGCGTGCATCCACTGGCTCCGTGGCCGTCAGTTCGGATTTTAATCAAATGGCTCGAGAGCAATGTAATTGTCTAGACTAGATTTTGCAACTGAGTTGTTGTTGCAATATCCCCCATCGCAACAAGTGATGTATCGCGGGATCTGGATCCCCTCGTGAGCAGTATCGTCCCGTGCTCTCATGAGCTCCCTGTCAAATCGACGCCTCCATGCGCTTTTCCGACCGCCACCACCGCATCTCGCAGCCAGCAGCATACCGACGAGGCTGCCGGAAAGCACGACAACGAAGTCGCCTCTTTTAATGTCCCTGTGTTCGCTCGCCACCAGTGGTCATGGCCACTTGAGCGCGCACGTCGGAGCTCCGCTCCGGCTGCCCGCGCCTAGCTATGCTGCTCCGGCCTCATGCTGCATCCCTCCACCACCACCACCATCGCATACGCAACACCCGTCCTCCCTTCCCCAACTAGACCAAGCTCCCGCTTTAGGCCATGACTGCAAGCAATGCAACACGGTCACTTTCTGCAACAAGGCATCTTATGCAAAAAAATGCAAAAATATATTCTTAAAAATATTCTATAGCAAGACCTTTGTTGCCAAAAAAACTTAAATATTTTCAGCAAAAAGACCTCTGTCATAAAAAAATTGCAACACAATATTTGATACAAATTTTTTGCAATGAGACTTGTGTTGCAAAAGGATACTCGCAACACGATTTCTGTTGCAAAAGTGATGACAACGCTTGATTGCAAGATTATGTTAGATTGTACGGCTCGTAGACCAGCAGGTCTTTTATAAAGATCCCCGGGCCGTAGCATGGCCCTTTTTTTAATCTGGTTTAATGCATATGGTTAGCTAGCCCATCTTCTGGCCTATAATTTCCTTTTTAATCTGCCCGTAGATGTAGCCTAGCACAAGTTACTTGGTGTATGAGATAGGGAAACAAAGAAAGATCGATTCAGGTTGCAACGTATACTTACGTAACGTGCCATGCATGGATACTTTATTTGACGGTGCGATCGATCCTCTCGGTAGCGTGATCGAAGCTGATACGTACGGTGACGGCTTTGGAATATCAACAAACGGAGGGCGGTCGTCGGTAACTATTTAAAGCGACACAGCGATCGATCGATTTCGTTGCTAACCGTAGCTAGCTTAGCTAAGGCCATGGGGATGTGGAAGACATTACTCGAATCGTTGTTCTATAAAACAGCCGAAGAAACGGCGTACCGTATGACTTCAGTTGTACTACCAAGGAGCGCCACCATCAGCGACGAGAAGGCCGTCGTGCATCACGTGACCAACGGCGGGTGCTTCGACGACTTCGCCAAGGCGATGGGCGAGTGCCACCCGAGCCCCCCGACGTCGATCGTGCAGCGGGGCGAGCACGCCGTCGTCGACGCCAAGGCCTGCGTCGAGGCCACGGCGGCGCTGCGCAAGTGCTTCGCCCGCAACCCGGCCATGTTCAAGCACATGTACCTCCGCGTCATGGACGAGTGCCTCGATCAGGATCTCAAGCCGTCGCCCGAACAGGTAAATGAAGAAGAACGCGCCGGGTTCAGGTGGTGGACGGGCATGACCAGAAGCTGAACTATATAGGCTTCTATGCATGGCTACTCATCGTGATCAATCTTGGCTGTCTTGCAGTCCTCCTATACTCGTATAATAGATTACACCGATTAGCTAGCGGTGGATGTAGTATATGTTGGATACAACCACACAACTTCGATTGGGATTGAATTTCCTTTTGCCTTCAAGTTCTAGACTAGAGTTCTTTTCTTTTGCGGGGTACTTGAATTTTTTGATATGTGCACCAAATCTTCACTCTTACAAGTAGAAGTACCATGCTTTGACACTAAAGTAAAAGATGGTATGCCACTGGAATCAATGGCGTGAGTCCCTCCGTCCGGGTTTATTCGGCCCAAGATATTGCTCCCACAGATCTGGATCGATCGCTAGCAGCCGCGCATTCCTTTTCTCCCTCCTAGATCCAATGGCAGATATCATATGTCACGCAGATCACGCACAATACTCTCTACTATAAAACCCAACGACCAACGTTGGATTAAGTTTATTCACGCAATATCACCCCAAAAAAATCTTGAAACGAGTTCAGTACAAATATATGAAACTAAAATTTGTTGACATGTTTCTTTTAACTGCAATTATTGTCTCTTTTTCATCACGTGGGACCCAACCATCAATGGGCTACCATCACGTCGAACGGAGATATTTCAGCTATTGGGCTGTTGAATATCGATTTGTCAATCATCACCTCCCACAGATCAGTCCCCCTCTCCAGCCGTTCCAAATCATTCACCTAGATCAAATGAAGATAGAGCAGGAGTATTTCCCCACATGTCCGTGGAGATCGATGGTCGATGGGTCACTGGGAGCACGTCGCCTGAGGCGAAGGGCCATGTCCAACAGGTGGCGTTGGCGTCGGACGTGGAAGCATGGCGGCGGAGGAGAGAGAAGGTGGCCTCTCGAGAGAGGTTTTGGTCTGGGCCGGGCATCGAGCACAGGTGAGCGGCGAGTACATGATGTGCTTCGGGCGGTGGCGATGGCATGACGACCGACGATTGGGCGCTGCGTTCCACGGTGCGCACAAAGAAAATTGAAGAAGAAGGACGTTAGTTTTGTCAAGATGGAACGAGTTCTACCTCTACGTCTAGCTAGATTCAGCGGTTGGTTGGTTGGTTTAACATCTAGATGGCCGAGAAAAGAAATCTCAGATGGAAGTTGAAGACGATGGTCAATGGATAATCCTGTCCGTCCGTGTCCCTGCGTGCAGCACCACGGCGTACCGTCGACCCCGGGGACGGCGGAGCGGCGGCTTGAATGCGGAGCGCGGGAGTGTGTGAATGCCAGGTGGGCGGACGATGGGTTTGGCGGCCGGTCATGCGGGGCTCTGAATACGTGGAGGGTTGTCGAGGCCACGTGGACAGAGAGAGAGAGCTCTGACCTATTTGTATTTGTTGCACTTTTTTTTGCCAGTGTGTTTTACATTTTTATTTTGTCTGTCGACTTGCCGGCCGCGTATGGTTGACTTGACTCCATACAAAACGATGGATGGATGGAAGCAGGAAAAGATATAAGAACGCGTCTGTCGACTTGATCGAGTAAGTACGTTTATTATTCGCAAAAAAAAAGAGTACGTACGTTTATTTTATTTTTTTAATTTTCTTTTTGGGCAGAAAGAGAGAAC
>NC_041392.1:741993053-741997827 GCF_002162155.2 Triticum dicoccoides | reverse complement strand
GCCTTGTTGGCGCGCGTCAGCGAGCGAGCGATCTATCGACGTGATCGTTTTTTTTTTTTGAGCGACCGTGCGAGATGGAAAAAGTGGGTGGAAAGGAGACGGAAAGCTTATATACGGAGCAAGAAAGAAAAAAAGGAAGAAAAAAAAGGAAGTTTCAAAAAAAAAGAAAAAAAGGAAGCCCCGGGATGGCGCTGCAAAGTATTCCAACGTACCGTGCATGGACTCTTCGTTATTTGACGGCGTGATCGACAAGTTGATACGTAGTACGTACGTAGTGTCACGGATTTTTGGAATATACATATAAACAAGCCCAAGCCAAGCTGATATTCGGTAGCTATTCAAGGCGACATAACGATCGATCCATCAATCAGCTTCGTTGCTAGCCCTAGCTAACGCAATGGGGATCTGGAGCACAATAGTCGATGAAACAGCCGGAGCGACGGTGAAGCTTATGACACCGCTGATGCTGTCACAGATCGCCGTCATCAGCGACGAGACGGTCGTCCTGCATCACGTGGCCAACGGCGGTTGCGCCAAGGACTTCGCCACGGCGATGAGGGAGTGCCACCCCAGTCCTCCAGAGGAGTTCATCAAGGAGCAAGGCGACGCCACTAACCGCGTTGTCAACGCCAGTGCCTGCGTCAAGGCCACTGCGGCGCTGCGCAAGTGTTTCGCCGGCAATCCGGCGATGTTCAAGCATCAGTACCTCCACCGCATGGATCAGGGCCTGGACCAGGACTGGAGACCGTCGCCGGAGCTCATCAAGGAAGAAGAGAATGCCAGGTTTAGGTGGTGGACTGGCATGAGGAGAAGCTAAGCTATGCAAGGTGGTGATGGATCCATCCATCTGACATGCATGCATGCTCTATAATCGTATAGATAGATTAAAACCATCATATTAGTGGAGTTGGTACATACTAATAGACACAACTTATTTCGGGATTGAATTTTCTTTATCCGTCAGTTATTATGGAGCTATTCTTTGTGTGCACGGCAAATATACCTAGTTCATTGTTCTTAGTTCCTTCGTGTCCAATCATCCCATGAGATATTGTACAAAATCTCTCACTAAGATGTGCAATAACTAGAGCACATCTAGATGTGCCTTAGACACACCCGAAAATAGTTTTGCTAAAGTACATCTAGATTTGGCCATAACTAGACATACCCTTTTAACAAAACCCGGTTTACAATCACTTTTTATCTAGAAGGACTATATGAAAATTTGTATTTGGGTTACGAAATTAATAAATCGGTGATGTATAATTCTTTGTTTGGATAGCAATTAGCCTATCGTGTCTCTTCCTGCTTTCCCCGCTTGGCCGCCATTGACAACCTTCCAAGAACCAGCCTAGAACTCCTTCATCGATCCGGCCACAATGACCCCGTCCGCAGACGCCGGCGGGCGCTTCCCCAAGTGACGGAGGTTGTCACCCCCAGCATAGAATCTGAGCCGGGCTGCTGCTCGCCTTACATCTGACCAAACGACTCCCCACATGCGGCCGCCGGCAGGGCGTTTACCCTGGTCGCCGAGCTAGTCTTGCCCGCAAATACTAGCCTTGGCTTCTGCATGTCGGTACTGCGGAAGTACTCCGCTGTCGTGGTGTCAGGCGTACTCGTTGCAGTCAGCCATACATGAGCGGCCATGCCGGGGCCAGACAACGAGCGTCCCAACGTCGCGCTCCAGGTTCTTGAGGGAAACGGGAAGCGCATCGTGTCATCGGGAAGGACCACCAGGTCCCCGTCAGCGTGACCGTACATGGTGGTGCCGTCGTCCGGTGTGGCTGCCGCAAGTCAGGGCCCCTTGTGGTGGAGAGGAAGGCGTTCTTCTCATGAAGCTCCACGCCACGCCACACAAGGCAAGCCAGGATCTGTTTTTCTAAAACGCGTTTGCACCAATACGTCTCAGACCCGTTTTTCCAAAAAATCAAAATCAGAGAAATACGAGAACCAAGTTTTCCTCATTCAAGGATTGGTTAGATTAGCCAAACAAAGTTCATTAGATCATGAAACACGTGTTTAGCTAACATGTTGAACTTAGTAGCTATTCAAACACGCCGCTTTACATAGGCTGATTGCTTATGGTGACGTAATATGGGCTGCCGTGCAGGAAGGTGCATGCGCCGTGCGTACGGCCGTCTCGCCCTAGCTGCGTCAAAAAAAAAAGTCTCCTGATCGTGTAGGCTTTGCTTGCACGTCAAGCTAGCACGTACGTAGGTACGCCTGTCTTTAAACCCCTGTAGGGTTTGCATGCACGGCAACCCCGTATACCGTATATATATACGGGGTTTGTCCAGGCCGTTATTTATGCGTGTATATATATAAGCCGGCAGGTGCAATCGCAGTACGTATCTTGTAGCTAGTCCATCGATCGAACCAGAAATCAAGGCCTCCCATGGGGAACTTTTTGTCATGGGAGGCGGACCCGGAGGCAGCCCTAGACGAAAACATGCACCTCGTTGACAGCAAGATGGTTATCCATCACGTGGGCAACGGCGGGTGCCTCACAGAGTTCATGACCGCCATAGACAAGTGCAACCCAGATTACATGAAGCAGCGGTGCCCCGAGTTGTTCACGAAGCAGCAACTCACCCCCACCCCCGTCGACAGGGATGCGTGCATCAAGGCCACAGCGGCGCTGCGCGAGTGCTTCGCCGGCAACCCCGTGATGTTCAAGCACAAGTACCTCCGCCGTATGGACGAGGGCCTCGACCAGGATCTCAACCCCTCCCCGGCCGAAATCAGGAAGGAGTGGGCCTACAAATATAGGTGGTGGACTGGCATGAGGAGAAGCTAGTATATTTTGTGCAGATGCAGTACGTGATGGTCAATGGCCCTAGATAGATATATAGATAGATCAGTTCATGTTATAATGCGGCCTTTTTGTTTAGTATAAGTTATTTTTTCTATTACCATGCATTATTCGCAACTAAGTGTAACACGTGATGTTAAAGCTGTGTATAAGAGCAATTCTAGCAGATTCTGTAAAATTATTCCATTCTGTCAAACTATCAATCTACAGATTTTCTATGCTTATAATATTCAGTTTTGCTAAAGCACGTCCTCTGCAAAACCGCCCTGCCCTTTATGTGGAAAATCAATCTGTATATACATTCTATATCCCTTCTATACTAACCAGAAGTAGTTCCAGAAATACTTTGAATCCATTCATCAAATATCATGGCAGTATGAAGAACATGTGAAGTAACAAAAATACAGCCATGTCCATAGACCATGTAGCGACAACTAAAAGCACTCAAGCGAGACGGCAGCACGCTGCCGCCATCACCCCTTCCTCACCTGAGCCGTGCAAACCTTCTTATAATAAACAGTTGAGGAGTTGTCATGCTAAGACCCCAAAGGAGAGTACCCGAAAATATTTATCAATGCATGTCCTATAGTCGTATAGTTTAGAGCAATTACTCAGACACAATTTATTTCAGGATTGAATTTTCCTTCTCCTTTAGTTCTTGAGCTTCTTTATATGCGCACGACAACTACAACTACTCTTTTCATTGTTTTTAGTTTCTTCATGTTCCATGATAGTACAAAATCTCTCAGCAAACTTATCAGGGGCGGTACATCAATGGCCTTGCTATGCATGGCTAGTGATGGCGATCTTATTCTCACATATATGCATCACCCATACTCTTAGATTAGATCGATTGGCTGGAGTTTTTTTTTTCTAACGTGCATGCATGCTTCAACTATACGTTATATTGGATACAATAGACTATTTCATTCCGTTTCCTACATGCACCATACATATACTTACTTCGACACAATCATCGCGCATTGCGATCCTGAGCTCTTTGTGTTTACTAGCTAAGAGCATCTACAACCGGTCCTTACTGGTGGGAGGGCTCATTCTTCATTTTTAGTTGTTCTTTTAGTTTGTTTAGGGTTTGTGTCCTATTCAGGAAGACGAGTCGACAATGGCTCCCTGAAGATGAAATAATGATTTCCTTAACTAGCCCCAGTCCAGTCAATGTGTCTTGTGCCATCCGGGGCGTATGGAGTTGTGTCTCTGACGAATCTCATGGAATTCAGTTGGTGTTCTGTCTTCGGTGGATCTGAGTGGATATGGTCTTCGTTCATCTATGTTCATGTGTTTACATGTTGGATTATTCTAATCTACGCCTCTCTTCATCGGTAGCGGTTGTTGTTCTGGTGTGCCGGTACTTTGGGGTTTACACCAGTGACTTCCTGATTGAATAATACAAGAAGTTTTGCCCGCCTCCGGTGAGGGAGGGGCAATGACGACATTGAGTCTTCTTCTCGCTACAGTGATTGTACGTCGCTAGATGGTCTACGGACATGGATGTAAATTTTGTTACTTCTCGTGTTCTATGTACTGCCATGGTGTTTGATGAATAGATTGGAAGATCTTCCCGCAAAATAGGAGCAACTACTACCTCGATTGCCAAGTGTGACCCCCTATACGTGCATAGATAGTGACCAGTCACCTCCTTTTTGTCCTTGCTGCTACTTGTGAGCAGGGTTGGGATTTCCCCGTAGAGGAGAGGATGATGCAGCACAGAAGAGATAAGTATTCCCCTCGATTATGAAACCAAGGTTATCAATCCAGTAGGAGAACCAAACAACACTATGTAAACATGCACACAAACAACAAATACTTGCAACCCAACGCGTAGAGGGGTTGTCATTCCCTCAATGGTTACGAGCAAGAGATGAAATTGTATAGGTTTTGATAGATAAATCTAAAAAAATACAAATTAAAATAAATAAAGGAAATTGCTGCAAGGTATTTTTG
>NC_041392.1:741991643-741992921 GCF_002162155.2 Triticum dicoccoides | reverse complement strand
AGAGGCTTCTCTCGAGAAAATAGCATACGAAGGGCAAACAAATTGCTGTTGGGCAATTGACAGAGAATTAAATAATTATGAAGATATCCAAGGCATTGATCATGTATATAGGCATCATGTCCGAGACAAGTAGACCGAAACGATTCTGCATCTACTGCTATTACTCCACACATTGACCGCTATCCAGCATGCATCTACTGTATTAAGTTCATAAAAGAACGGAGAAGCGCCTTAAGCAAGATGACAATACGTAGACAAGATAAACTCACGGATGAAACAAATCCCATCTTGTTACCCTTAATAGCAACGAAACATGCTTTTCATGTCTGTTTCTTTCACTGAGATTGAGCGCCGCAAGGTCGAACCAATCAGAAAACACCTCTTCGCATGACAAGATAAATCAATCTAGTTAGCCGATCCAAACCAATAAATAGGAGAAGAAATACGAGGCTATAATAATCATGCATAAAAGAGTTCAGAGAAAACCCAAATAATAGTCATTGATAGATATGATCATAAACTCATAATTCATTGGATCCCAACAAGCACATCGTAAAAAGTAATTACATCAAATGGATCTCCAAGAACACCGAGGAGAACATTGTATTGTAGATCAAAAAGGGAGAAAAAGCCATCTAGCTCCTAACTATGCACCCATAGGTTCATGGTAAACTACTCACGCATCATCGGAGGGGCAGCAAGGATGATGAAGAACCCCTCCGTGATCGTTTCCCCCTCGGACAAAGTGCCAGAAAAGGTCTCTAGATTGAATCTCGTGGTTCTGGACCTTGTGGCAGTGAAAGAAGTATTCCGTCTACTCCATCCTATGTTTTGGGATTTGAGTATTTATAGAGGCGGAGGTAGGTCAAACAGAGGCTTGTGGGCCCCACTACCCACCAGGGCGCGCCAGAAGCCCCTAGCGCGCCCTGGTGCTTAGTGGGCCGCTCCTTCATCCTCTTGTGGCCTCTAGTAACTTCCAGGGTCTTTTATTACCAGAATTTTTTTTCAAAAAGTTGCGTGGTATTTGAACTTCGTTTGGTACTGATATTCTGCAAAGTCAAAAACAAGCAAAAAAATAGCAATTAGAACTGGGCACTAAGTTAATAGGCTTAGTCCAAAAAATGATATGAAGTTGCTTGTAAATGTATATAAAATATACAAGATTGATAATGGCAGGGAACAACCAAAAATTATAGATACGTTGGAGACGTATCACTTGTGAACAGGCGTGCTCCTCGGACGCCCACCCCCTAAATCCATACAATGGACTACATAGGT
>NC_041392.1:741983625-741991365 GCF_002162155.2 Triticum dicoccoides | reverse complement strand
TATATATATATATATATATATATATATATATATATATATATATATATATAGCACAATCCGACCCAATAGATAGAGTTCACCATCGGACATAGTTTATCACCGGATAGATTAACTATATGCAAAATAAACTAGATAGGCAGGGCAAGGTGGCATACATCACCATTTTATCTCCCGGCCCTTCCCCTTGCGGTCACTGGACAGGCAGTATATAGGCATCCACAACTGAAGGTGCGTGGTCCTCGCCCATGCTCGTCGTACTCCTATGTGACAACGACGAGATGATGCCGGCAAGAAGTCCCCTTTTGCATCGAGATGCGCTCCGACGCTTTGATACCAAGGCAGAGCGCCTTCTAGTTCCTTATGGCGAAGGCGCCTCGTGTTTGCCTCCGCCGTGTTTAGCGACCACCGAAGGACATCACACAGTAGCTACTCCTCCGGGCTGACAACCGCGGTTCTCACGTGTGTGGGTGGAGCCAGCCTCCACCACCCCTCTCTACATTGTGTGGCCGGGCCGCCGGGGATGGCGTGGATTGCGCGGAGTTCGAGCTCCCGCCAGTCTCCACCCGCGAACACTGGATGGCAATGCATAGTGCAGCTCCTCGCCGTCCAGACATGTCAATCCCCCTCTCCGGAGCCCCGAACGAACTCCAGATCAGCCCTCTCGAGAGGTTTTAGGGCTTGGCGACGGCTCCGTACCGTAAAACGCGAAGATTTCTTATCCTCTAATTTTTTTTTCTTGAAAAGCAAATATATAGAGTTGGAGTTGGCGTCGGAGGAGCTCCAGGGGGCCCACGAGGTAGAGGGCGCGCCCTAGGGGGGGCGTCCCCACCCTCATGGACAGGGTGTGGGCCCCCTGGTCTTCATCTTTGGCCAAGATTTTTTATTAATTTTAATCTAGATGTTCCGTGGAGTTTCAGGTCATTTCGAGAACTTTTGTTTTCTGCACATAAAACAACATCATGGCAATTCTGCTGAAAACAGCGTCAGTCCGGGTTAGTTCCATTCAAATCATGCAAGTTAGAGTTCAAAACAAGGGCAAAAGTGTTTGGAAAAGTAGATACGACGGAGACATATCAATGTATATATGGATATGTTGGACTTTGTTTAACTATGTTGTTCGATAAATATGTTGGATTTGATGAAATATGTTATTGGACATGTTGTTGGATATGTTGGATATGTATGTATGTATATCTGTGTGTGAAATCCTATCAAATTAAACAGATTCAAATAAAAACAGGGGATATATATATCCTCTTTGCCGGCTGCTAGAGGACGGCAAAGAGCATTGCCGTCCGCTAGTAGACGGCAAAGAGGACACATGGCAGCTACCTGTAGAAACTGGAACACTGGCTGCCTATTTGGTCACTTTGCCGTCCGCCGGCGGACGGCAAAGATTTGAATCTTTGCCTCTGCTAGCGGACGACAAAGTGACCAAATAGGACAGGCAAACATGGCCAACTATGCTGTCCGCCAGCAGACAGCAAAGATTTAAAGCTCTTTGCCGTCCGCTGGTGGACGGCATAGCTGGCCATGTGGCAGCTTCTCAGTGCTGGCCGAGTTGAGCTCTTTGCCGACTGTCAGCAGACGGCAAAGAGCGTCGTTAACCCCCTAACGGCTCTCACCCCACCCCACTGCCGTCCATGATCTTTGCCATCTGCTAGCCTCGGACGGCGGATGGCACAATCCTTTGCCGTCCATTTCTAAGAAGAAGACGACAAAGAAGACCTTTGCCGACACTCGCTCAGACGGATAGTTTGCCGTCCACTGGCTGACGGCAAAGGATTTTGCCGTCCGGCATGCATGCCTTTGCTTTCCGCCATGGCAGACGGCAAAGAACTGATTCCAGTAGTGATGCAACTACATTAAAATACCCGGAGAAGGTTTTGAAGCCATGACAACACAACCCCCTTGATGAATGGAACTCCAAACCCTAGAAGAACCTACAAAAACAGGGGAGAAATTGCATATAGTTAGCACATGGAAAATCATAAAACAAATACAAAAAGCAACTAAATCAAACCCTAGGATGAAACAACTAAAACATATCAACAATTACGAAAAGATGAACAGTAGCACATCTAGGCAAGCACAATAAAAAAAGTATCCATAAACTAACTAGCATGTGATAGACACAATCTAGACTACAAAATCAATAGCACTAATGCAATTAGATACATCAGATCCAGCATCAACCATCATACCACACCCTCTCTTACATGCATCTCACTGCTGAAATCACCAAAGGGGAAATGAAATCCCTACAAGTGAGGAGGGAGAAATAGTACACACAAGCATCTCACAGATAAATCTGACCACATGCGAATGGAATCCACCCACCACACGCACAAGAACCGTACCTAATCTCCCACCCAACCATCAGAAGAAGGGGGAGGAGGCGGATGTGAGAGCACACAGAAGAAACAGACATGCCTCAACAGATCTGGCGAAACTAAGAGCAAGCATTAGGGGGAGGCAGCATTTGTACCTCTCCAAACGACCCCCTCACGCACAAATCCGCGGTGGTTCTTCCACCCCCACGATGCCACGCACACTTTGGAACCGCGCAGGCAGTTGCGGCTTCGCTTCAGAGGAGAAGAGAGCGGGCTGGGCGAGGGAGAGCGGGGCGTGGGGGAGAAATAGGAGCGTGGCGCGCGACAGTTACTCCACGCACAAGCACAGGGGACAGCAGCGGAGAAGTCGGGGAAGGTTGCAGGAGAAGAGAGCAGCGGAGCGTCAGAGAGGGGGAAGAGAGCGAGCGACAGGGGGAGGGGATTTCTGACAGGTAGTGGCGAGGGAGACGGGGACTTAATGCCTCCCTGTAGTGGGGTGTTGGAGGGCTGGTGTAATTACAGTTTTAACCCCCTCCCCCTCCCCAGTAACTAGAAAAGATAATATATCTATTGATAAATGAATGCACCATTTAAATGCATATATTATTAAAAGATAAGATCACACAACAACTCTGCTGGTATCCTTAAAACGAAAAATTGATGGCAAACAGAAAGGTCAAGTACACTACAAAAGGGAAGAAAAATGCATACACAAATAAACACTTACAAACAAGAGAAAGAAGTTCAAAAAATAAAGAACAGAAGTTCAACTACACAAATCAGCGAAGTAAAAGCATATAAATAAATAAACACTAAGAAAACAACAAGAAGAAGTTCAAATACAAAAACAAATGAAGTCCATATCTAACTAAAATACACAACTTTGAAACAATAGAGAAGTTCAAAATTCAAATAAACACAAAGTACACATGCAGCATCACTATATTATAGACACACACACACACACTAACCATTAGCACAGAGTACATTGCCGACAGTGGTCGATATTACCAGTGTGTGAGAGCATCGCAGTACATGGACGACGGCACTAGCGAGCTAGCCAGACGTAGCATTATTGAAACCAAACACAACAGCTGATATGAAAATATATATATTCCACCCTTGTGAAAAATAAATAAACTAGCTAGGAAAGGCCGAAGCGCTTGCCCTTGCTGCACTTGACACCGCCGATCACCGCAGGCGTGGCGTTGCTGGGGAAATGCAGCCAGCAGTCATACTCGTAGTAGTAGACGTACCGTGTGGGCCATATGATATAAGTCAACGTCGCCTTGAGCCTGACGTCGAGGGTGAGCCAACCCTGCGCTCGCTCCCTGGAGAGCTCCTCCACCACGGCGGCGCTGACGTTGCTGGCGCGGCCGCGCAACACCGGGCACACGGTGCGGTGCCGACGCGTCCTGCCCTTGAACTTTGGGAACGTGTCGTCTGGTGGGCTGAGCTGGGTGCCGTTGAAGTAGATCCTCGCGCTGAACTGGTTGAAGCGGATGGCCCATATCCGGTGGTCGTTGAAGAAGGTAACGTTGACGGCGAGGTCGTAGCGGAGCATGCTGTCGTGGCCAGCCGGGCCAGGGGCGATGTCGAACGAGGTGAGGGCGGCGGCGTCCACATGTGGCCGCACAGCGTAGGGGCGGAAGTAGATGAGATAGAGGAAGAACAAGCCGAGCGCAGAAACGATGGAGTTGATGATCACCTTGCAGATAAACAAGATCACCTTGGCCTTGAACCCCTTTATCCCAAATATGTTTTCAACTAAGAACACCAGGAGGCCCCCGCTGTAGGAGCATGGTCAATCGTTAGAAATCAAAGTTAGATACACATTTATATAATATAATATTCATATAGTATGAATAACTATTTGTTTTACATACACAGTGCGGCTGCCCATAAAGAAATCAACGGTGAGTCGCTCTGGGGTATTCATTATGACAAACTGTAGAGATGGAGATTAGCTTGCGGAGCTGCGAGTGCTTGGTGGACATGCTATTATATAGATCTCGATCGATGCTATACTTAACACCTCAGCAAAGGATGGGTTCTATGTCGGCAGGAAAAGAATTAATTAGAGACACTAGCAAGCTTGTGATAACTTGCTTGGTGGACGTCGAGGGCTAGCTAGCTACATACTTTTATATATACCTCTATCGATGTATGAGGCTTGTCGCTTTAACCGGAACATCGTACCACATACCATCCTGTGTCCCTCTCCTACGTGTTGTATGATCATGCGTGAGGCTTGTCGCTTTAACCAGAGCATTGTACCACGTACCATCATGTCTCCCTCTCCTACGTGTTGTAGGAACTAGTACTCCCTCTGTTCACAAATATAAGATGTTCTGTAGTAACATTTTCAGAATCGGGTTTATATAGACACGTTTTAGTGTGTTTGTTCACTCATTCCAGTCTATATATAGTCCACATTGAAATATGCAAAATATTTTATCTGTGTAAATGAAGGGAGTGTGTACTAGCCACTATGAATAAAAATTTAATTGCACAAATAACCGTTTTTCCAACTCTCGATCGCTAGTTCCATTTCGAACAGCTCTTTCTGAATATATATTTTTACTCGTCTCTTTGGAGCAAAAATTTGTAACACTATTTTCTTTTATGAAATTCCTATGAAATATAAGGATTTTGTTATGATAGTTAAGAAACATAATGCTAGTTAAAAACAATTTATGCCTGATAGTAACTGTACGTAGAATAAACAAGTTGGCTTGCCCATTACTTTATCCCTAAACCCCACATCACTCTATTCCTATATGCCTTGTGTTGGAAAGCCTCCTTTATTTTTTCAAGAAGGCACTTGGCTTCGTCAAGGGCCCGGCAAAAAAGTACAAGTGTGTTTTCAACTGTTTGTCATGTGCATGGGGGTGCGTGGAGCTATGGACGCCGCTTAGCGTCACCTTCCTCATCTATTGGCTCGTCTACCGGCCCGATCGATTCCACCCATGCATCGACTCCGCCGTCCTCGCCGCCTTCGACCTCACCGACGCCACTACAACTACCCTCCACTACGACCTTGCCGTCGACCTCAGCTTCCGGAACTCGCACCGCCTCCCAATCCGCTACCTCGACGTCACGGCATCTGTTTTCTACAACGGCACAAGGCTCGGCCCCTCCGATGACGCGCTCCCAAGCTTCCTCCAGGGACGCAAGAACACAACCGTACGTTACCCTATACCACCCCGACTTGATAGATTAGATTAGTTGCTTCCATTGTTCTGGAAATCAGTAACTAGTAGCTGCTTGGTCAGCTTCAGAGTAATGGTTAATATATGAATCGGCTTATTAACTAGATTAATCGTTCCACCATTAATCGGTAGAATAAATAGAAACTTGCCAACATATATCAAGTTTTTTATTTATTACACCATACTCTCATGTTCTCTGCTGTGCAATATACCAAAATATGATACTGTTTTGTCGAACCCAAGCTATTGAGGAGGGAGAGTGGGATGGGAGGGGTTACGGGGCAAACTTTTGGGCTTTTGTTTGCACACAAGTTAACGGGTCAGCTTTGGCTAAATTGGCCTAACAACTGATTAATCGGTTTGACAGGTCAATTAATTGGCCTCACAAGTTAACAATATGAATAAGTGCTATTCCATTCGGTCACCCTACGAGTAACGATTAACGGGCCTGTTAACTGATTAATGGGACGAATTCTTGAATAATGGTTGCTTGTGGCTAGGGCTAGCTAAAAAAAATTAAAGCAGATGGAGTGCATGCAGGTGTTGCACCCAGCGTTCCATGGTGTGGTGACCGTGGACTCCGGTGTGGCAGCAGAGCTACAGAGGGAGCGCGCGGCAGGGACAGTGCACCTGAAGGTCACCGTGTCGCTTGCGCTCATGTACAAGGTGTTGTTCGTCAAGGACGTCTTCTTCTACAAGTACGACTGCTGGCTCTGGTTCCCGCCGCCGCGCAACCACACTCCCGCGGTCTTCCACAGCGACGGCATCATGTGCTGGCGCATTTGACGCATCTCCATTTCTAAGGCCATCAAAATAGATTCCAGTAGACATCTTACCCTATATATACATCCAACTTTATTTTCAATCCAATGAATTACTCCCTCCATCCCATAATATAAGAATGTTTTTGACACTGGTGTAGTGTCAAAAACGCTCCTATGTTATGGATGGAGGGAGTATAATTGTATCTGTCATGCAGTTCAGTTGTAATAATATTTGTATATGTGGGATCGCCGTTACACCTAACCAACCTTTTATTTAAGCTAACTAGCGTATTTTCGTCTATGTACTTTAAACAAACTATTAGTCCTCAATTATGTTGGGTAGTACTCCCAAAGTTCATAAATATAAGATGTTTTTGATATTTCAGTATAGACTACATATAGACTGAAATGAGTAAACAAACATACTAAAATGTGTATATATACTTTCAAATCAGAAGAAAAAAAGTTAGAACATCTTATATGTTATGATTAATCTCGTTGCCTTGCTGTTTCTTGTTTCCTGTCAAGTTAAAACTGTTGGAGTCAATGGGTGCATGTCGCAGTTTGTTGCATGTGCGGTAGATTTTGTTTTTACAATTTGCTTGTTGCAAATAAGTAGAGCTGTCACGTGGATGTCCACTTACATGAATAGATTGAGTCGTAGCTAGCTCGGTCTACTCCCGAACGATGCTCCGTGGGATGGCATGTAACACCCCATATGTAACCTTCCCCAATTGTACTCCGACTCATGCCGTTTCCGGCATTAAGTTATATTTAATTCTCGGGTTCGGGTCTTTGTCTCTGTGTGTTGTTTTGTTCTCGTACATCTCATATCATGTCGTCACGTGCATCGCATTTGCATACATGTTCATCTCATGCATTCGACCATTTTCCCCGTTGTCCGTTTTGCATTCCGGCGCTTCGTTCTCCTCCGGTGGCCATTTGTAGCTTTCTTTCGTGTGTGGGGGTTAAACATTTCCAGATTGGACCGAGACTTGCCATGCGGCCTTGGTTTACTACCGGTAGACCGCCTGTCAAGTTTCGGGTCATTTGGACTTCGTTTGATACTCCAACGGTTAACCGAGGGACCGAAAAGGCCTCGTGTGTGTGCACCCCAACACCCCTCCATTTTGGCCCAAAACCCGCCAAACTCAGCTCCATCGTCTCGGTCGTTCGATCACGATCATGTGGGCGAAAACGGCACCTCATTTGGACTCTCCTAGCTCCCTCTATGCCTATATAAAGCCCCCCCGTTTTTCGGATCTCCTCCCTCCTCCGAAACCCTAAAATCCATCTCCGCGCGGCCGGACGTGTCCTCCCGCCGCCGGACAAAACAACCGCCGCCCCCGCGCCCAATCAGAGCGCGCCGCGTCTCAAGCCGCCGCCGCCCGCCGCCGAGGCCCGCGAGGCCCATCCGGGGCCCCCGCGGCC
>NC_041392.1:741947433-741983420 GCF_002162155.2 Triticum dicoccoides | reverse complement strand
GCCGCCGATCGCCGCCGCGCCGCTGCGGGCCCTCGTCGCCGGCGAGCTTCCCCGGGCGCCCGAGCCGGCCTCCTCGCCCGGGCGCCGCCCCGTCCGGCGCCCTCCGCCGCCGCGCGCCGCCCCGGGTCGCCGGATCCGGCCCCCGGCGACCACCTCCTCCACGCCGGCGAGCTACCCCGGCGACCCTCCACCTCTCTCCGGCCGCCGCGCCATCGCCGGCATCTACTGTGGCCGCGAGATCGGATCGGGAGCGGGTGGCTACAGTAAACCCTAGCGCCCCCCCGTTGACTTTCTCCCTCTCCCATTATATTTTTATTGCTACTTTGACCGCTCATATCTCCTCATCCGTAGCTTCGTTTTGGGCGTATGATATGTCAAAATCTTCGTCTCGACGAGTACATCATTCCTCTCCATTGCATAATTTGCATTTGAGGTCATCTTGTTGCCAAAAATGCTGTTGGAAGGAGGCATATTGAGTTAAATTGCAGATCCGTTAGTCCAACATGCACTTTTGTCATTTTTGCCACATTTAATCCGTGCATGATATGCCTGTGACCCTTTGGGATGAATTGTTAAGCATGTTGTCTTCTTTCCAGAGGTGCCTTCCATGTATTTTTAGGATGTGTGTGTTGTCTTGTGCAAGCTTGCGAAGAGGGCTACCTGAGATTATCGATTTCAGGGACTTATTGATTTTCACTAAGTCTGAGCCGTTTTAGTTCACGATGCTATATGTCCGGCTTGTTTCCTAGTGCTACGTGCCTCTTTTGAGGATGATCAGTAAGAGTGATTTGTTATGCTTGTTGTGCTTAATCCATCCATGTCTTTACTTGTTATGTTGGAGCCACCTAGGTTGACTCAATCGAGCTCAACTTTTGGATAATTGTTGTTTTGGGCAGATCGTGAACTCTTTTGCGATTTTGCCGGAGTGATTGCTAGTGATCCATGCATGCTATGCCATTGTTCTTGCCATGTCTAGCTAGCATTTTGTGCCTTCTTAATGGATATATGCTTGCCTTGCCATGACTTGCACCGTAGTGAGAGCATCGAGCTCGTTCACATGCCTCCGTGAGTTATTATTTCAGCATGTCCCAGTTTTCGCTAAGTCTGAAAACTGATTGTGTTTCATCAATGTTCGTGTGCTCGGTAGAGTATTTTGTGAACCCTTTTGGCCCCAGGTCATTTTGGGTGTTTTGATAATCTTGTTGAGTAGCTCCATGCCATGCTCTTACTTACCATGTTCAGGTTTTCCTTCATGTTGTTTTGCTGCTCCGAAGAGGGCATCGTGGTCTGAAATTTCAGACTAGCGTTAATTTCGCTAAGTCTGAAATCTGTTTTGCTTATTCAGTTTTGCCATGCTTGTTCGAAGCCCTTAATGGATGAATTTGCCTATGCCTCAGTCATGATGATTTGTTAAGCTTGATGAGTACATCACTGCCATGCAATTTGTTTTCATGTTGGGTGGTTGTAGCATGTTCATTTTGTTGCATTTAGGAGCCTACTTGCTGTAAATCGCAGATCGGTTCGTTTAGTAAAACGTTTGCCATTTCTAAACCGTAGCTCCGATTGCCATGATCTTTATATCGTTTTCAGGGGATTTCTTCCCCTCTATCCAGTGGCACACTTGGATTTCCATGTTGAGGCCAGGTTCATGCATTTCCTGTTACATCTTGCATTTTGCATCCCGCATCGCATCCCGCATAGCATATCATCTTTGCATCTTATTGGTTGCCTTTGCACGTGGTTGATTGTATCCTTGTTGCTTGTTTGTGTTGTTGGGTAGAGCCGGGAGACGAGTTCGCTAACGAGGAGCCCGTTGAGTTTGCTTTTGAGGATCCAGTCAATTCTGACAACTGCGCAGGCAAGATGATCACACCCTTGAAATCACTACTATCTTTGCTATGCTAGTTTGCTCGCTCTTTTGCTTTGCCAATGCTATGATGCCTACCACTTGCTTGTCAGCCTCCCAATTGCCATGATTGAGCCTCTAACCCACCTTTGTCCTAGCAAACCATTGATTGGCTATGTTACCGCTTTGCTCAGCCCTTCTTATAGCGTTGTTAGTTGCAGGTGAAGATTGGAGCCGTTCCTTGTTGGAACATTTATTTACTTGTTGGGATATCATTATATGGTTATGTTACCTTTACTCATCTATATACTTGGTAAAGGGTGGAAGGCTCGGCCTCTCGCCTAGTGTTTTGTTCCACTCTTGCCGCCCTAGTTTCCGTCATATGGGTGTTATGTTCCCGGATTGTTGCGTCCCTTACGCGGTTGGGCTATATGGGAACCCCTTGATAGTTCGCCTTGATTAAAGCTTTTCCAGCAATGCCCAACTTTGGTTTTACCAGTTGCCACCTACCCTTTTCTTTCCCTTGGGTTTCCGGAGCCCGAGGGTCATCTTTATTTTAGCCCCCCACGGGCCAGTGCTCCTCTGAGTGTTGGTCCGAACCAGAGTCCTGTGCAGCGCCCCCTCGGGGAAACCCGAGGTTTGGTTTTAGTTGTATGGAGCGCTCATCTGAGTGTGCCCTGAGAAAGAGATATGTGCAGCTCCTATCGGGATTTGTCGGCGCATTCGGGCGGTGTTGCTGGACTAGTTTTGACCTGTCGAATCATCTTGTTGTACCGGGATACCGAGTCTGATCGGTGGGTCCTGGGTGGAGGTCTATTCCTTCGTTGACCATGAGAGCTTGTTATGGGCTAAGTTGGGACCCCCCTGCAGGGATTGATCTTTCGAAAGCCGTGCCCGCGGTTATGGGCAGATGGGAATTTGTTAATGTCCGGTTGTAGATAACTTGAACTTAATTAATTAAAATGAATCAACTGCGTGTGTTGCCGTGATGGCCTCTTCTCGGCGGAGTCCGGGAAGTGGACACGGCGTTGGAGTTATGTTTGCGTAGTCTGCTCTATTTAGTTTCCGCTCGTGCTTTGCCTTCTCTTCTCGCTCTCTTTTGCGAATAAGTTAGCCACCATATATGCTAGTCGCTTGCTGCAGCTCCACTCACGTTACCCCTTCCCTACCTATTAAGCTTAAATAGTCTTGATCGCAAGGGTGCGAGATTGCTGAGTCCTTTGTGGCTCACAGATTACTATTACACCAGATGCAGGGACCGATGATACTCCTCCGGATGGCGCGTTCGAGCTGAAGTGGGAGTACGACGAGGACTCTCAGCGATACTATGTTTCTTTTCCTGATGATCAGTAGTGGTGCCTATTCGGGGTTCGATTCAGGGATTAGTCGCTTGTTGGGGGTCTTTTCTATTTTGGCGCCGTAGTCGAGCCATGAGTGATTGTATGATGGATGCTACTTATGTACTTGATGTGACGTGGCGAGTGTAAGCCAACTATTATTATATTTTTCCCCTTTATATTATATATGTACATGGGTTGCGTGAAGATTGCCTCACTTGCGACATATGCCTTCAATGCGATTATGCCTCTAAGTCGTGCCTCGACACGTGGGAGATATAGTCGCATCGAGGGCGTTACAAGTTGGTAATCAGAGCCTTCCCCGACCTTAGGAGCCCCATTGCTTGATCGTTTTTAGCAGCCGAGTTGTGTCTAGAGAAAATGTTTTGAGTCCTTAGGAATTATATATCGGAGAGCTTAGAAATTCTTTTTACTTCCCAGTCTCCTCATCGCTCTGGTAAGGCATCCTGGCGTAGAGTTTTGACTCTTCTCTTCTTAAATTTCACTAAAAAAAATTTTAGGATCACGCGAGTATCTTAGTTTTGTTCCGATGGCTTATGATGAGAATACTGTCTTGGTGCCTCCTGTCAGGGGTTTAGTGGAAGTGTCCCGGGGAGTTGAGCTCTGAGGTGTTTTCATCATAATTCTATCGTTGCAATTCTGGCATACTTGAGATATGTGCGCGACATCGAAAATCTCCTTTATGCAGTTCGTTGGTGAGATAACCTCGACGCCACCCAGTACTGGGGCGGGAGTTCGGGAGTATCGCCATAACTTGTATAACGGATGCTTTTCGAAGGTTGAGATAGATGGTTTCCGAAGGTTTCTTGGTTATGTGTTGAAGGATGGATGCAGCTGGATGTAGGATTTGCTAGCTTGGGTGAGATATTATGCTTCCCCTGTATCCTCAACACCTGATTGCATAACCGGAAAGTTTCGGGAATTTCATAGGTGGGAATTCAAGTAGCCTTAGGATATCTTTTCAACAGATGTGTGATATGAAATTGGGGTTCGACGTCTAGTGGTTCGCCTATTCACGGTCGATTTTACAGTGGCCTCGTTGTGTCTTAAAGAGTCCTTGGCTTTGCTGACTCGGGGACGCTTCGTATGTCATGTGCACTGCCTTGTACATGATGGTGCTGTACGGTCGAGCCCGTGTAGGTCCTACCACGAACACTTCGGACGAAATTTCTATCATGTGTTTGTTCCGGCTTATTCCGCAAGCCAACCCTTGGTTTTATTTCGAGTTGTGGTATTCGTTCTTCTTCGGCGTCATATGTTGATTCCATCCCTCGTTGATGTACCTCTTCTACATGATTCTTAGTGGCTTCGCAATTTAGGAATATGTGACCACTTCAAGAGAAGTGCATTCGTTCATTTTGTTCGGATGTGAAGACTTTATGTTGCAATTTTCATTCCGTTGGATTCACCTTCTATATTTCTCTATTTGTGTGCTAATGGTGGTCAACCTCTTCAGGATGGCTCCCGCTAAGAGCACCAGTCAGAACCAGAATCAAGATCCTCCGCCACCTCCGCCTCCTCCGGAAGCATGGCAGGCTGTGATGGCTGCTACTAATGCAAATACTCAGCTGATCATGCAAATCATCCAAGAGCGGAATCAAAGCAGTTAAGCGAATCAAGGCAGCAACCAGAACCAGTTTGCAACTCTGCACCAGTTCCTCGCAAATGGTCCAAAGACGTTCAGCAACTGCGTTGAGGCTACCGATGCTGATGATTGGTTAGTCGATCTGGGCAAGCATTTTGAATGTAGCAACGTCAGACCTGAAGATTTCGTCAAGTTCGCATCTTTCCAGCTCAAGGATCAGGCCGCAGAGTTGTTTCAGCAGTACCGGGATTCCAGAGGTGGACGTTTGATCACTTGGGATGATTTCCGTCGTGATTTTCGAGCTCATCACATTCCTCAAAGTGTGACTGAAAGCAAACGTGAAGAGTTCCGCAATCTGAAGCAAGGCTCTTTGTCTGTCTATGACTACAACAAGTTGTTCCAGAAGCTCGCCCGTTTTGCCAAGCAGGATGTTCCTGATGAGAAGAGCATGATCTATCAGTTCAGGGGTGGTCTTCGTGAAGAAATTCAGCTCACTCTTGTCCTCTTCGAGCCGCTGAGATACGATGAGTTCTACAACATGGCACTGAAGCAAGAGGCTGCTCAGCTCAGGTGTGATGCTTCCAGGAAGCGAGTCAGAGACACTTCGTCTTCGTCCTCTACTCAAGTGGCCAAGCAGCAGAAGTATTGGCTTCCTCCTCCTCCGTTCCGTCAACCGTATCAGCAGAAGAGCAAAGGTGGCAGTGGTTCGTCCCACCCACCCAACCCAGGCTTTCAGAACAAGACTTCGTCTCAAGCTCCAAGATCGAGTGCTTCGTACCACCGTCCGCTTTCAGAGGTCACGTGCAACAAGTGCCAACAGAAGGGTCACTATGCCAACAAGTGTTTCAACCAGAGGCGTCTTCCTCCTCATCCTCCTATCAGATCGGCAAGTACAGCTGTGGTCAAGCATAATCCCAAGCACGCCAAGGTCAATATGGTGAATGCAGCTCAAGCAGAGGATTCGTCAGATGTGATCGTGGGTAACCTTCCTGTTAATGATATTCCTGCAAAAGTTCTTTTTGATACAGGTGCATCGCATTGCTTCATTTCCAAGCTTTTTGCATCCAAGTATGAGTGTGATTATCAGTATCTGCAAAGTGCCTTGCAAATTGTGTCACCGGGCAAGCAGATGACAGCTAACACCTGCGTTCCAGAGGTTACTATCACTTTGGGCGACTACAAGTTCCTTTCTTCTCCAATTGTTCTTGGCGATTCCGACATTGATCTTATTCTTGGGATGGACTGGCTCTCTAAACACAAGGCTCACCTCGATTGTGCAGCCAGGCAGATTCAACCGACTCATTCCTCTGAGGATGTCATTGTTTTTGCTGCTTGGGATAATACCATCCGGTTATTCTCTCTCAATGAGAAGGGTGAATTGGATGCTATTTCGCAGATTCCGGTTGTTTGTGAGTATCAAGATGTCTTCCCTGAAGAACTCCCAGGCATGCCTCCAAACCGGCCTGTTGAATTCGTTATTGAACTTGAGCCCGGTACGGAACCGGTGTGCAAACGGCCTTACAAGCTCGGCCCCGAAGAGTTGAAGGAGTTGAAGAAACAGCTCGATGTGCAAGAAAGAATGGGTCTCATTCGTCCTAGTACTTCTCCGTGGGGTTGTGGTGTTCTTTTTGTGAAGAAGAAGGATGGAACGGACCGACTTTGTGTTGATTATCGTCCATTGAACAAGAAGACCATCAAGAACAAATATCCACTTCCCAACATTAATGAGCTGTTCGAACAACTCAAGGGTGCCCAAGTATTCTCCAAGCTTGATCTCCGTATGGGCTATCATCAAATTCGCATTCGTGAACAAGATATTCCAAAGACGGCGTTCAGAACAAGCTATGGGTCATATGAATACACTGTTATGTCTTTTGGCCTCGCTAATGCTCCTCCGACGTTCTCTCGCATGATGAACTTCATCTTCAACCCCTACACCAACGACTTTGTTTTGGTCTATCTCGATGATATCCTGGTTTTCTCGAAGAACAAGGAAGATCACGCCAAACACTTGCGTTTGGTTCTTGACAAGCTAAGGGAACATCAATTCTATGCCAAGTTCTCCAAGTGTGAGTTTTGGCTCGATGAGGTTCTTTATCTTGGTCATATTATCTCTGCCAAGGGCATTTCCGTGGATCCTGAGAAGGTGTCTGCAATCGTTAATTGGGAACCTCCTCAGAATGTGAAGCAACTCCGTAGCTTCCTCGGTCTTGCAAGTTATTGTCGAAGATTCGTTAAAATTTTTTCCAAGATCGCGAAGCCTCTCTCAAATCTTCTTCAGAAGCACGTCAAGTACGTTTGGTCTCCGGAGTGTGATGTTGCTTTCAACGCTTTGAAAGAGAAATTGATCACTGCTCCAGTTCTAACTCCGCCTGATGAAACCAAGCCGTACGAGGTCTTTTGTGATGCCTCTCTCCAAGGTCTCGGTGCAGTACTGATGCAAGAGAAGAAAGTTGTTGCTTATACCTCTCGCCAGTTGAAGCCAAATGAGAAGAACTACCCCACTCATGATCTTGAGTTGGCGGCAGTTGTGCACGCATTGTTGACTTGGAGACATCTTCTTTTGGGAAGGAAAGTGGACATTTTCACTGATCACAAGAGTCTCAAGTACATCTTCACTCAGCCTAATCTCAACCTCAGGCAGACTCGATGGGTCGAAATGATTCAAGAGTACAATCCGAGTATCGAGTATACTCCAGGCAAGGCTAATGTGATTGCTGACGCTTTGAGCAGAAAAGCATATTGCAACAGTCTGATTCTCAAGCCTTATCAACCCGAGCTTTGTGAAGTCTTCCGCAAACTTAATCTGCAAGTTGTTCCTCAAGGTTTCCTTGCCAACCTTCAAGTTTCCCCTACCTTGGAAGACCAGATTCGCCAAGCCCAGTTTCTTGATGCTATGGTGAAAAAGGTGAAGATTGGTATTGCAAACAGTCAGTCCAAGTACAAGTGCTACCGACTTGATGACAAGGACACTCTCTTCCTTGAGGATCGAATTGTTGTGCCCAAAGGTGAACTTCGTAAAGTGATCATGAATGAGGCTCACAACTCTCTCCTCTCCATCCACCCTGGGAGCACGAAGATGTATCAAGACCTAAAGCAAACTTATTGGTGGACTCGAATAAAGCGCGAGATCGCTCAATTCGTGAATGAATGTGATGTCTGCAGAAGAGTGAAAGCAGAACACCAAAGGCCAGCAGGTCTCCTCCAACCTCTCGCCATTCCAGAATGGAAGTTTGACCACATTGAAATGGACTTCGTGACTGGGTTTCCTAAGTCCAAGCGTGGCAATGATGCTATATTCGTTGTCATCGATAAGCTCACCAAAGTGGCTCATTTCTTGCCTATCAAAGAGTCAATCACTGCAGCTCAATTGGCGGAGCTCTACACCTCTCGCATTGTCTCTCTGCACGGTATTCCTCAAGTGATATCTTCAGACCGTGGCAACATCTTTACCTCCAAGTTCTGGGATCCTTTTCAGAAGGCCATGGGCACCAACATTCGCTTCAGCACTGCTTTCCATCCTCAAACAAGCGGTCAAGTCGAGCGTGTCAACCAGATTCTTGAAGATATGCTCAGGGCTTGTGTTATCTCCTTCGGCATGAAGTGGGAGGATTGCCTTCCTTATACTGAATTCTCGTACAACAACAGTTTCCAAGCAAGTTCCGGCAAGGCCCCGTTTAAAATTCTGTATGGTAGGAAGTGCCGTACACCTCTCAACTGGTCTGAAACCGGTGAACGTCAGCTGCTGGGTAATGACCTGATCACAGAAGCAGAAGAAATGTGCAAGGTCATTCGTGATAACCTCAAAGCAGCCCAATCTCGTCAGAAGAGCTACTACGACAGCAAGCACCGTGATTTGGCCTTCGAGATCGGAGATCATGTCTACCTCCGCGTCTCTCCAATGAAAGGGACTCGTCGCTTCGGTATCAAAGGGAAGCTTGCCCCAAGATACGTCGGGCCTTTCAAGATCGTCAGCAAGAGAGGCGACCTCGCCTATCAACTCGAGCTTCCTGCAACCTTTGCCAATGTTCATGATGTGTTCCACGTCTCGCAACTCCGAAAGTGCTTCAAGACGCCTGAGCGCACCGTCAACTTCGAGGACATTGAGCTCCAAGAAGATCTCTCCTACCGTGAGCACCCAGTTGCAATCCTTGAAGAGACTGGACGCAAAACTCGCAACAAGTCAATCAAGTTTCTCAAAGTCAAGTGGTCACACCATTCCGACCGTGAAGCTACCTGGGAACGCGAGGATCACCTCCGTTCTGAGTACCCGGAGTTCTTTCAGTCCTAGATCTCGGGACGAGATCTTTTCGTAGTGGTGGAGTGTTGTAACACCCCATATGTAACCTTCCCCAATTGTACTCCGACTCATGCCGTTTCCGGCATTAAGTTATATTTAATTCTCGGGTTCGGGTCTTTGTCTCTGTGTGTTGTTTTGTTCTTGTGCATCTCATATCATGTCGTCACGTGCATCGCATTTGCATACATGTTCATCTCATGCATTCGAGCATTTTCCCCGTTGTCCGTTTTGCATTCCGGCGCTTCGTTCTCCTCCGGTGGCCATTTCTAGCTTTCTTTCGTGTGTGGGGGTTAAACATTTCCAGATTGGACCGAGACTTGCCATGCGGCCTTGGTTTACTACCGGTAGACCGCCTGTCAAGTTTCGGGTCATTTGGACTTCGTTTGATACTCCAACGGTTAACCGAGGGACCGAAAAGGCCTCGTGTGTGTGCAGCCCAACACCCCTCCATTTTGGCCCAAAACCCGCCAAACTCAGCTCCATCGTCTCGGTCGTTCGATCACGATCGTGTGGGCGAAAACCGCACCTCATTTGGACTCTCCTAGCTCCCTCTATGCCTATATAAAGCCCCCCCGTTTTTCGGATCTCCTCCCTCCTCCGAAACCCTAAAATCCATCTCCGCGCGGCCGGACGTGTCTGCCCGCCGCCGGACAAAACAACCGCCGCCCCCGCACCAAATCAGAGCGCGCCGCGTGTCAAGCCGCCGCCGCCCGCCGCCGAGGCCCGCGAGGCCCATCCGGGGCCCCCGCGGCCCAGATCCGCCGCGCCGCCACCCGCCTCCTCTCCCCCGCGCCCGGCGACGCCCTCCGCCGCCGACCGCCGCCGCGCCGCCGCGGGCCCTTGTCGCCGGCGAGCTTCCCCGGGCGCCCGAGCAGGCCTCCTCGCCCGGCGCCGCCCCGTCCGGCGCCCTCCGCCACCGCGCGCCGCCCCGGGTCGCCGGATCCGGCCCCCGGCGACCACCTCCTCCACGCCGGCGAGCTACCCCGGCGACCCTCCACCTCTCTCCGACCGCCGCGCCATCGCCGGCATCTACTGTGGCCGCGAGATCGGATCGGGAGCGGGTGGCTACAGTAAACCCTAGCGCCCCCCCGTTGACTTTCTCCCTCTCCCATTATATTTTTCTTGCTACTTTGACCGCTCATATCTCCTCATCCGTAGCTCCATTTTGGGCGTATGATATGTCAAAATCTTCGTCTCGACGAGTACATCATTTCATTCCATTGCATCATTTGCATTTGATGTCATCTTGTTGCCCAAAATGCTGTTGGAAGGAGGCATGTTGAGTTAAATTGCAGATCCGTTAGTCCAACATGCACTTTTGTCATTTTTGCCACATTTAATCCGTGCATGATATGCCTGTGCCCCTTTGGGATGAATTGTTAAGCATGTTGTCTTCTTTCCAGAGGTGCCTTCCATGTATTTTTAGGATGTGTGTATTGTCTTGTGCAAGCTTGCGAAGAGGGCTACCTGAGATTATCGATTTCAGGGACTTAGTGATTTTCACTAAGTCTGAGCCGTTTTAGTTCACGATGCTATATGTCCGGCTTGTTTCCTAGTGCTACGTGCCTCTTTTGAGGATGATCAGTAAGAGTGATTTGTTATGCTTAATCCATCCATGTCTTTACTTGTTATGTTGGAGCCCCCTAGGTTGACTCAATCGAGCTCAACTTTTGGATAGTTGCTGTTTTGGGCAGATCGTGAACTCTTTTGCGATTTTGCCGGAGTGATTGCTAGTGATCCATGCATGCTATGCCATTGTTCTTGCTATGTCTAGCTAGCATTTTGTGCCTTCTTAATGGATATATGCTTGACTTGCCATGACTTGCACCGTAGTGAGAGCATCGAGCTCGTTTACATGCCTCCGTGAGTTATTATTTCAGCATGTCCCAGTTTTCGCTAAGTCTGAAAACTGGTTGTGTTTCATCAATGTTCGTGTGCTCGGTACAGTATTTTGTGAACCCTTTTGGCCCCAGGTCATTTTGGGTGTTTTGATAAGCTTGTTGAGTAGCTCCATGCCATGCTCTTACTTGCCATGTTCAGGTTTTCCATCATGTTGTTTTGCTGCTCCGAAGAGGGCATCGTGGTCTGAAATTTCAGACTAGCGTTAATTTCGCTAAGTCTGAAATCTGTTTTGCTTATTCAGTTTTGCCATGCTTGTTTGAAGCCCTTAATGGATGAATTTGCCTATGCCTCAGTCATGATGATTTGTTAAGCTTGATGAGTATATCACTACCATGCAATTTGTTTTCATGTTGGGTGGCTGTAGCATGTTCATTTTGTTGCATTTAGGAGCCTACTTGCTGTAAATCGCAGATCGGTTCGTTTAGTAAAACGCTTGCCATTTCTAAACCGTATCTCCGATTGCCATGATCTTTATATCGTTTTCAGGGGATTTCTTCCCCTCTATCCAGTGGCACACTTGGATTTCCAAGTTGAGGACAGGTTCATGCATTTCCTGTTACATCTTGCATTTTGCATCCCGCATCGCATCCCGGATAGCATATCATCTTTGCATCTTATTGGTTGCCTTTGCACGTGGTTGATTGTATCCTTGTTGCTTGTTTGTGTTGTTGGGTAGAGCCGGGAGACGAGTTCGCTAACGAGGAGCCCGTTGAGTTTGCTTTTGAGGATCCAGTCAATTCTGACAACTGCGCAGGCAAGATGATCACACCCTTGAAATCACTACTATCTTTGCTATGCTAGTTTGCTCGCTCTTTTGCTTTGCCAATGCTACGATGCCTACCACTTGCTTGTCAGCCTCCCAATTGCCATGATTGAGCCTCTAACCCACCTTTGTCCTAGCAAACCATTGATTGGCTATGTTACCGCTTTGCTCAGCCCTTCTTATAGCGTTGTTAGTTGCAGGTGAAGATTGGAGCCGTTCCTTGTTGGAACATTTATTTACTTGTTGGGATATCATTATATGGTTATGTTACCTTTACTCATCTATATACTTGGTAAAGGGTGGAAGGCTCGGCCTCTCGCCTAGCGTTTTGTTCCACTCTTGCCGCCCTAGTTTCCGTCATATCAGTGTTATGTTCCCACATTGTTGCGTCCCTTACGCGGTTGGGATATATGGGAACCCCTTGATAGTTCGCCTTGATTAAAGCTTTTCCAGCAATGCCCAACTTTGGTTTTACCATTTGCCACCTACCCTTTTCTTTCCCTTGGGTTTCCGGAGCCCGAGGGTCATCTTTATTTTAGCCCCCCACGGGCCAGTGCTCCTCTGAGTGTTGGTCCGAACCAGAGTCCTGTGCAGCGCCCCCTCGGGGAAACCCGAGGTTTGGTTTTAGTTGTATGGAGCGCTCATCTGAGTGTGCCCTGAGAAAGAGATATGTGCAGCTCCTATCGGGATTTGTCGGCGCATTCGGGCGGTGTTGCTGGACTAGTTTTGACCTATCGAATCATCTTGTTGTACCGGGATACCGAGTCTGATCGGTGGGTCCTGGGTGGAGGTCTATTCCTTCGTTGACCGTGAGAGCTTGTTATGGGCTAAGTTGGGACCCCCCTACAGGGATTGATCTTTCAAAAGCCGTGCCCGCGGTTATGGGCAGATGGGAATTTGTTAATGTCCGGTTGTAGATAACTTGAACTTAATTAATTAAAATGAATCAACTGCGTGTGTTGCCGTGATGGCCTCTTCTCGATGGAGTCCGGGAAGTGGACACGGCGTTGGAGTTATGTTTGCGTAGTCTGCTCTATTTAGTTTCCGCTCGTGCTTTGCCTTCTCTTCTCGCTCTCTTTTGCGAATAAGTTAGCCACCATATATGCTAGTCGCTTGCTGCAGCTCCACTCACATTACCCCTTCCCTACCTATTAAGCTTAAATAGTCTTGATCGCGAGGGTGCGAGATTGCTGAGTCCTTTGTGGCTCACAGATTACTATTACACCAGATGCAGGGACCGATGATACTCCTCCGGATGGCGCGTTCGAGCTGAAGTGGGAGTACGACGAGGACTCTCAGCGATACTATGTTTCTTTTCCTGATGATCAGTAGTGGTGCCTATTCGGGGTTCGATTCAGGGATTAGTCGCTTGTTGGGGGTCTTTTCTATTTTGGCGCCGTAGTCGGGCCATGAGTGATTGTATGATGGATGCTACTTATGTACTTGATGTGACGTGGCGAGTGTAAGACAACTATTATTATATTTTTCCCCTTTATATTATATATGTACATGGGTTGCATGAAGATTGCCTCACTTGCGACATATGCCTTCAATGCGATTATGCCTCTAAGTCGTGCCTCGACACGTGGGAGATATAGTCGCATCGAGGGCGTTACATGGCACGGGAAAACAGGATCGTGGGGAGTCTTTTGCGTTGTAATTAGGCCACGTTCAGTTGGGCGTGAGGCTGAGTGAATAAGCAAAGAAACAGAAAAGACGCAATCAATGCGCGTCGCCAAAACCTCCTGTTCATCTCGTGTGTGTTCTCGTGCGTGAGTGTTCTTTGAGTCCACGAGATCGCGTGCGTTTGATTGATCCAGGGACAAAATTCTCTGAGAATTAGCATTAGAGCCTTAGTTTGAGGGAGGCCATCTTAAGGCGGCGGCAAGAGTGGTTAAGAGTGGTGGCGGTGTTTAGAGGCGATGGCGGGAGACGAGGCGCTGAAGGAGATGCTAGCGGCGGGGAAGTACCAACCGTCGGGAAAGCGCTGTTGGAAATATGCCCTAGAGGAAATAATAAATTGGTTATTATCACTTTAAATAGGGCATCATCTAAATGCGTTGAGAGGACAATGTATGAATTATGGTTTGGCAAGAAACCTGAGTTGTCGTTTCTTAAGGTTTGGGCTGGGACGCTTATGTGAAAAGGCTTCAGCCTGATAACCTCAAACCGAAAGCGGACAAGTGCGTCTTCATAGCCACACTAGGACATCTGCCATGATAAAATCACGACACCTGCCCTAAGGACCCCTTCCCACAACCTCGCATCGATCAGATTATTGATGCAACCGCAGGGCACGATTCACTGTGTTTCCTCGACGCATACTCCGGATACCATCAAATTAAGTTGAAGGAATCCGATCAGGCCGCAACGGAATTCATCACCCCGTATGAGTCTTTCTGTTTCAACACTATGCCTTTCGGGCTCAAAAACGCTGACGCAACTTACCAACACATGATTCAAACATGCCTGTAAAAGCAAAGCGGCAAGACTGTGGAGGCATATGTAGATGACGTCGTCATCAAAACCAAGCAAGTCGAATCATTGGTGGATGACTTACGCCTTACATTCGACAACCTCCGAGCATATGACATACGGCTCAATCCGAAAAAGTGCGTTTCGGCGTACCCGCCGGAAAACTGCTCGGGTTCATTGTCTCCAATAGAGGAATTGAAGCAAATCCACCCAAAATCCGAGCCCTGTCACAATTGGCAACACCAACTGACCTCAAGCAGGTCCAAAAACTAGCCGGGTGTGTAGCAGCTTTGCGCCGTTTTATCTCTAGGTTAGGAGAAAAGGCATTGCCATTGTATCGTCTGCTCCGACGCACCGACCACTTCACGTGGACGGACGCTGCCACAGCCGGATTGGAAGAAATAAAAACTTTGTTAGCAAGCAACCCAATCCTGGCCGCACCAAACGTCGGCGAACCGATGTTGCTCTACATATCCGCAACTCACCAGGTGGTGAGTGCGGTGCTTGTCGTCGAACGAGAGGAAGAGGGACATAAATTCCCACTCCAAAAACCAGTATACTACATATCGACGGTCCTTACACCATGCAAATCCTGATACCCGCATTATCAAAAGATAGCATATGCGGTCTTAATGGCATCCCGCAAGCTGCGGCACTACATTCAAGAGTGCTCGATCACGGTGGCTTCCGAAGTACCACTCAATGACATTATAAACAACCGGGACGCCACCGGCCGGATTGCCAAATGGGCCATCAAGCTCTTACCATTTCAAATAACATACAAGCCATGCTGAGCCATTAAATCTCAGGTGTTGGCTGACTTCGTCGCCGAATGGACAGAGGCTGAACTCCCTAAAGAGTATGGCACATACTCCAACTGGGTGATGCACTTCGATGACTCCAAAATGCTAGCCGGACTCGGGGCGGGTGTTGTTTTGACATCGCCCACTAGAGACACAGTCTGTTATGTGCTCCATATACTGTATACAGACTCTAACAATGCAGCTGAATACGAAGCCCTGTTGCACGGCCTCCGGATGGCCGTTTCCATGGGCATACAACGCCTCGAGGTGCGTGGGGATTCAAACCTCGCAATATCCCAAATAAACGGAGAATTCGATGCAAAATATTCAAAGATGGCGGCTTACCGTAACGCCGTACTCAAAATATCAGCTCGGTATGAGGGGCTCGAGTTTCATCACGTGGCTCGAGAGAGTAATCAAGCTGCGGACATCCTTGCTCGCATGGGCGCTAAACGCGACCCCGTCCCACCTAACACCTTTATGGGAAGGCTCTTTAAGCCATCCGTGGTGTGGCAGGACGAGAGTGGTAACACTGGTCCATAGCCGATCATACCCCCAGACTCCGAACATAGTCCCGATATCATCGGGGGCTCGGGTACCGAAATAACACCCTCGGCCCACGAAATTATGGCTGTAATTGCCCCGTGGACTGAACCTTTCCTCGCCTACCTTACCAGGAATGAGCTCCCTGATGATCAGACTGAGGCCCGTCGCATTGTTCGACGCTCGAAGGCTTACAAAGTGCGTGAAGGAGAACTGTACAAGAAAATTACTACCGGAGTCCTTCAAAGATGTATCTCCGAAGAGGAGGGACGGCAACTCCATGCTGAAATACACGCTAGTCTTGGTGGCCATCACGCCGCAGCTCGGGCCCTTGTAAGTAAGGACTTCCGTACGGGTTTCTTTTGGCCCACGACCCGAGCAGATGCACAAGACCTCGTACAGTGATGCGTGGGATGCCATCTTTTCGCTAATCAAAGCTATATGCCGCCCACTGCCCTACGAACAATCCCCATTACCTGGCCTTTTGCGGTCTAGGGGCTAGACATGGTCGGACCCCTTAAAGGGAGAAGCCACAAGAAGAAATATTTACTGGTTATGGTCCACAAGTTCACTAAATGGATAGAAGCCAAACCAGTCAAAACGGCCGAGGCCGGACCGGTGATCCACTTTGTATCCGGTGTCGTACACCGTTATGGTGTCCCGCACAGTATTATTACTGACAACGATTCTAACTTTACGGCCGATGAGGTAAAACCTTGGTGCGCCAATTTGGGCATCAAGCTCGATTACGCCTCTGTATACCTCCCTCGGACAAACGATCAGGTCGAATGGGCTAACGACATAATAATGAGCGGCATCAAACCCTGACTAGTGCGATCTCTGCAAGAATCGGACAAGCACTAGGTTGACGAACTCGATTCCATACTCTGGGGCTGCGGACCACGCCCAATCACACGACCGGATATACACCTTTCTTCATGGTGTACGGCGCGGACGCAGTCTTGCCTTGCGACATTATTCATGACTCACCTCGAGTGCGCATGTACAAAGAGAGAGAAGCCGAGCTCGATCGGCAGGACGATCTGGACGGCCTGGAGGAGGAACGCGATGTCGTGAAGGCCCATTCCGCATTCTATCAACACCAGGCTCGGCGATATGAAAGCAGGGAAGTATGGGCAAAGACTTATAATGTCGGTGAACTCATTCTACACCTACTAGAGAAGAAACAGGATAAGTTCAAGCCCAAATGGGAGGGTCCCTTCATTATAGATGAAGTACTCACTGGAGGAGCCTATCGCCTTCGCAATGCTTCGGATAATCGCTTGGACCCAAACCCATGGAACGCTGCCCGACTCCGAAGATTCTACGCCTAAGTCCGCACATATAGCTTTTCTCCTCGTCCCTTTTTTCCTCTCTTTCACCTTTTTCCTTTTTTTCTTTTTCATACGACTTCTAGCGTGTGTTCGGATAAACCACACACTTGATGGGTATACATCTTTAAATGTACATACCCCATAATACCTGGGGGCTTCTTTTCACAGAAGGTTATTATCATTTTTGGAGCATCGAGTTCACCGTATATATGTGTTGTCTACTCATATATGTCTTTCTTCGCCATTATATGCACCTTTATGACTTAATTTTTTTGCCAAGTTGGGTTGCCTGGCTCCTGTGCTTATGCCCTACGTTCCTGCTTGTTCGGCTAGGGCATAAAGGGAGCACCTCTGCGATTGTTACAAACGGGTTATCCGGACATGTACCTCAGACTGGGTGAAGCCGAAAGCTAGCGTTCTTAAGAAAATAAATGGTTGGCGGACAAAAGACGAATTGCCCTCGTAGTAATATAAGCCCCCAAAATATAATGTATACGATGATCTTCAGCATCACAGTTTCAGGCATGCACAAAAAAACATATGCTGACCTAGGGAGAAGAACCCTTAACGGAACTATTCTCTCTGGAAGATGTTTCTTAATATCAAATGTAATATAACATAACTCCCCGAATACAATTTCTCTGTTTAAGCAATTATGACCGGACTGCCTGTTTCTGAACATACTTTGGTGTTCACCGACGGTACATACTACCTCTTGAGCATGCGTTGGTTTTGGTTTTTTCCTTGGAGAGGAAAGGGTGATGCAGCAAAGTAGCGTAAGTATTTCCCTCGGATTTTGAAAACCAAGGTATCAATCCAGTAGGACACAACACGCAAGTCACCTAGCACCTGCGCAAACAATCAAGAACCCTGCAACCATCGCGATAAAGGGGTTGTCAATCACTTTGCGACCACTCGCAAAAGTGAGATCTGATAAAGATAATAAGATAAATATTTTTGGTATTTTGTTTTGTATAGATTGGAAAGTAAAGATAGCAAAATAGTAAACGAGATGCGATGTAAATAAAAGAGCTGTAATATAGTAAGAAAGAGACCCGGGGGCCATAGGTTTCACTAGTGGCTTATCTCAAGATAGCATGTATTACTGTGGGTGAACAAATTAGTGCCGAGCAATTGATAGAAAAGCTCATAGTTATGAAGATATCTAAGGCAATCATCATGAATATAGGCATCACGTCTGTGTCAAGTAGACCGAAGCGATTCTGCATCTACTACTATTACTCCACACATCGACCGCTATCTAGCATGCATCTAGAGTATTAAGTTCATAAGAACAGAGTAACCCATTAAGCAAGATGACATGATGTAGAGGAATAAACTCAAGCAATATGATATACACCCCATCTTTTTATCTTCGATGGCAACAATACAATACATGCCTTGCTGCCCCTGCTGTCACTGGGAAAGTGCACCGCAAGAAACCCAAAGCTAAGCACTTCTCCAATCGCAAGAAAGATCAATCTAGTAGGCCAAACTAAACCGATAATTCAAAGAGACTTGCAAAAATATCGAATCATGCATATAATAATTCAGAGAAGAACCAAATAATATTCATAGATAATAAAGTTCATAAATCCACAATTCATCGGATCTCGGCAAACACACCGCAAAAGAGTATTACATCGAATAGATCTCCAAGAACATCGAGGAGAAATTTGTATTGAGAATCAAAGAGTGAGAAGATGCCATCTAGCTAATAACTATCGACCCGAAGGTCTGTGGTAAACTACTCCCACATCATCGGAAAGGCTATGGTGTTGATGTAGAAGCCTTCCGTGATCGATTCCCCCTCCGGCAGATCGCCGGAAAAGGCCCCAAGATGGGATCTCACGGGTACAGAAGGTTGTGGCGGTGGAAAAGTGGTTTCGTGGCTACCCCTGATGTTTTTAGGGTATAAGAGTATATATAGGCGAAATAAGTATGTCGGTGGAGCTCCGTGGGGCCCACGAGGGTGGGGGCGTGCTACCTCTTGAGCACTGCGTTGGTTTTCCCTTGAAGAGGAAAGGGTGATGCAGCAAAGTAGCGTAAGTATTTCCCTTAGTTTTGAGAACCAAGGTATCAATCCAGTAGGAGGCCACGTGCGAGTCCCACGCACCTACAAAAACAAACAAGAACCTCGCAACCAACGTGATAAAGGGGTTGTCCATCCCTTCTCGGTCACTTACGAGAGTGAGATCTGGCAGAGATGATAAGATAATATTTTTGGTATTTTTATGATAAATATGCAAAGTAAAGTAAACGGAAATAGAAATAGCAAAGTGTTGGAAGATTAATATGATGGAGAATAGACCCGGGGGCCATAGGTTTCACTAATGGCTTCTCTCAAGATAGCATAAGTATTGCGATGAGTAAACAAATTACTGTCGACCAATTGATAGAATTGAGCATAGTTATGAGAATATCTAGGTATGGTCATGTATATAGGCATCACGTCCGCGACAAGTAGACCGAAACGATTCTGCATCTACTATTATTACTCCACACATCGACCGCTATCCAGCATGCATCTAGAGTATTAAGTTCATAAGAATAGAGTAACGCATTAGGCAAGATGACATGATGTAGAGGGATAAACTCAAGCAATATGATATAAACCCCATCTTTATCCTCGTGACAAGAGGATAAAAAGATCTATGATATGATCATAGAGATGAATATCTGAATTACGAGTTTGGCACATAATTAAGACATTGTGGAAATTGTTTCACAACTAATACAGCCTGGAACACCATAGTGAGATGGTGTGTCCGAACATCATAACTGCACCCTATTGGATATGATGCATAGCATGATGTCTCTTATCGAATTACCACGATAGTTTATGGGTTAGGCATTAGAGACAACCACATTCACTTTAAATAGGGCACCACGTAATTCCGATGAGATGAACCAACGGGTATATAGAAAAATATAGTGCAAAATCTCTCATTGATGGTGATCTTATTCTCAAAGTACTCTTAGTGGGTTTAGCGTTAACCACGGGTATATAGAAAATCAAATTTTTGACTATTTTTGAACAACGGTTTTGCTAAGGCACATCTAGATAGTACTCCGCCGTCCTGGTGTCGTGCGTACTTGTTGCACACACGTATACGTGCACCTTGAGTGGAAAATGCATCGATGAACTTGGGTACATGAACCCACTTTGAAAAACACGTTTCTAAATGCTGAAAAAAATCTGAAAAAGGTTGCATAGAAACATCTTCATGTTTTATATGCGTGCATAAAGTTTCATGGAAAAATAACTTTTTTATGGCCTACGCAAAAAAAAAGTGTCATAAAACGCTATTTAGAAATACTAAATTTTTTCTTTTTTACGGAGACAAAACAAAAAGTTATTTTTTCACAAAAATTTATGCTGCGCACAGACATTTGCGAGCATGTATGTGTGTAATTTTTTTTGAATTTTTTGACATTTTAAAACGTGTTTCAAATGCATTTTTCAAAAAATGGGTGCATATGCCCATGGGTTCACGACGTGCCGACTCCGTCTTGAGCCGCTTAAGTTTTTTTTTTGAGGCAAACCACACGCTTTATTTATATCTCAAGAATGTTTTGAGGAATACATTGTCGGCCAGGAGGATGAAGGAGCCACATATGGCGTCCAACTGGAAGAGTAAGCGCGTGCTTAGCGAGACTATGTGCCTCTATATTTGACTCTCTACCCTCAAAAATGAAGGAGACATGCTGAAAATCTAATGACATGATGTTAATTTCTCTAATGACTTGACCATACTTGCCACCATTGCCTTGAGCAATATTTGAGACCACCTCCTTGCAATCTGACCCTACAATTGTATGTGTCTGTAACAGGTCTGCAGCAAGGGCTAGCGCTTCTCGGCACGCCAAAGCCTCGAGAGTAGCTGGGTCAGAAATGCCTGCAAAAACAATCGATGATGCTCCCAGATATACGCCATCACTGCTCCTGCAAATAGCGGCGACAGATCCTCGCCTGGCACTTCCAGAGACTACCCCATCCACTTTGATTTTACAATGACCATCTGGTGGCGCCACCCACACCGGTGTAGAAGTATGAAGTACTCGGGGCTGCTGTGGATCATGAACAGACTTGACTGACTCTAATTCAGAGATAAAGCGATCAATGAATGCATGGGTAGCTGCTGGGTTTTGGAACTCGTTTTCATGGATCGCTTTCCTTCTTGCATGCCATATTGCCCATAGTGTCATCAGTACTCGGACAAAATCTTTCTGTTGTAATATCTCCATCAAGTTGAAAATCCATCTCTTAGCATCTGGATCAGTTGAAGTGGTGATAGTACCCACAAGTTCTGCATCTTCAAGCACCCAAACACACCTAGACATTGCGCAATCCATCAGTGAGTGTCTCCAAGAGTCCTCACGTCCACACAATGCGCAGTTTTTTGTTACAGCCATATTTCGGTGATGTAAAAGGTCCGCTGATGGAATAGACTGGCGAGCTAATCTCCAAAGAAATATACTGATTTTTGATGGTACAGGTACCTTCCACATGGTGCACCAAGCTTTCTGCTCCACCGCCGTATTTGACGAGTCTCCTGAGCCTTCCAACCATGCCTCTTGCCTGATTTTTGTGCTGACAATCATGCGATAAGCAGATCGCACCGTAAACACTCCTTTCGGATCATGACACCACGACCAGAAATCATCCATAGGTCTTGTACATAGCGGTATTGACAAAATGGCTTGAGCGTCAATGGGAATAAAAGTGCTCTGTACTTTCGCTCGATCCCAATCAGCCTGATTGTGTAATATAAGTTCGTGCACCAACTGAGGCGGGTCAGCAACCAAGCTGGTAATGGGTCGCATATTCAGGTCCCGCGGCAGCCAATTGTCACGCCAAATATGAGTGCTTTGGCCGTTGCCAATTCTGCGGATCAGCCCCTGAGACAAAATATCCTTCCCTTCAAATATTGCACTCCAAACCTGAGATGGTGCACTGCCAAGTTCAGACTGCAAAAACTCACAATTTGGAAAATATCTTGCTTTCAGAATTCTTGCGGGAGTTTGGTTCCTGCAATACACGCCAAGCTTGTCTTGCTAGTAGAGCTAGGTTAAACAGTTCTATATCTCTGAAGCCTAAACCCCTCAAGAACTTTGGCCTTGTCATAACCTCCCATGAGACCCAACTCGCTTTCCTTTGTCCTTCTTTGCTTCCCCACCAAAATTTCCTGATCAACGCATTTATATGGTGACAAAGCCCTCTTGAGCCGCTTAAGTAGTCACTAGGTTTCCACACCATGGGCGAGTACCGATTGCTGGGCCTTCTCACCCTCTTGGTCGGCTCCTGGACCTGGGCCACTGGTTGGTCTCTGTGGGCGGTACCAGCCTCGGGCCGTAACATGCACGGCCTAAGGCGATGGTAGCAAGAAGACCGCTAAACATAGTTTGCTACAGTGTGCGTCACATCGCCAGCCCTCTGATTGCTTCTTCTTGACGCCGCACGTACATGGGCTGCTTCTGGTTACGTAATATGAGCTGACGTGTAGGAAGCTGCAGGCACCGCGCGTTACGACCGTCTCGCCCTAGTTGCGTCCAAAAAAGGTCAAGCTAGCAAGTACGTCTCCGAATCCTAGTATTTTTACAGGTCCAATCCTATAGTATATATAAGCCGGCCGGTGCAATCGCCGTACGTATCCTCTACCTAGTCGATCGATCGATCCAGAAATCAAGGCCGGTCCATGGGGAACTTTTTGCCCGGACGTGCGTCCATGAAGGACGCCCTGGACGAAAGCATGCACCTCGTCGACACCAAGATGGTCTGGCATCACGTCGCCAACGGCGGGTGCCTTCAAGAGTTCGTGACCGCGATGGACGTGTGCAACCCTGATTACATGAAGCAGCGGCACCCCCAGTTTTACAAGAAGCAGCAACGCAAGGCCACCCCCGTCGACAAGGACGCGCGCATCAAGGCCACGGCGGCACTGCGCGAGTGCTTCGCCGGCAACCCCATCATGTTCAAGCACGAGTACCTCCATCGCATGGACTAGGGCCTCGACCAGGACCGCAACCCCTCCCCGGCCCAGATCAAGAAGGAGTGGGCCAGCGAATATAGGTGGTGGACTGGCATGAGGAGAAGCTAGTAGATTTTGTGCAGATTGATCAATGGCGCTAGATAGATACTCCATAGATAGATCGGTTCATCTTATGATACTGTCTTTTTGTTTAGTATATAAGTTAGATTTTTCTTTACCATGCATTATTGGCAACCAAGTGTAACACGTGATGTTAAAGCTATGTATAAGAGCAACTCTAGCAGATTTTGTAAAATTACTCCATTCTGTAAAACTACCGACATCTACAGATTTTCTATTGCTTGTATTATTATATGTCCTCTCTAAAACCGCCCGGTTCATTCTGTTGACATGGATTTTACGTGGAGATCCATGCAATTTTTTTAAAAAAATTATCTCATTCTTTCCTATGATCTGTCACTTGACTATGACTTGGTTAAATCTCGTTTGACTAACATCTAGCCACACCCATGTGGGAAATCAATCTGTGTATACATTCTATATCCCTTCTACATTAACTAGGAGAAGTTCCAGAAACGGACAATCTATTCATCAAACATCACAACATTAAAAATAACTAAAATTATATCCATATTCATAGACCACTTAGCAATGACTACAAGAACTTGAGCAAGATAAAAGAGCGTCACCGTCATCGCCTCTCCCTCACCAGAGCCGGTCGGCAAGTCATCGTAACACCCCAAAGGACCAGCGGACAAGAACTTCAGCCGCGCCAATAATGGTCAATTTATCTTACATGCATGCATGTCCTATAGTAGTCGTATAGATTAGATCAACTACTACCTCCGACCGAGTTTAAAGGGCTCGTCAGCGGTAATTGGCTACGGCTCCTAGGTGCATATGCATCAATTGTCTAAATACACATTTTAAGAAGTTGAAAAATTCCAAACAAAAATACCGCGTGTATATCTAGACATTCTATGTACGTGCACAAAGTTTTTGGTGAAAAACGAGATTTTTTGTGGCTTGTGTAAAAAGGACAATTTCTGATGTTTCATTATAACTATTCACGAGGTATTTCTTTATCTTTTTTACACAAGCCACAAAAACCGTCGTTTTTCACCGAAATTTGTGCACGCACATAGAATATCCGAATATACGCCCGAGATTTTCGTTCTAAATTTTTCAATTTTTCAAAATTTGTATTTAGACAATTGGTGCATATGCACCTAGGAGCCAAAACGCCGCGTCCGTCAACGGCCACAATGTCCGGCCTGAAGAAAAAAATAGGGTTTCGTACATTATATTGGATAGCATAGACTATTTCTGTGGGTTCCGTACATACACCGCTGATTCTGTGTGTTGCCATTCTGAGCTCTTTATGTTTACCAGCTGAGAGCATCTACAACCAGTCCTTGCCGTTGGGAAGGCTCTTGCTTCATTTTTAGCCTTTTTTTTGTCTATTTAGGGTTTGTGTCATGCTCAGGAAGACGAGGGGGCAGTAACTCCCTGAACATGGAATAGGGTTCTCTCCACCTAGCCCCCGTCCTGGTAACGTGTCTCGTGCCGTCGGGGGGAGGGGGGTCCGTTAAATGTCACAGGATTTGGTTTGTGTTTGCCTTCGCGGGATCTGTGTGGATCTAGTCTTCATTCGTCTGTGTTCACGTGTCTACGGGTTGGACTATTCTGTTTTATGCTTCTCTTCATCGGCGGCTGTTGTTGTTCTGGTGCCCTGGCACTTTGGGTGATGAGAACAATGACTTGCCAACGGAATACTACAACAAGGTTTGCCTGCCTCTGATGCGGGACAGACAATGATGACAGCGTATCTTCGGCTCGCTCCAGTGCTTGTAATCGTAGCTAGATTATCTACGAACATGGATGTATTTTTTGTTCCTTCCCGTGTTTTACGTACTGCCATATGTTTTACGAATACATTGTATGGTTTTCCGAAAAAATGGAGCATCCACAACCTCAATTGCCAAATGTGCCCCTCGTATACGTCCACAAATAGTGACCGGTCACCTCCTATTTGTCCTTGCCCACAGGCGTGCTCCTCAGACACCCACCCCCAAATTCATAAAACAAATACAACAACGTAGATCAAATGTACATATATATGTAGCATTATCCAACCAAACATATAGAGTTCATCATAGGACAGAGTTTGTCAGACCTAGTTCATCACCATACAGATTAATTATTTAGAATATAAACTAGATAGACCAAGCGGGGTGGGGGACATCACCATTTTCTCGCCTGGCCCTTCCTCTTGCGTTCACAGGAGAGGCGGCACTATTCCTTTGTACATGCATCCGTAGCGGGAGGTGTGTGGTCCTCAACAATGCTCGTCATGCCGTTGTCCGACAACATCAAGATGGTGCCAGCAAGACGTCTCCTTCATTGCGAGGCATTCTAACACTTTGATGCAATGGCGGAGCTACTTAGCATTCTTACGACGGAGGCGCCCGCGTCCGCCTCTGACGTGTTCAATGACTGGCGGAGGACATCGCACAGTAGCTGATCCTATGAGTCGAGAGGCATGGATATCGCGCGTATGAGGGAGGAGCCAACCTCCACCGCCCTCTTTGCATTGTGTCACCGGCCTCCGAGGATGATGTGGATGGAGCTGAGTTCGAGATACCGGCATTGCCTACCCGTAAACGCTAGATGGCAATGCAGAGTGCGAGTTCCTCATCATCCGAAGCCTTCCTCCGTCCAGCGCCCACCCATTCGATGGGATCGAACTCATTGTTGGAGATGTTGCCGGAGCTGTTGCAAGAGCCAGCCATGGTAGTGGGAGGGGACTGGAAGGGAGGAGACTGAGAGTGAAAACGGAGCGGTTGTGTGTGGACTTTGCCTAGGATTTCGACTAGCGGTGTGGGGTACTAGTGGGGTCATGATGTGCCATAGTGTGCCACATCCTATGTGGCAGACACGTCCGGGCACGTTTGGGCCACCCTTATATCCTCCCCATATATGTGATGGGTATGGGGGTGTCAAAAAGCCCCAATTTTTGGGCTGCGTTTGCCAGATTCAGTTGGGTTGCAATTTGCTGTCCGGATAGTGTCCAATGGAAAGGTAAAAAAAAGAGTGCGAGAAACTTCCTTGCTTTTTTTTAGCGAGAAAGCTTCCGATCTATACATTTTCAATCATGACAGTACAACGACCACCAGAAATCAAGGCCGTTCCTGAGATTTCGGGGGCCCGGGGCGAACCAAGAATTCGGGGCCCTTTATATGCAGATTTGTCTAAAAAAATTGAGTGATGAGATATCAACCAATGGTGATATATACAATTTTCTTTAGGTTCTATTACAAATAAGGATGCAAGCGGTGCAGCCACCACAATCGGTAAACAACTCTCACAGTAAATTTTACTCCCTCCGTAAAAAAATATAAGTGTGTTTATAGATCTCTAAAGTAGTGATCTAAATGTCTTATTATTATTTTTATAGAGGGAGTACTAATTATCTCAAAAGCCTATTTAAGCTCATTTGGGTAGCAAAACACAAGAAGCGGATAGTTGTGTCGCGCCACTGGCATCCCAAGTTACAAATGATAACCCGCAGTAGTTCTACTGTTGCAGCAAGCGGCAAGTCTTCATGTATTTGTTGATCATTTTTCAAATAATATGAGGTTATTGATTCTACATTGTTGTAATATGTCTGCAATGCAACCAAATCCACCATGTAGAGTAAACACCGTGGTAAAAGGTAATTTAAAGAGGAATAGTTGTGTGCTATCTAATGGCTTTTCCAAGAAAACCCAGTGTCCTGCAGTCAATCCGCGAGAAGAACGCCCTAGATTGAGTAGATAAGCATCGCAAATGCGTGTACCTGCTGGCCGTAGAACCCTAGTTTGCTTCACCCGCGATTCAGAATACCTTCACCGCTGTTTACCTCTCCATAAGGTTCCGCACACAGCCTCGGCCTTGCTGTCGCTGCCGCCGTCGCCGTTCCTATGAGGTGGCGGTGATTTGGTGATCAGCCAAGAGCGCAATCGGGAGGTGAGGAAACGATGAAAAGGTGCGCTCCTACGTAGCTGCCTGTTGAGTTCGACTCGAAACAAACGATTGCTACGTTTTCCATGATTAGGAAACCAAACCAGTGCTATCCTTGCACAAAACGCGATCTCCGCGATCTTCATTAATTGAACGTTCCTAGGAGAGGATTATGAGCCCTGCCAGAAATAATAAAAAATACATTCAAATTCGTAGACCAGAACGACTACAAGCACTGAAGCGAGCCGAAAGCTCTGCCGTCATCGCCCCTCCTCGTCGGAGCCGGGCAAAACTTATTGTAAGTGGGGAAGTCGTCGCTTGCCATGCTACATCTACATGTGGGGGCATTCCTTGCCTCTTTTCCATTGTTCCTGTAGGGACGCATTGCTAAGTGAAATACAAAGATCGGGTACGTGATTATACATCGTTGTGGTACAAAAACATTCTCATAAAGTTGTAATTTTTTTACCTTTCTGTGCAATATTTGTGCAGCCGTGCTAGAGTTACGATAGATTTGTACGTAAGCTACACACAGCGTGAAATGACATCATGTAATTGGATTTCTCCGGCCCCACCACTGGATTCAGGGTGGAAGATTACGAAGTTATAAGTATTTTTTTGTATGGTAATACATTCTCATTTATATAGAATAAAGATTCAAGTTACAAGGCACATAAGCACCGACCATACATAACTGAAAAGATAGAAAAACCAGTGCCTGTCCCTTTCCTTCGACATCACCCAAGCGGCCAGCAAAGGATAAAAAGACAGATCACCTCTTCACCCAAACTCGATGCGGCTCCACCTATCCCTTTCCTTCGACATCACCCAAGCGGCCAGCAAAGGATAAAAAGACAGATCACCTCTTCACCCAAACTCGATGCGGCTCCATCGCTGATCAGCAGCTTTACGGACCTTCAAAGTAGTTTGCTAGAAGCAAAACCATAGCTGTTGAAGGAATCAGACCGGGGCAACATGTCTCCGCACACGCCATTGAATTTCAGAACTGACACCCTCGCATGACGACGACGTCGGAGGAGGAAACCAAAACTGTCAGCCTTCGACCACAAACCCAATACAAGATACTCCATCTTCCAGCTATCACTTGCGTAGACAACCGCCTACGTGTACTCCTGAACGACAAAACCTCCCTGCTCCACCATGACATCGGAGACAACGCCGCAACAACGAAGCCCATAAGTATGGCATACTATATTTGAGACTGTGCGTCCATACCTGTTACGACATATACTTCTGTAGATGTAGAATATACGACTAGATCAGAAAGAAAAGGCAAGGTTTTTCTTTACCCGAAAGAAAAGGCAAGTAACGTCCGGTATGGAGGTTGCAACGTGTATGCGATCCAAGTTGATACGTCTGGTCACAGATTTGGAAAATCAACAAACGTGCTCCATCCAAGGCGGTACAATAGCCAAACTATATTATAGCAAGACGGCCATCTACCGATCTCCTCTTTAACCCTCCCTATAGTCGAAGCAATAGCCAAAGATTCAGCGGATGTCATCATACCCAAGGCAGCGGATGTCATCTTACCGCAGGCAGTGGCGACGTCCGGCGTCATGAGCGACCAGAGGGTTGTCGTGCATCACGTGATCAATGGCGGATGCGGCGAGGACTTCGCGACTGCGATGAGAGAGTGCCACCCCAGTCCTTCCAAGGCGTTCATGCAGGAGCGAGGAGACACTGCCAACCGCGTTGTCGACGCCAAGTCCTGCATCGAGGCCACGGCGGTGCTGCGCAAGTGCTTCGCTGGCAACCCCGCCATGTTCAAGCACCAGTACCTCCGTCGCGTGGACAAGGGCCTCGACCAGGACACCAAGCCGTCGCCGGAGCTGGTAAAGGAAGAAGAACGTGACGGGTTCAGGTGGTGGACTAGCATGAGGAGAAGCTAAGCTATGCTTAGGCATCGCTAGTGACTATGTTCAACCGATCCTAGCTGCATTGCGTGCATGTCTTATAATCATAGAGAGTGATAACTCAGACACAACCTATTTTAGAATTGACGTTTCTTCCTCTTTTATTTCTGGAGCTTTTCTATATGTCCACCACACCTATAACCAATCCATTGTTCTTAGTTCCTTCGTGTCCCTGATTGTACAAAATCTCTCAGCAACCAAGGTGAGAGATATATTTCAGACTTTCCGATGATTTTTGTTCAGTGAGAGGGGATGTTTATGTCATCAATGAAGGTGTATGTGGTGACATTATCAATCTCAATATGTTGTGTCGACTCAATGTCTTGGAGGTGCTCATAGGGGTACGGAGTGCGTGTGTGCGTTCATAAGAACGAGTGTATGTGCGTGTACGTGGGGATCTGCTTTTGTACTTTGTCCAAAAAATAATAATTAACGTTATTCTATCTAAATGGAAAAAATTGAGTGACAAAAAACAATGTGCAAAGTGGCACATTAGAGATCGTGGGTCCATCTGTTTTTTTAACACAATACAGACGCAAGCGCTCATATACACGCGCATAGACTCACCTTTATGAACGCACACACGCACACCCTACCCCTATGAGCACCTCCGAAGGACTGAGCCGGCATATCATCTTGAAATTTATGAAGTCACCGTGGGTCCATCTCACTGAATGCGCATCACCCACAGGTTGGTTCGTGGGTCCATCTCTATTATGACGTATCGGAAGGAGTAGTTCCCCCGAAAAAAGAGAGGAAGGAAGGTGTAAAAAAAAGTTGTAGTTGAGAAACGTAATTTAAAAGATCACGTACGTATAAAGCTCTGAAAAAAAGGGTGATTTCTTGCACCGCAAGTATCAGATCTGCACGCACGTGCTACGTATAAAGTGTGGCTGCATGCGCTATTTAATTAGCAGATCGATCGATGCGTAGACTAACCCGAGATTAATTATACTACTTCTACATCCGTTAACGCCGCCGGCCGGCCATGGGGAGCGTCGTGTCCTTCATAAACCACACCAGCGACATCAACTTGGTCAACCACCACATGGAAAACGGCGGGTGCCTCGATGAGTTCATGACGGCCATAAGCGAGTGCCACCCTGACGTGATCATGCTGCGGGCCGACCCAGCCAAGCGCAACGTCGACGCAGAGGAGTGCGCCAGGGCGACGGCGGCTCTGCGCAAGTGCTTCGGCCGCAACCCGCAGTGGTTCGAGCACCAGTACATCGACCGCTTGGACCACCGCCTCGACCAGGACGTCAAGCCGTCGCCCAAGCAGGTGAAGGAGGAGGATGATTACAGGTGGAGGTGGTGGACTGGCATGAGGAGAAGCTAGCTGCTTAATGTGTGCCACGATCCGATCTACTCGTATGGTCATCGATTTTGCATACGCATATTAGTTACTATCTTTTTTTGAGAGTTAGTAAAAAAAAATTGGATACGCATGTTAGTTATTAATCGATGTGACTACATCAATCATTCAGCCATGTACTTTGAAGATTACTGCGCATGGGGTACGGCACGCCTCGTATATGTGCACGGGAAACTATCCAGATTTAGATCATTTTCATTGTCTCTCCTTGTGTATATGTTTGTGGATCGATAGTAAAGCTCATGCGCTACATACATGAATCAGCTCTTACCTTGATTTCATGGTGTAAATAGTACTCCCTTGCCCGCCCCCTACCCCCCTCCGTTTCCGTTCATCTATCAATAAAATTAGCTGGACCATGACGCGCATGGGAGAGCCGGATTTGGCGCAGCCAACTAGGGTTGCTAGCACCGCTACCCTCTCTCACCTCCATCTCCCTCACCACCGCCGATCAAACTCGTCCGACCGCCAAGTCCTTGGATAACGATGAGTCCTTAAAGATCATCTCTCTCAGCATGTTCATCTTCAATTGAAACGATTCTACTCAATTGAATTGGACAAAGCAAAACGAGACAAAAAAAACCAAAAAAATAACCTAGGCAAAACATCGAACAATTGCAAGGTGGTGGAGGTCGACCGGCGGCCGACAACTTTGAGCCCAAAATAGCGGCCATCAAGGCACGAGGATGACCGACAAAGGTGTGCAAGCATGGTAAGATGTCGAGTAGCCAACGAGGAAGAAAATCCGAGGGGTTTGCAACGAATCGTGGACGACAAGTGCTTGGCACGGTCAAACGTCTCAGTGACATAAGAGTCTAGGGCATCCCTCACTTTCGGCGGTGCAGCAAATTCTTCAAAATAATAGTTTTTCAAAGTCTAGTAATTATGATCATCGTTTGCATTGTGATGGGTGTCAAATGCCCAAGAGCCCTCAATTACCATACCCTCAATCAACTAGCGAGTCTAAATGTCCTATAGAGCTTGTTTTTTAAGTTGTTTGGAGGCACTCGGCCTGTTTCTGTTGAGAGACAAAAATACTATGTTAGCTTTATCGATCATTTTAGCAAGTTCAGATGGATATTATTTGCTTAAAAATAAGTCTGTTGTGCTTTAGAAGTTTCAGTTTTTTCAATAACATGTTGAATGACTATTTTATCTAAAGATTATTGCTATGCAAGCCGACTGGGGGCGAGTATCAAAAGCTCAACTCCTTCTTTGAGCGTATTTGTACCATGCTTCACGTGCCATGCACCCATGCTAATCAGCAGAACGGATCCGCTGAATGCAAGAATAAACATATTGTGCAAATTGGTCTTTCCTTACTTGCCCATGCTTTCATGCCTCTCAAATTTTGAGATGAGGCATTCCTTACTATTTGGAAAAAGCCAGATTATTCTTTGCTTCGAATTTTTGGTTGTGCCGCTTGGCATAACTTCTGCCCCTTTTAGTAAACACAAACTCGCTATTCCCCTTGAAGCATTATATTTTTCTAGGATATAACAGTCTCCACAAAGGATACAAGTGTTTTGATGTCTCTTTGAGCCGTTTCTATGTTTACAGACATATAGTTTCTGACAAACATGTCTTTCCCTTTGCCAGCCTCCATTCAAGCACCAGCGCTCAACTCCGCAAAGAAATCATTCTCCGCCCTTCACTCCATTTTGATCAAATGGGCGGTTGATGACTGTACTGTTTACTTGTCAATTTCTAATAACTTTGATAAAAATTCTGCTAAAAGTGTCCACAAATAGGAGAATATGCTGATGAAATTGGAGAAAATGCACTTGATTTATGTAAAACCCGGCAGCAACCATAAAAGATCCAGCCCGCGCAGCGTACGGGGTTGATTATTCCGCAAGATCCGCCTCAGGATCACCCGTGGGAGCTGCAGCCGAAGACTCGGGATCCACGCATGTGACAGGCTAAGGTGGGGCATCTGTGCGATCTTCCCACTAGTAAAAAAAGAACATTAGCAATTTCAGTCAGAGGCTTTTGAGACCAAGCTGATCAGAGCTGCCTACACCCAGCGCAGGAGCGCATGCAGTTGATATGGCTATAAACCGCTTCGGATGCGGTCAGAACAATGAAACCGCCTCCGGGAAACTATAGAGACGGTTTCTAACTTCTAAATGCCTCAAATTTGTTGTCAGAGTAGGTGGTCTCATAACCTAAACACTATATGGCTTGTGTGGATGACCAACCTTCCCTTTTCAATGCATAGGTTCTTAGCCTTGTCCGATCCACAGACAGACCCTAGTAGCAACTAGGACCACTCCATCTTTGGCTTCCGTGACGGCATGTGCTTTAAGATTCTCATGCGGAATCTGACGTACCTTAGAGCCTTCGCATGGAAACGGCGGTGAGCTCAATTCAATTCAATATAATTTAGGTTTATATTTTGTATCATGCGGTAATTGTATTGGATACAACATCCCCTTGTGAACCGGTGTCCTCGTAAAAATACGTGCAACTAACATTTACCAACATTGACTCAAAATATGTATAGAAAATTTTAAGATCAGATAGATGTAAAAAATATAGTTATATCAATTTATCATAAAAAATATTACCATCAATTTTGATCGACAAAGAAGCAATGCCAAAGTCCCATATTTGAAACACTGTGTCCATCTAAATTACAACGTGTTCTCGGAAGGTGTTGTTCACAAACTTCTTTGAAAATATTACCCATCTCTGGCATAGTACTGGAGTAGCTAATTAAACCTCTGCAGGACATTTCTTGCTCGGCAAGTCTCGAGTCCCTTTTTGTTTGCATGGCGCAAGTCTCGATTCTGCACGCAGGTACTATATGTATAATCTGCGTGTCTGCGTGCGCTATTTAATTAGCAAGCCCGATCGATCGTGGGGTAGATTAGATTACATCAGCCAACGACGCCGGCCATGGGGATCATCGTGTCCTTGTTAAACTACGCCAACGACGCGAGCATAGTCAAACACCACATGCTCAACGGCGGGTGCCCCCAGGAGTTCGCCGTAGCGGTGAGCCAGTGCCACCCCGACATAGCCAAGCCCGTCGTCAACGCCGAGGCATGCGCCAGGGCCACGGCTGCGCTGCGCAAGTGCTTCGGCCGCAACCACCGGTGGTTTGAGCACCAATACATCCCCCGCTTGGACCTCGGCCTCGACGAGGACGTCAAGCCGTCGCCGGAGCAGGTGGAGAAGGAGAATGAACGGAGTTGGAGGTGGTGGACTGGCATGAGGAGAAGCTAGCTAGCTGCTTAATATGTGCAACGATCCGACCTAGCTAGCTATGGCGATCGATCTTGCACATGCATGTTAATTAGTACTTTAATTGATGTGACTTCATCGATCAATCAGCCATGTACTTTGATTATTACTAGGGATTGGGTAAGCCACAGCTCATATATGATATATGTGCACGGGAACTATCCAGATTTAGATCGATTTTCGTTGTCTATGTCTCTGTATATGATTGTGGATCCATACTAAAGCTCATGCGCTACATACATCGTCAGCTACTACCCTAATTTCCTGGCGTACATAGTACTCTCATCTGTCAAACTTAGCTGGACCATGACGTCCACGGGGAACCCCGGTTTGGCCCGGTGAGTCCTCGTTCTTGGGCAAAAGCCCAATCATCCACGGATTGGGTGGTGGCGAGGCCATGTGTGTCATATCTCCTAGGGGAGACGTCGACTAGGAAACATTGAGGTCATGGGTGAGGGGTGTTATCGTTGTTTATCGTCTAGCGGCTTTTCGAGCGAAGCATTGGTCCAGGTTTGATATTTAGCAAGTTCGTTGAGCCTGTTTGGGGCTCTCTCAGTCCATGTCGGCCCATCTCGCACGCCCCGAGTAATGCTAGACCCAAGTAAAACTACGTGAGGATTTCGGAGCCAGGGGAGTTGGAGTGATCTTTGCAACGAGTACTCCTAACTAATGATTTCGGAGTGTTGTGAGATAACTAATTGGATAAGGGTTAGTGGCTGGGTGAGCGACATGACGTGCACCATGCATCACGTGGAGGACGGCGGGTGCCACGCCGACTTCACCACGGCGATGCTCTGCGGCCACCCCGATTACATGGAGCCGCCTGGGGACGGCGAGGGGTGCGTCAAGGCCACGGCGGCACTGCGCCGGCGCTTCGCCGGAAACCCTGAGTGGTTCAAGCACAAGTGATCCCACGCATGGACGTGGGTCTCGATGAGGACCTGAAGCCGTCCCCGGAGCAGGTCAAGGAGGAGAACCGTGAAAGCTTTAGGTGGTGGACTGGCATGAGGAGAAGCTACTCTCTCTCCTACAGCGGCTCGTCTATAGTATTTCATTCTATTTTTGGGATCTCATTTTGCTTTTACTAGAAACATATACTACGAGCAAGACCAACGTGCTTCTAATGTCAGATATTTTTGGCTTCACCAAACATATAGAGGATTAGCACGCAGTATTATTCTTTCGGTGCAGCGACAGATAGATACACAAGCAAATACCATAGCAAGTTTTATAAAAATAACAAGGTAGAGTTAAATTGGCAACCAGCTAAACAAGCACAGTAAAACATCCCTGGCAGCTAATTCTTGTGACAGCTGAAAAGCTTTATGAAATGACATGGCAACTTAGTAGAGGAAAACCGACAAGCACGGTAAAACACCTTGGCAACTAGGTTTTGCAAACCTCTGGCAAACTTTATGAAACGGCAACTTAATAGAATTGAACTGTGAAGCCCGACAAAACACCATCGTCACTAGGTTTTACAAGTTCCTGACAAACTTATCAAATGACAAATTGATTGAATTAATCTGTCAAACGTCAAAGTAGATTTTAAAGCACCTCACAAACTTTATGAAATGACAACTTGATAGAATTAAACCGGCAGGCTTGACAAAACTTTTATTACACGACAACTTGAGAGAATTAAACTAACAAGAGCGACAAAACACTATCACAACTAGGTGTTAAAAATTGGACAATCGGCAATATTAGAAGAACAGATCAATTCGAACGATTTTCTCCATACGCTATTTTTTTTGAAAGCATCCATATGCTAATATTTACTCAGTACAGGTTGCATGTAAACATTGGTATATGCTAATCTTTGGAAGAATAAGTCATCAACGCAGAGCCCTGTATGTGTATAGCGGCTTAAATTGTTGGTAGAACCCCTTGCAACAGAAGTTGTATTACTGAATTTTTTTCCTGTCTTCACCTTTTTGTAACATAGAGGATGTTGCGGACTGACTTTTGCAACATGGATGATGTTGCAGTAATTTTTTTTGCAATGAAAGATGGTGTCGCCAAAGCACCGTAGTCATTGTCGTCGTCGTTTGCAGCTCCATCGTTGTTGCAGAAACTCCTCGGCACGCAGCCTAGCGGTTATGGGTGGCTTCCGCTGCACGCACGAGGACGAGCTGGTAGTGTCGCGATGTTGGACCTGCACCGGTTCCGGCGGTGGTCAGCACGGGTCACGGCGCTGGCGGATCTGGCGAGGATGCCAGACAAAGGAGATGCACAGAGCGGTAGTGATTGCTTAGGGTGGCAGTGGCGAGCTCCTAGCAACGCAAGGGAGATCGGGCGGTGGAGTTTGACGACTGGCGGTGGAGTTTGGTGGTGGAGGTCGGCCATGGCAGTGGTAGGTTAAGCTCCGAGTGCTTTGGCTGCAGTGGTGGATCGTACTTGGATGAGTCTGGAAGGCCACTGCCAGGAGGGATCACAGTTGTCGTGACTATTGTCGTCGCCATCTTCTTGTACCTATTGCAATAGGTTTGTAACTAACCACTTGTTGCGGTCGAGGGGGT
>NC_041392.1:741942999-741947092 GCF_002162155.2 Triticum dicoccoides | reverse complement strand
CCGATCAAATTAGATTTGACAGTCACGGACACAACTGACACACATCTAATAACATGAGTACCTTATTCCATCTAAAGAGAGCCACCGCTGCCTCGCATCTCTGAGCAGGACACAAACCCTAGCAAAACTTACAAAAACATAAAAAAGCGAAATATTGTGTCTACGGGAATTGATGACCTACAGGGAGGACAAAGGGGGTTATGTGGATCAGTAACTGACAGAGTCGGGGAGGGTGGCGGTCGCAGGGACATGCGTCATGGTCGTCATTGTTGTCGCGGAATTTGTGTCGGCCATCCCTTTAGAATGTGTTGTCGCCGCTGCAGGATCCATCCACCGCAGCCCCTAGCGCATGGTCAGTCCGCAACAAAATCATTCACCTCAATGCAGGTGATGCGGATGTTCATAGGATTACTCCACACCACTTCATACAAGGAGGACTCTTCCTTGGTCTTTGTGCGAGGGTAAACTTTGGGGCGAAAGGCAACGACTCGATTAGGTATACATCATCTTCCTTACAGTTGGTAATTTATTATTCACTTTCATATTTATTCCCACAATCTAGTTTCGCTGCACTACTACAAATTATGGTTTTTCCTAGAACCATATACCCTAGGTGAAATTGGGACAAGGAAGACTTTACTTAGCCTTGGCTACTGACGGAGACGTTTGTCTACGGCGTCTTTGACGAGAGCCCGATCTAGCCCACGTTAGGAATCTCGCTCGGAGTTGCGTGGTGTTCCATGGTTGTGATCAATGATGTGAGATCGATTGTGCTGGAGGCGGCCGTTGTGCTGACGCAGACGTTGGAGCTTAGCATCTGTCTCTCATACACAGTGACAGGCCAGCCATTCATCTCAACACTGGAGTTGCGAATGTTGAAAGGATCACTCTATGACACACCATACGAGGCAGGATTTCTGCTTGGTCTTTCCGCGAGGGCCATATGGAAAGTAACGCCGACAAATAACATGCATATGTTACTAGTAATGCCCCCCTCCCAACCCCATTTTTAACAAAAATTGGGAAAAAATTATTGAGGCCTTAAGTTAAAGAAAATTGAGTGTTTTGCCCCCTCAAACATACAAATTTATAATTGATCTTGATTTGTTTTTCATCATTCAATAGTAAAATAATTGTTGTCCTTCAAGTGATGCAGGTTTCCTTAGCCTACAGTTTAGTGGGAAGACCGCAGATTACAAAGATGAAAATAGAATCCATTGGACCTCTGGTTTCAGATTCATCCTCGGTTGTTAGACGGCAACATTGTCTCACAGACCGAGCTGCTTCAGAAGAAATATAGGAGTCTACGCTACTTCCCGGTAGACAATAACAAATACTGCTATAACATCATTGTCAATGAGAGGGCATGTTACCAAGTGAGGGTAACATTTCTCTACGACATTTTCGACGAGAGCCCAGTCTACCCCAACTTCGGCGCGGAAAGCAACGAGTCGACCAATTATACATCATATTCCTTACAGGGAATTTATTACCCATTTTCATATTCTTCCCACAATCTAGTCTCAATGCACTACTAGAAATTATGGTTTTCCCCAGAGCCGGCCATATACCCTATGTGAAATAGGAAAAACTACAAGGAAAGTTTGGCTTTCCCTAGATGGGTAGGTGTAGTATAGGCAAAGGCCCTGGTCACAGAGGGTACATCTAGCAAGCTCCGGGGAAATTTCTTTACCTAGGGAAAGATTTTTTTTGTGTATGTTATATCCAACATGGAAAGATATTAGGCCATAGGCAAAGATTGTGGGAGCCTTTTGCTCTGCCACGACACCATACTTCCAAGAGAGTTATATCACGTAGGGAAACACCATTTTCATACATGCCATAATCTAATTGTGTAATATAAATTTGAATTCACAGCTACATTAATTCACATAACTCAAATTAGGGACATGATTATCACGTGTGCGCTACCCAGTCGGGCCTTAGGACATCGGCCACCTAATATGTCAACATGGCTATTTGAATCGGATTGAGCTGATAGCGGAACTAGGTAAGAAGGTAACAAACTTCTTTGTATTCATGGGACATGGGAGGCTTGAGGAGTTCATTCTTTGCGAGATAACACTTTTCCCCGCCATGAATGGGAGTTGATTTGGCTCTCCGAAATAGAGACCTTTTTTGTTTATAACCTATTTACAAAATTTCTAGATTATGCACATGTCATTTAAGGAGAGCCAAGTCAGGGTACATAATACAAGGTATGTTTCTCTAAACATAATGATGATATTAAAACCTTTGCCCTTTCCACGTGTAAACTAAACCGTTCATACCGTATTTTTCGTTCGGTCATATTTTTCTCATTAAATGATAACAGGGTAGGAGAAGATTCATGTCGGCCGATGAATGTAAACTATAAAGCATGTTAGCACTGCTCTCGTATTTATGAATGTAACTATAAGTTGATACTTGCTTCCCTTTGTTGAACCATAGCTGCAAATGATATCCTATCTGAGCCATGGATTACTTATGCCATTTCCGGCCTATGGAACAATGACAATTCATGTAAGTATATCACTAACTCTTGCCTACATACCTCTGCAGGACAAAGGGAAAATCTGGGAGAATTGAAGAGACAAGGGAAAAGGGATTTTTTCGCGAATATGCAAAGGATGCTCTTTTCATTGATAGAATGATAGTTTTACAAGCATGAGGTTACAACGGCACACCAAGCCAAATACACAAGAAAGCGTGGAAGTGATCATCGAGGAAACAGATGGGATTGCTCATCCCCGCTACATCATAGTTTAACTCCCCAGGATTATGCTCTTGATCGCGCCCAAAGGCGCGCTTCATCTTTGATTGTAGAGCAGAGGTGGGAGACCGATGACCGGTCGCCGTCGATGACAAAACCGTTCCGGTGTTTCCATAGCCACCAGGCGGTGAGGATGATGAGAGAGCCCAGTACCTTGCGCTTGCCGGTGGGCAAGAAAACACAAATTGTAGCCCACAATGTGTGGAAATCCGTGTCCTCGTTTGGTAGTTCAGCAGTAGATCTAGCCCAAGCCAGAATCTCGTGCCACACTTGCCTAGAGAAGGAGCAACCCGCTAGCAAGTGGTGCATTGTCTCCTCTTCTTGGGATAGATATGATCTAAATGGAGATGATATATTAAAAACGAGGCGTGAAGCCTGAACTCATAAAAAAGCTATGTATGTGCTTCACAGTGAAAGGAAACTTCATCTAACACACCAGTAGGCATAACGTTTGAGGCATGCGTTGCAAGTGCGCACTTACTAGTATGAAACCAAAAAGAAGGAATGACAAAAAAGGTGTACGTAGATGGAAGGATAAATTATGATGTGGAAAACAAGCCAGGGGTTCAATCCTGTCATCCCTACATATTACATCTCCTATGGGAAGTAACGAGGGGCCAATTGAGATCGATTCAAATTGCACAAAATTCACAGTTTCATTTTTCTATATGAAAGCGGTAAGAAAATTATCCTTTTCTTTAATGCTTTCCCCCCCAAAAGCGCTCTTACTTCAGTTCAGTAGAACGTGTGTCTCCAAAACCAAATGTCATAGCTTCAAAATCCTACATAGCATGATTATGTTCTTGTTATGTTGAATAAAAATTAATTTAACAAAGTGGAATATGACTATTGCTCTTAACCAAAATCAAAGAAAACAACGATCATACTTGACCTGGAGTGGAGAGGAGACCACTGACCAATCTCTGTCCATTATCCCATGTATTTCCATTACTGGTATGCTTGTAGTAATAATAGTCTAGTAGACTAACTAGGAGATTATATGAATCCTTCGTGAATTGCCTTGCCTTGCTCATAGATGTTTATTTAAATCCATCCATGGTACTATTGTTCTTAGAGAGCAATGAACGTTGTCTTTTTTCGTTCTAAAAAATGGAGGAACGGAGGGGTGAGATCCTCAATGCAGAATGAGGCAAGGCTTTCTTCTATAATACTCCCTCCGTCCTATAATATAAGAACGTTTTTGACACTAGTAGTGCCAAAAACGTTCTTATATTATGGGACAGAGGGAGTACATCCTACCCAATTTTTGTTGACAATAGCGTTCTATTCAAAATATTCACTTGTTTTTCTTCTCATCGT
>NC_041392.1:741933149-741942947 GCF_002162155.2 Triticum dicoccoides | reverse complement strand
GAGAGAGAGAGAGAGAGAGAGAGAGAGAGAGAGAGAGAGAGAGAGAGAGAGAGAGAGAGAGAGAGAGAACTAGTTCCATTTTGATTTAGACCCCAAGCCGAGGTTGGAAGAATTCTTTATTTTCTTGTAGGTTCCTTCTTTATGATTTATTGAAAGTTTTTCTCTTCCATTCATTGCTTCTAATATGCTTAAAGGCTATGATCAATGCAATGAACATTTTTCGCGTGGAAATTAATAGGAAAGGAATTCAAATCATAGTTCAGTACAAACTTTTTCTCTTTTAAGAATGGTGATAGTTTCTTTCCAATGCTTCTGCGCTCTACCCATATCTACTGATCAAACCTACTACACATCTACTGGCAGGGTACGTCCGTAGGACTTTTTCAAGGACATTCAAAACAAAATGTCTATAAATTTCTATAGAAAGTGGTGCTCGATAGAGAATTCTGACCTTTTCATGGGTTGGGCAATCTTCAAATTCTTGTTTTTCTAGCGAAAGAACACCCTTCCAAGCGATGCTCTCCTATAAACTCTGGTAATGTTGATTTCAATTGAGACAAAAATGTCAGTGGTCTGTTCCTTAGCATGAAAATTGACACCACTTTCTTAGTACATAAGAGATTAGATGGGAAATGCTACCTACTACAATCTAAGCCCATCAATTTGAGATTGACGGCCAACAAGCAGGGGAAAGGGGATCTGTTGATCGATACCTGATTGAGTCGTGGAGGCCCGCAGTGGCAGGACTTGTGTCGTCGTCGTCACGGAATCAACTTCATTGTCCCCATAGACTAGGTGGTCGCCGCTGCAGGATCCAACCATCGCCACCCTCCCTAGCACATGGTTGTCCTCAAGATACCCCTTGTTGAGATTGAAATGATTGCAACAACACACAAGTTACAGTATTGTACAATGGGTAGAGGTTGCTCCTGAGCCTTCCTGTCGAAATCAGATCAGATGCCCATGGAGGTGATTAACACTCGCAAAGTGATCGGTCGGGTGGGCCATAGCTTTTTCGTATAATTTTTATTTCTTTAGTTTGAAATTGATACTATCTAAAAATTATCAAGGTGTGTACTTTTATATGCATAATCATTGTTTTCGTCCTAAATACCTTTTTAAATAAATATAGATAAATACTCAATTGTCTAATGTGGATCTGTTCCTTGTAACTTCAAACCAGACTCAACTGAACAGTTCAAATACTTGTAACACACCAGAGTTTCAAACCCTATTAATATTGCCTTATTATTAACGCAATATGTCATTTCTACTTTTCATTTGAAGTGATGTTGACTAAAACCTAACTTCTATTTTATTAAATTTTGCAACTTAAATGAAATTTGAATAAATAAATTGTATAGATCACTGATCTATTTAAATTGAGGGGATTCACATGGTGGATCTCTTTATAACCCATGAACATATCCTCACAATATTATTAGGGAGTTACTTAAACTGAGGGGGTTCACATGGTGGTTCTCTTTAGAACCCATGAACATATCCTCACAGTATTTTTTTGAGGGAAATATCCTCACAATATTATTAGGGAGCTAAATAAAACAATCATTCCATTAATTTGGAATAAAGGATAGCTCACTTGCATTTTAAATCCCTTTGGTTCCAAATATTATAAATCCATGCATGTGGAGCTTTGAAAAATGTCAGAGTGGCCACCTGTAAATTTTTAGCTCAGATGCAAAATATTTGGAAGTATTATTTTGTCAATTTGAAACAGAAGCATTTTCATAATGCTACAGTTCATTAAATTTTGATAGACATATTCTTGCGCCAAAGTCTGCATAGTGGAGACCATGTGTCCGTTTCTATTACTCCGGATCTCAGAAGGGATTTGTTTCAAATTTAGGCCGGTCGCAATAGTGCGGATGCATGCGTGCTATTTAAATAGCTACAACTTGTACTGCAAGAATAGGATCTTCAGGGAAATCGTGCGGCAGCATGAGCTATTTAATTAGGCTGATCGATTGATCGAGGGCGATATTAATTAACCCCAGCTAAAGCATACACCAATTAGGATTTAGCGCTGCCGGCCATGGGGCTCACCTTGTCGGTGCTCGGCTTGGGGCTCCTCGGCGCGATGAACTTGTTCGTCAGGTTCCCACCTATCACCAACCATCACCACCCTCCCTAGCACATGGTTGTCCTCACGAGACCACTCGTTGAGATCGAAATGATTGCAATGACAGGCAAGTTACAATATACTAAAAAATGGGTAGAGGTTGCTCCTTCCGAAATCAGATCTGATGGCCACGGAGGTGATCGACACTCACAAAGTGATCAGTTGGGTGGGCGATAGCTTTTTCCATTTAATTTTTATTTATTCAGTTTGAAATTGATACTATCAAAAATTATCAAGGGGTGTACTTTTGTATGGATAATTACTGTTTTTGTTTTAAATACAAATTTTAAAATAAATATAGATAAATAATTATTCCATAGTAACTCAATTGTCTAATGTGGATCTGTTCCTTGTAACTTCAAAAGTACTCAGGTTGGACAGGACCAGACACAACAGTTAAAATGCTTGTAACATCCCAGAGTTTCAGACCCTATTAATATTGCCTTATTATTAATGTAATATGTCAGTTCTGCTTTTCCAGTCATCATGCTTTCATTTGAAGTGATGTTGACTAAAATCTCACTTGAATTTTATCAAAATTTTCCAATTCCAATGAAATTTGAATAAATAAATCGCATAGATCCTTGATCTATTTAAAGTAAGGGTATTCACATGGTGGATCTCTTTATAACCCATGAACATATCCACAATATTATTAGAGAGCTATTTAAACTGAGGGGATTCACATGGTGCTTCTCTTTATAACCCATGAACATATCCTCACAATAGTATTAGGGAGCTAAAACAATCATTCCATTAATTTGGAATAAAGGATAACACACATGCAGTTTAAATTGCTTTGGTTCCAAATATTATAAATTTTGAGCTCAACTGCAAAATAATTGGAAGTATTGTTATGTCGACTTGAAACAGAAGCCTTTCCATAATGCTAGATTTTTTTTATTGTTTGAATTGCTTACCACACGTGTCACATGCTTCCATAATGCTAGAATTTAACAAACTTTGACTGACATATTCTTGCGAAGAGCGATACTCAAAGTCGCATCGTGGAGACCGGGTGGCCGTTTCTTGCGAAGGGATTTGTTTCAAGTTAGGCCGATAGCAATAGTGCGGCTGCATGTATACTCTACTTTAAATTGATGCAACTTGTACCGCAAGAATAGGATCTCCCAGGCAGGCAATCGTGCGGCCGCATGTGCTATTTAATCTAGGCCGATCGACCGATCGAAAGCCAGATTAATTAATTAACCCTAGTAGCTAGCTAAAGCACACACCAGTCAGATCAGATTTAGCGCTAGCTGCCGGCCATGGGGCTCACCGCGTCCGCCATGATCGGCTTGGGGCTCTTGAGCGCCGCGGCCGTCTCCCACGGCGCTGAAGTCGACAACGACAAAACCGCAGTCACACACTACGTGGCCAACGGCGGCTGCCTCAAGGAGTTCCGGACGGCCATGAGGACGTGCGACCCTTACGAACCCAATTCCGCCAAGCGCCGCGCCGTGGACGTCGAGGCGTGCGTCGGCACCACCAAGGCGCTGCGCGAGTGCTTCGGCCGCAACCCGGACTACTTTGAGCACCAGTACATCAAGCGCTTGGACAGCGGCCTCGTCCAGGACCGCGGCTCGTCGCCGAGGCAGGAGGATGTGGGGGAGTACAGGTGGTGGCAGTACATGAGGAGAAGCTAGATTGCATTACATAGTACGTAGTAGTAGTTAGTATCGTGATTCCTTACATATGGCATGCTGCATGCATATCGATCGTTTGTTCTAATAATAGTACTAGCAGAGTAGTTATAATAAGATATTTGTATTTTGCGGGGTCGTATTGAGAGACTTTACTCTGTCTATCTATATAGTTTTTATGGTGATAATCCATATTTTACTATTGTACAGCGTTTTTTCTGAGATGAGGCAGTAGCCCCAAAGCTGCTCCACCTGGAGAATAACCTGGTGTAAACCTTGTTTTGACCATTCATGTGTCTAAAACGTTTTCTCCTCCCCTACAAGGGACTCCCAAGCGTTAGGGTTTCCCCACCTTCTGGTTGGTCCCGTCGCCAATCTGCCGTGTCTCCTGTGGCATTAGAGCCATGGAGGCTCGATGGATCCCTGACATACTTCGTTTTTAGGTGTTTTTTTTTATATTTTGATTAGGGAGAATTTCATGTGGAACTATACGCACATGCATACAAATGGGCAGGTAAATCAACAAATTATTCTTTAAAAACAACGACCAAAAATTTGTACGATTTCTTGTGCTTGATTATTTTACATGATTTCTTGACTTGCAATTAGATTCCATTAAAGAAATTATTTTACCATCTCGGTTTACTACAGACATAAAGTAGATTAGATAGTTGGCGGAGTCTTCAGATTTAGGGAGATAACCATAATTAAAAAAGGTATTTGGCAGTCTTCAGATTTAAGGAGATAACCAAAATAGTTTGCACACATTTGGTACACAAAAAGAATAATTGTCTCTTTGTACAAAAGTTATAATTTAAAATTCTAGAATTCACTTTGACAAGGAGAACTATATACAAAATTTCAAATAATCTAGGTATGCTACTGTTGAGCACAGACATTTATACTGCCGAAAAGCTTAATGCTTCTGTAGTTACATCATAATTCAGCAGCTTAATATTTTCATAGAAGATCCTATTTAAGCATTCATGTCATCACCAATTATGTGTGGATTTTAATATTAGTTGCAATTATATAGTGTTGGATACAATATGTGCCTCCGCCCAGTAAGAAAACTCTGCATAAATTCTGTGACTTATGGTCTAACTATTTGCGCGCGCGCGCGCGTGTGTGTGCGCTATTATGTCGATTTCAAACAGAAGCATTTACATAATGGTACAATTTAATAAATTTTGACGGAAATATTCTTGCGGAAAGCAACGGCCAAAGTCACATAGTGTAGACCATGTGTCCGTTTCTATTGCGACTTCGAATTAGGCTGATAGCAATATATAGTGCGGCTGGACGAGGATCCTCTGCCGAGCGGCACGTGTAGGGCGAATAAGCCACGGCGACGAAGCCGGGCACGTCGAGTGCAGGTATGGGCGCGCACTGGACCTGCTGGGCGGGCGCCTCCGTAGAGTAGGGCGTGCGTGTGTGCGTGTGTTGGGTGCATGGGCGTGTCCGTGCACTGGGGTAGTGTGTGTGTCTGTTGGCGAGCCGTGCGGGGTGGTCGGGCCGCCTAGTTGATGCTCAGCGCGAGACGCGGGCGCACGCGAGTGTGTAGCGGGCGTGGCGAGAGCATGCAGGGCGTGGAGAAGATCGCGGGTGAGTGGAGGCGTGGGTGCGTGCCCAGTGCGCCGGCTCGGGGATATAAGGCCGCGGGGTGATCGTTGTAACAGCTGACACAGTTGAGTTCGTGCTCGAGGAGTAAAGGGGGCGTTCGAGCGCCGGGAAAAACTCTGTGTCCACCACTTTTCTGAACTTCTCTGAATCTCTTCTTCCTCCTTTCGTTGAGCAAACCACGGCAAGCCAGAGCGAGCAGAGTGGGAGGGAGAGGAGAGTTGCAGCGAGGAGTTGGCGGTTCCAACAATTGGCATCAGAGCCACGTGGAGCGGGAAGCTCGCCGGCGATGTCCATCGTGCCGTACGCCGGCGGATCGGGCAACACGGTGGCGCATGCAGTGCCGGTGCTCACGGGGGAGAACTACATCACCTGGGCCATCAAGGTGGAGGCCGACCTGGACGCCGCTGGGCTGTGGGAGGCGGTGGTGCCGCCGGAGGACGCTGCGTCGGCGGTGATCGCCAAAAAGGATAAGCCGGCGAGGGCTTATCTGCTCCGGGCGCTCGCCGACGACTTGTTGCTGCAGGTGGCCGGGAAGAAGACCGCGGCGGAGATCTGGAGCAGCCTGAAGGCCCGGTTTGTCGGGGCTGATCGCGTGCGGACGACGAGGCTGGGCACGTTGCGCGGGGAGTTCGAGCTCCTGCGCATGGCGAGCGACGAGTCGCTGGACGCGTTCGCGGGGAAGATCAGCGGCATGGCTGGGAGCGACCCTCGACGACGCGGCGATGGTGAGGAAGCTCCTGGATTGCGTCCCGGATCGTCTGTACGCGGCGGTGGCGGGGATTGAGCAGTTCTGCGACCTCTCGACGCTGCTCTTCGACGACGCGCTCGGGCGCCTGAAGGCGTTCGACGAGCGGCTGCGTCGGCATGGTCAGGCAGGCGCCGAGCGGGCGGACGGTGAGCAGCTCATGCTCACCGCAGCACAGTGGTGTGCGCGCGAGCGGCGGCGAGGCGGTGCACGCGGTGAAGACGACGACGACGGCGCGGCGAGCACGGCATCAGGCGGCGGGGACAACCGTCGCGGGAAGTGCTACAAGTGTGGTGTCAGAGGTCATTTCAAGAGGGAGTGCCCCCTGCTGCGGAAGGAGCCGGCCGCGGGGCGTGCCCTGATGGTGGACGCGGACGTCGAGGACGCCGATCTGCTCTGAGCCGTGGCTTAGGGCGTGAAGGTAGGCGAATAAGCCATGGCGACGAAGCCGGGCACGTCGAGTGCGGGTATGGGCGCGCACTGGACCTGCTGGGCGGGCGCCTCCGTAGAGTAGGGCGTGCGTGTGTGCGTGTGTTGGGTGCATGGGCGTGTCCGTGCACTGGGGTAGTGTGTGTGTGTCTGTGGCGAGCCGTGCGGGGTGATCGGGCCGCCTAGTTGATGCTCAGCGCGAGACGCGGGCGCACGCGAGTGTGTAGCAGGCGTGGCGAGAGCATGTAGGGCGTGGAGAAGATCGCAGGCGAGTGGAGGCGTGGGTGCGTGCCCAGTGCGCCGGCTCGGGGATATAAGGCCGTGGGGTGATCGTTGTAACAGCTGACACAGTCGAGTTCGTGCTCGAGGAGTAAAGGGGGCGTTCGAGCGCCGGGAAAAACTCTGTGTCCACCACTTTTCTGAACTTCTCTGAATCTCTTCTTCCTCCTTTCGTTGAGCGAACCACGGCAAGCCAGAGCGAGCAGAGTGCGAGGGAGAGGAGAGTTGCAGCGAGGAGTTGGCGGTTCCAACAGCACGGTACCGTTCGGCCACTGACAGGTGGGCCCGCCGGGAATCAGGCCCACACATCAGTGCCCCAACGGCATGTGCAGTACATCAGGGGAGCTTCTTCCGGTGCGGCTGCATGCATGGAGAAGTACTACTGTATTTACTAGTAAATCGCTCCAACTTGTACACCAAGAATATGATAGGATCTCCCAACCGGGCAATCGTGCGATAGCATGTGCTATTTAATTAGGCCGACCGACTGATCGATCGAGGGCCAGATTAATTAGGAGTAATTAATAACCCTAGCTAAAGCACACACCAATCAGATTTAGCGCTGCCGGCCATGGGGAACACCACGACGAGGCTCCCCTTGTTGATGGTCTGCACCACGCCCGTCTCCCACAGCACCCAAGTCGAGAACGACAAAACGGCGGTCACAAACTACGTAGCCAACGGCGGGTGCCTCGCGGAGTTCCGGGCGGCCATGATCAAGTGCGACCCCATCTGGGATCACGATGCTGCCAAGCGCCGCGTCGCGTGCATCGGCGCCACCAAGGCGCTGCGAGAGTGCTTCGGCCGCAACCCCGACTACTTTGAGCACCAGTACATCAAGCGCCTGGACAGCGGCCTCGACCAGGACCGCGGCCCGTCGCCGACGCAGGAGGATGTCGGCAAGTACAGGTGGTGGAAGCACATGAGGAGAAGCTAGCTAGAGATTGCATTACTACGTACATGTTCCATGGCTTCATCATGCATAGTTATAATAAAAGTAGCAGAGTAGTTATATTATTAAGAGATTTGTCTTTTGCGGGGTTATATTAAGAGACTTTACTTTGTCTATATTTTCTTTCAAATTTGCTAAAGCACATTTAGATGTATAATAGCTATTGCACATTTAAGTCCTACATCACTGGTAGTCTTTGCGTGATGATAACATGGATACATGTTCTACCTTGGTTAGGGATATCTCTAAGAGATAATACAGTATGTCCTACATTGATTGTATTGATTGAGGGGCTACAAAATATAGACTGATTTACCACAATATTGTGTGTGTATGAGTTGCCCTCTCCGACCCTCACGCCTCAGCTTACACAGACATCAGTCATCAGGGGTGCCTAGAGTTACACATAGATCAGTTGCATCAAAGGGTAAAGGTGACGAAACACGCCTGTCAAGTTTTGAGAAAATCCTTCTTGATGCTCCTGGGCCTGACAAACGTGACCTAGTGGTTGATAGCCTTGGGGTCATCAGCCCGACCCATGCATATTCCTAGGAGCGGACGTGGCTAGTACCCCGCGTCTATTTCTCGCATTAAGCGAGACGAGAGGCTGCTCGCTGTCACGACTGACAGAGCGGTCCCACAGCCACCAGTGGGCCACGACGAACGCGGAAAGCTAGAGGACGAAGGGCGTGCGGAACAAGCCAACGAAGAGCTGGCAAGGGGGCCAAGGTCAGGGGTAGTGGGTGAGTGCGGCTGTGCCCGCGGGTATTAGTTCTCCACAGCTGTGTGTTGGAGGGTATCGAGAAATATCTAGAAACTGAAAAGAGAAGCTGCTCTTCTCCTGGCCTCCTCTTCCTCCCCTTTCCGATCCCCAACTCTGTAATACATCTCGCCTTAGATCGGAACCATTCCAAGTGGTATCAGAGGTCCAGACGATCTGGAGACTGCCTACCCCAAGCCCCGTTACCAGACCAAGCAGGCGGCGGCGATGGAGGCGTAGTGGGCAGATCTGATCAGATCGTTCAACGAAGGCCGCGCGGCTAACGATGCCCGGCTGGAGGCAATACAGACGCCACTCGAGCTCTGGCGGCCCGCCTTCACCAACCTGTAGCAGCAGCTCGACGAGTTGCGCACCCAAGTGGGGCGAATCGCGCTTCACCCGGCGCTCGCAACTCCGTATCCACCGACGGAGGACGCGGTGAGGCGGACGGCGCCGCCTCCAGCGGTCGCCGACCTCACGCACCACGGGCCCGACGGCCACGGCGACGTCTACAACTCCGGGGGTCTGGCTCATGGGGTGGTCACCACCCTACGGCCGCCTTCGGTCAAGGGTGCGCGTCCTTCTCCACCTGAAATTTCAGCATCTAGGGGTTTGGAGTTAGACTGCACTGCTGGCTGGGGGTCATCGAATGGCGCACAACAGAACAATCACACACAGCAGGTGCACTGGGCGTTGCCGAAACTGGACTTTCCACAGTTCGACGGTAAGAACCCGCAGTTCTGGAAGGCTAGATGCGAAACATACTTCGATGTGTATGGGGTTCAGAGAGATCTTTGGGTTCACGTGTCAATGTTGCATTTCACAGGAGCCGCGGCATGCTGGCTCCAGTTGCACGAATCGGACAGTAGATCCTTTACCTGGGAGGGTCTCTGCACCGCTCTGAATGAGAAATTTGGTCGCGACCAATACCAATTGCATCTTCGTCAGTTTAATATGCTGAAACAATCTGGGTCGGTTGCGGAGTATATGAGTGTCTTTGAGGAGTTGATGCACAACATCCTAGCTCACAATCCCAGCTTCGACGCGGTTTACTTTACTACGCAATTCCTTGATGGTCTACGCCCTGAGATACATGCAGGCGTGGTTTTGCATCGCCGCCAAACTTTGGACTCTGCTTTTTCCCTGGCTGTCTTGCAGCAGGAGTTGGTGGCAGCATGGCCACAACGGGAGTACAAGCGTTATGATCCGGTGATGCCGCCCCCCCCC
>NC_041392.1:741925436-741932880 GCF_002162155.2 Triticum dicoccoides | reverse complement strand
GCATCCCATAGATTGATCCTTTTTTGTTATAATAGTACAGCAGCAGAGCAGTTATATTAAGAGATTTGTCTTGAAGAGACTTTACTTTGTCTATATCGTTTTTATTGTGATCCATATTTTTGTACTGTACTGTGTTTCTCTGAGATAAGGCAGTAGCCTCAATGCTGGTCCACCTGGAGAAGACCAGGCCACGGCCCGGTATGGTCCCCAAGACTGTCCGCGAGTGGCATTAGGGCAAGGAGGCTCGACGGATCACAGTCCTACTTCGTTTTTAGGTGTTTTTTAAGTCTGTTTAGGATTTGTGTCCCTCTCAAGATAGCGAAGTAGCGGCGTTTATTTGAAAATAGAATAAGGTTCTCCTCGCCTAGACCCTTTTGGGCAGTGCATCTTGTCAGGTTAGAGGGCATATGGAGTTGTGCTTCCGATGGATCTCACGGGATTAGGTCGGTGCTTGTATTCGGTGGATCATGTTGTATCCTTCCGATCTATTGTTCTCTTTATCGATGACAGATGTTATTCTGGTGCGATTGTCCTTTAAAGTTGTAGCATAATGACTTTCTGACTGTCTACTATACCAAGGTCTTCTCCTCTCCTAGGACCAGGGACGGAGCTCACGTGTGGGCACCGGTGTCAATTGACACTAGTGCCTTTCGATGCTTCAAGCTAATAGCCTGAGCGATTTGTGTGTTTGACCCCAGTCCCCAGCAAAAAAATTCAATTGACACCAGCCCACCGCAGAACATAAGCCCAAAGTCTTAGCTTAGTTAGATAATTACAGCCGTCAAGAAGTATCATTCTGGCCGGTAGCATAGCACGGAGCCCATATAGCACGTATCCCACATAGCACGGAGTTCACGAAGCCTACGCGGCAAGGTCTGTTGTGTACGCGGCAAGGTCTGAATGCGAGTGGGAAAAACACAAGGCCAAAGCCCATTTGGCGCCTTAAGCGCCCGATTCAGTTCATTTTACAATCGGGCGCATACCCCTGCAATTACCACCGCGCCAACTATCCCACTATAATCTATTACATCTTTTTCCTGTCTTTCTTCTTTCATCTTTCCTTTTTCCCTTTTTCAAAAGCTTATTTTTCAAATTCGAGATTTTTTCTTTTTCTTCATTTTTTTTCTGCAAAATGGATGAACATTTTTTTTCAAATTCAATGACATTTTTCCAGTTTTGATGAACTTTTTTCAAAGTCGATGAACTTTTTTTCGAATTTGATGAACTTTTTTCAAATCCGATGAAATTTTTACAAATCCGATGAACTTTTTTTATAATTCAAGAACTTTTTTCAAATTCGATGAACTTTTTTCAAATCTAATGAACTTTTTTTCAGTTCTGGTGAACTTTTTTGAAATTCGATGAACTTTTTTCAAAACCGATGAACTTTTTTCAAAGTCAATGAACTTTTTTTTTCGAATTTGTTGAACTTGTTCAAATCCGATGAACCTTTTTTTATAATTCGATGAACTTTTTTCAAATTCGATGAACTTTTTTCAAATCTGATGAAATTTTTTTCAATTCTGGTGAACTTTTTTCAATTTTGATGATTTTTTTTAAATTCGATGATTTTTTTTGAAAATCGATGAACTATTTGCCTAAAAACTATAGTACATACTGTAGTAAACCAGTTGGGTTTTTCTAAGAAAATCAGTACCTAATGTATCAGTTTTTGGCGAGAGAAAAAAACGATCGAGCTGGGACCAGCGATCGAGCGGGAGAACGAAGGGAAGCGAAGAGGGAGCGATGGTTTAATGGGCCGGCTCAGAAGGAGGCGCGCGGGCGCCACGATCGCTTGCTGGCGCTGAAGGCGCTGACGAGGAGGACTCAAACACAAGGACGGTCCAGATGCGCGCATAGACCAGTCGTAGAGCCCTGTATGAGCCCGCGCCGGCCCGTGTACTATTGTACGCCGGGCGTGTACGTGTATTATATGCTGGCGGTTGCGTTTCCCCGCGGTCGTGCGCGTGCACGTGTTCGTGGGTAGTTTCCAAAAAAAAGCCCCCTAGTATAAGAGGAGGGGAACGGGCACTAGCCGCATCGCCCACCCCATTTCCTCCAAATCGCCTCCCTCTCCCTCCTCTCTGCTCTGCCTCATTGTCTCCCTCACCGGCCATCCCACCTGCTCGCTCACCACCGCCGCCTCCCTCTCTTTTCCTGCTTGCTTCCGGCTTGGATGGAGCAAGGCCGTCGCGAAGCCGCCGTCGCGGGCGGAGATCTGTAGAAGACGGGCACGGAGACCGTGGTAGATGCCGTGCAGACCCTCGTCGGCGGCGCGGGTGCAGGAGCTACTGCATCCCCACGCGCTGGATCGGTCGCTGCGGCGGCGGATCTGGAGGAGAAGAAGGTGGCCGTGGCGGACTCCGCCGTGGCGGACTCTGCCGTTCTGGTGCTTGGCGTGACGGCGTCGAGCGGCCCGTCTGATGGACCTGCGGAGGTCGGTGGCGAGCACGTGGACCTGCAGGTAATCCTTGCCAGCAGTCTCCTCAGTTGCTAGTTACCCCCGTTAAGTAGTAGTTTTGGGTGTTAGTGTTTTTTGTAGTTGCTAGTTGCTGCATCCCCTTCTGATAGTTAGGGTTTTTAGATGTTTGATTGATTTATAGTGAAGGTTAAGTTTCGATTCTGTGATTGAATCATCCAGTAGATCAAGTAGTTAGGTTTTTTTAATGAGATGTTAAGTTGGGGATATTTTGTATTGGATTCAATTAGAGCCACAGATATGTTGTATCTGTGATTGAATCACATCCAGTAGATGTACTAGTTAGGGTTTCTTAATTAGATGTTTAGTTGATTCTGTGATCGAATCATCTAGTAGATCAATTAGTTAGGGTTTTTTAATGAGATGTTAAGTTGGGGATTTTTTGTATTGGATTCAATTAGAGCCACAGATATGTTGTATCTGTGATTGAATCACATACAATAGATGTACTAGTTAGGGTTTCTTAATTAGATGTTTAGTTAGGGTTTCTTTTGTATTGGATTCATTTATAGCCTCTGATATGTAGAATGCGTGAATGAATCACATCCAGTAGATGTAGTAGTTAGGATTTTTTAATTAGATGGTTAGTTGGGGATTTTTTGTACTGGATTCAATTAGAGCCACTGATAAGTAGAATTTGTGATTGAATCACATCCAGTAGATGTAGTAGTTATGGTTTTTAAGGTTTATTTGCATTGGATTCAATTATAGACAGATTTATACAGAATCTGTGATTGAATCATCTAGTAGATGTAGTTAGGGTTTTTTTAATTAGATGTTTAGTTAGGGTTTTGTTGTATTGGATTCATTTATAGCCACTTATATGTAGGATGTATGATTGAATAATCTAGTAGATGTAGTAGTTATGGTTTTTTAATTAGTTGGTTAGTTAAGGTTTATTTGTATTATTCATTTATAGACAGTATATAGATTATGTGATTGAATGATGTAGTAGATGTACTAGTTAGTGTTTCTTAATTAGATGTTTAGTTAGGTCTCTTTTGTATTGGATTCATTTATAGGCAGATATAAATGTAATTAAATGGTGTGACTGAATGATGCAGTAGAAGTAAGAGTTATGATATTTTAATTAGATGTATGAGTTAGTGTTATTTGTAGTGGATTCATTTATATCCAATGATATATGTAAGTAAGTTTTGTGATTCAATGTTCCAGTGGATCTAGGAGTTAGTGTTTTTTAATTAGATGCCGGAGTTAGGGTATTTTAGTTAGATGTAGGAGTTAGGCTTCACCATTTCACTTATTCTGACTTATGAGTGATCATTGAGAACTGCTCTAAACTAAATATTTATTAAGATTTACAAATGAAATGAAAACCTAACATGTTTGTGAAGTTATATATGAAGGTCCTATTTGCATTGTCTGTCAAAAACTGCTATATCATGGGTTAATAAGAGAGGAATGATATTCATTTATACCTTCATATGCATGTTCAAAAGCAAAAATTGAAATTGTATGTCCATATGAATGAACTTGTATTTTCATAAGCCACTTGTTTAGTATCTATATAGCTTCATATATAGTCTATGAAATATAGTTAGGAGCTTTCCATCATTATGCAAAATAAACTTGTTTGTAATGACATTATTTGAACTGCAAATCAATTCCTTGTAAATGACTTGCTTGGTTGACAATATAGCAGAAGGAGGATCTTGTTGGCAAGAAGAGGAAGTGGGACTCATCTGGCTACTACCCTTATGACAGTGATGAGGATGAACCGTACGAGGTAAGGCCTAGCTGAAATGTTATTTGTGCATTGACTTAGTGTTAGATGTTTATATTATTTGAATGCATAATGTATTAATGTCAGTCATTAATGTGTGCAGTATCAATCTTAAGATGATGTGGTCGAGGGGAACGTCGAGTCCTTTGAAGAGAAGGAGGTGCTGAAGATCAGGGCCCAAGGATCTGCTATGTACTACAATTGGAGGTCTGACAAGTACCGGTGCCCCTACTGCAGCAGGCCCAAGCCCAGTTCTGGGTTGCTGGAGCATCTAATGGAAAATTGTCGGGCTACATCCATCAGCAGTGATGACTACAAGATCAGGGCACAACATTCTGCCCTCCACAAGGTCCTGAGAAACCCTGACATGTAGTTGCCCTAGACCCTCATTGTCATATGATGTAGGAAGGCTCAGTCCTTTTGGTGAACTTTATGTGGTATTCTGATGGTGGAAACTTGTAGTGGTAATTTAGTATGAACTTTATCTAAGTGTAGTATTGTGATGTGCGGTCCAAACATATCTAATATGCTAGTGGTCTGCATCAGCAAGTGTGCTGTGTGGATGCTACTATCTATGGCAGTAGTATATATTGCTATCTATATTTGTGTTCCTTAAATTTGCCATTATGGTTCCTCAGATGTATGATTTTCTTGAATTTAGATGCTGCAATGATCAGACATGCCGCATCAGTGTTGCTTCACTGATCAGGCATGCTGCAAACACTTCCCATGCTGCGGCCATGTGGAACATGCTGCGGCAATGGTGCAATAAATTCCCATGCTGTGGCCATGTGCAACATGCTCTGGCCATAAGCAAATCGGACCAAATGTAAAACTTTGTGTTAAGTAAATTAAAGTTTTTTAGTGAAGTAAGTGAAAATTGTTCGTCGACACATATGACATCTTTCCTTCATTTGAGTAAGCAAAAATAGCAAATACTCCACCATATGATCAAATATTCCAATAACTGAGCACATATTCCTTCATTTCATCAAATACTAATAAAAATGTAGTTAAAGATGGTGTGTGTGTGTGTGTGCAAAAAACAATATTTGAATAAAGGTGTAATGATTATTTGTAACATGAAGGAGTTCTTTCATGAAATGCAAGTTGATTATATGTAATATGAAAGATCTCCTTTAGTACAATTTATAGTGGCTCCGTGAAGCCGCATGTTTCGAACTGGCATTGGGTAGGGCATAAAAAATTCAGAAACAATTCAAAAATTGTAACCCAAGTTTTCTTGTACATGGCGGCCCACATGTGCCAAATATGGCTATGATAGAAAATTTGAAAAAATAATACTTTAGAATGCCCCTTGAGGTATAGACCGATGGTTTGACAGTCAGTCTAGAGGGCATTATAAATAAAAAAATTCAAAAAAATATAAAACCTTGGAAAACTAGCTTTGTTTGTGCAAGAGATCATGTGTGCCAAAATAGAGGTGATTTAGAGGTGGTCGACAAAATCATCGCATTCCGGAGGGGCCATTTGGTCTAACTTAAGCCAGTTTTTCAACATACGTGATTTTTTCCACCACCTCCAAATCACCCAAATTTTGTTGTACATGGTGACCCACATGTGCCAAACATGGCTATGAAAGAAAATTTGGAAAAATAATACTTTACAATGCCCATTTGAGGTATAGACCGATGGTATGACTAATCAGTCTAGAGGGCATTATAAATTAATAAAAAAATCAATAAAATATAAAACCTTGGAAAACAAGCTTTGTTTGTGAAAGAGATCATGTGTGCCAACATAGAGGTGATTTGGAGGTGGTCGAAAAAATCATCGCATTCCGGAGGGGCCATTTGAACATACGTGATTTTTACCACCACCTCCAAATCACCCAAATTTTCTTGTACATGGTGACCCACATGTGCCAAACATGGCTGTGAAAGAAAATTTGGAAAATTAATACTTTACAATGCCCCCTTGAGGTATAGACCGATGGTTTGACCAGTCAGTCTAGAGGGCATTATAAATTAATAAAAAATTCAAAAAAAATATAAAACCTTGGAAAACTAGCTTTGTTTGTGCAATAGATGATGTGTGCCAAAATAGAGGTTATTTGGAGGTGGTCGGAAAAATCATCGCATTCCAGAGGGGCCATTTGGTCTTAACTTAAGCCAGTTTTTGAACATACGTGATTTTTTCCACCACCTCCAAATCACCCAAATTTTCTTGTACATGGTGACCCACATGTGCCAAACATGGCTATGCAAGAAAATTTGGAAAAATAATACATTACAATGCCCCCTTGACGTATAGACCGATGGTTTGACGAGTCAGTCTAGAGGGCATTATAAATTAATAAAAAATTCAAAAATATAGAACCTTGGAAAAGTGGCTTTGTTTGTTCAAGAGATCATGTGTGCCAAAATAGAGGTGATTTGGAGGTGGTCGAAAAAATCATCGCATTCCGGAGGAGCCATTTGGTAAGCCAGTTTTTGAATATACGTGATTTTTTCCACCACCTCCAAATCACCCAATTTTTTTGAACATGGTGACCCACATGTGCCAAACATGGCTATGAAAGAAATTTTGGAAAAATAATACTTTACAATGCCCCCTTGAGGTATAGACCGATGGTTTGACCAGTCAGTCTAGAGGGCATTATAAATTAATAAAAAATTCCAAAAAATATATAACCTTGGAAAATTAGCTTTGTTTGTGAAAGAGATCATGTGTGCCAAAATAGAGGTGATTTGAGGGTGGTCGAAAAAATCATCGCATTCCGGAGGGGCCATTTGGTCTTTAACTTGAGCCAGTTTTTGAACATACGTGATTTTTCCACCACCTCCAAATCACCCAAATTTTGTTGTACATGGTGACCCACATGTGCCAAAAATGGCTATGAAAGAAAATTTGGAAAAATAATATTTTACAATGCCCCCTTGAGGTATAGACCAATGGTATGACTAATCAGTCTAGAGGGCATTATAAATTAATAAAAAATTCAATAAAGTATAAAACCTTGGAAAACAAGCTTTGTTTGTGAAAGAGATCATGTGTGCCAAAATAGAGGTGATTTGGAGGTGGTCGAAAAAATCATCGCATTCCGGAGGGGCCATTTGAACATACGTGATTTTTTCCACCATCTCCAAATCACCCAAATTTTCTTGTACAAGGTGACCCACATGTGCCAAACATGGCTATGAAAGAAAATTTCGAAAATTAGTACTTTACAATGCCCCCTTGAGGTATAGACCGATGGT
>NC_041392.1:741881752-741925244 GCF_002162155.2 Triticum dicoccoides | reverse complement strand
GAGGGCATTATAAATTAATAAAAAATTCAAAAAAATATAAAACCTTGGAAAACAAGCTTTGTTTGTGAAAGAGATCATGTGTGCCAAAATAGAGGTGATTTGGAGGTGGTCGACAAAATCATCGCAGTCCGGAGGGGCCATTTGGTCTAACTTAAGCCAGTTTTTCAACATACGTGATTTTTTCCACCACCTCCAAATCACCCAAATTTTCTTGTACATGGTGACCCACATGTGCCAAACATGGCTATGAAAGAAAATTTGAAAAAATAATACTTTACAATGCCCCCTTGAGGTATAGACCGATGGTATGACTAATCAGTCTAGAGGGCATTATAAATTAATAAAAAATTCAATAAAATATGAAACCTTGGAAAACAAGCTTTGTTTGTGAAAGAGATCATGTGTGCCAAAATAGAGGTGATTTGGAGGTGGTCCTGACATGTGTGCCAAATTTGACACGTGACATATGCAAAAAAATTGACATGTGACATATTTTGTTTCAAACTTGTGTGCAAAATTAGACATTTGACATATGCAAAAAATTGAATACAAATTTAAAAAATTACTTTGGGTATCCTCACATGGTGGAAATGTTTGGTCCAAATATTTTAAATATTTTGTAAAATTTATTTAATTTAAAATTTGAAAATTTAATGCTTAAAACTTGTTTTCAAAATTTGACATGTGACATATGCAAAAAAATTGACATGTGACATATTTTGTTTCAAACTTGTGTGCAACATTAGACATTTGACATATGTAAAAAATTGAATACAAATTTAAAAAATTACTTTGGGTATCCTCACATGGTGGAAATGTTTGGTCCAAATATTTTAAATATTTTGTAAAATTTATATTTAATTTAAAATTTAAAAATTTAATGCTTCAAACTTGTTTGCAAAATTTGACATGTGACATATGCAAAGAAATTGACATGTGACATATTTTGTTTCAAACTTGTGTGCAAAATTAGATATTTGACATATGCAAAATATTGAATACAAATTTAAAAAATTACTTTGGGTATCCTCACATGGTAGAAATGTTTGGTCCAAATATTTTAAATATTTTGTAAAATTTATATTTAATTTATAATTTGAAAATTTAATGCTTCAAACTTGTTTGCAAAACATGACATGTGACATATGCAAAAAATTAGACATGTGACATATGCAAAAAAAATAAATAAATAATAAAAAATGCCAGCCTACCCAACAGCATTTATATGAAACCCCACGGCCTGCATACGACTAGTAACCCATTGGGCGAGGATGCAGGCCCGCGGTGAATGTATATAAGTTGCTGGTAGGCCTAACGGGGCAAAGAGAGACTGGTTAGGCAATGAGCTGCCTGCTTTAGATAGGAACTTGAGATGATTATCTCAGGTGGGTTTACAAACCGGTGCGAGCTCCTCTGCGTTGGCGAGGTGGGACTAAACTCCCACCACCCCGAGATAGTGCCCGCCACGGCTTTGATTTGGGCCTAATTTGGGTGGGCCGTACCAGGCCGGCCTCACACGCGGTTATCAGCTGGAGAGGGGAAAAATTCCCCATTTCATCTGGCAGATATGAACCCTAGGTATTTGCTTTTGTTCCCCATTCACTCCGTGAGCTCAAATCTCACATCTGGCGTCGCCGGCGATAGGGGCCAAGAAGGGAAGGAGATCGCGGTCGGCAAGTGATTGCCGCCGCGCTCAAAAGAAGTGGGAGGAGGCAGTTGGGAAGTTTTTTCAGGGCGATCTGGAGATGAGGGCGAATGTGGAGGAGATCTGCAGCTGGTTTCCCAGCTTGCAGATGTTCATCGACCACGGTAGGGGTCTCATCAAGGTGCTTACGGGAAATGAGAAGAAATCGTTGTTTGGTCCTGCTCGAGGAGTTGTTCCAGTCCAGGTTTTCCTCTAGGCTATGAACAAAGTGGAGAACTCCCCGGATCCGCGTCAGCGTGCGAGGTGGTACATGTACCGCTCCCGCCGCCGCGCTCCTCCTATTCCAGTGCCAGATCTTGTCGGAGTGTTGCTCGCGGTGCCTGCTCCGGTTGATCAGTCCAATGTTCACTCTAACAGTGATGTGGAGCAGAGCAAGGATGACAGTGATAGTGAAGATGTGGAGCATAGCGAGGATGAGAGTGATAGCGAAGATGTGGAGCAGAGCAAGGATGAGAGCGGGGAAGATGAGGTTGTTCTGCTGCTGGACGATAGTGCTGGAGAGGAGGAGCAGGATGATGTTGTCCAGGAGCAGCCGGCAGATGTGCAGATTGTGGGTCCAAGGATCCCGCAGCTAGGAGACAGGACCATGCCGATTGAAGCGGAGACCTACATCCATATGGGCATTCGTCACTCAGAGCGCGTCAACAAGTTGAAGGACAAGAAAACAGAGTGATGGCATGTCAATGTCTTTAGTTAGTCTATCTGTGTGAGTCAGTTTGGACCTGTTTGATAGCATACTATGTTCTAAGTTCTTTGAGAATACTTCAGTATTTGAGATTATGTTAGTTTTATTTACAGTGAGCTGTTTGGTTGCCCCTGATAAATGTGATTTTACTACTGCAGTATTGGGAAAAATATAGTTATTTCTCTGCATGAAAAATGTAGCCTCTTTTTAAGAAACAGAGTTTGTGAGTGCTTGAATGTTGGGTTTCGTAGTAATTTCAAAAAAAATCCTACACACACGCAAGATCATGTGATGCATAGCAACGAGGGGAGAGTGTGATCTACATACCTAGTAGATCGACAACGGAAGCGTTTGGTTGATGTAGTCGTACGTGTTCACGATCCGACCGATCAAGCACCGAAACTACGGCACCTCCGAGTTCGAGCACACGTTCAGCTCGATGACGATCCCCGGACTCCGATCCAGCAAAGTTTCGGGAAGAGTTCCGCCAGCACGACGGCGTGGTGACGATCTTGATGCACCACAGCAGCAGGGCTTCGCCTAAACTCCGCTACAGTATCATCGAGGACTATGGTGGCTGGGGGCACCGCACACGGCTAAGGAATAGATCACGTGGATCAACTTGTGTGTCCTAGGGTGCCCCTTGCCTCAGTATATAAAGGAGCCAGGGAGAGGGGGCGGCCGGCCAAGGTGGGCGCGCCAAGGGGGAGTCCTACTCCAATTGGGAGTAGGACTCCTAGTTGGACAAGGAGAGAGGGGGAAGAGGTGGAAGAGAGGAAGGAAAAGGGGGGGCGCCGCCCCCCTTCCCTTGTCCTATTCGGACTAGGAAGGGGAGGGGCACGCGGCCACCTCTTGCCTCCTTATCTCTTCTCCCTCAAGGCCCATGTAGGCCCAATAAACCCCCGGGGGGGTTCCGGTAACCCCCCGGTACTCCGGAAAAATGCCGATTTCACCCGGAACGATTCCGATGTCCAAATATAGGCTTCCAATATATCAATCTTTACATCTCGACCATTTAGAGACTCCTCGTCATGTCCGTGATCACATCCGGGACTCCGAACAACCTTCGGTACATCAAAATGCATAAACTCATAACATAACTGTCATCGTAACCTTAAGCGTGCGGACCCTACGGGTTCGAGAACAATGTAGACATGACCGAGACATGTCTCCGGTCAATAACCAATAGCGGGACCTGGATGTCCATATTGGCTCCTACATATTCTACGAAGATCTTTATCGGTCAGACCGCATAACAACATACGTTGTTCCCTTTGTCATCGGTATGTTACTTGTCCGAGATTCGATTGTCGGTATCCAATACCTAGTTCAATCTCATTACCGGCAAGTCTCTTTACTCGTTCCGTAATACATCATCCCGCAACTAACATATTAGTTGTAATGCTTGCAAGGCTTATGTGATGTGCATTACCGAGAGGGCCCAGAGATACCTCTCCGACAATCGGAGTGACAAAACCTAATCTCGAAATACGCCAACCCAACATGTACCTTGGGAGACACCTGTAGTACTCCTTTATAATCACCCAGTTACGTTGTGAAGTTTGGTAGTACCCAAAGTGTTCCTCTGGTAAACGGGAGTTGCATAATCTCATAGTTATAGGAACATGTATAAGTCATGAAGAAAGCAATAGCAACATACTAAACGATCGGGTGCTAAGCTAATGGAATGGGTCATGTCAATCAGATCATTCTCTTAATGATGTGATCCCGTTAATCAAATAACAACTCATTGTTCATGGTTAGGAAACATAACCATCTTTGATTAACGAGCTAGTCAAGTAGAGGCGTACTAGTGACACTTTGTTTGTCTATGTATTCACACATGTATTATGTTTCCGGTTAATACAATTCTAGCATGAATAATAAACATTTATCATGATTATAAGGAAATAAATAATAACTTTATTATTGCCTCTAGGGCATATTTCCTTAAGTCGCCCACTTGCACTAGAGTCAATAATCTAGATTACATCGTAATGATTCTAACACCCATGGAGCCTTGGTGCTGATCATGTTTTGCTCGTAGAAGAGGCATAGTCAATGGGTCTGCAACATTCAGATCCGTATGTATCTTGCAAATCTCTAGTCTCCCGCCTGGACTAGATCCCGGATGGAATTGAAGCGTCTCTTGATGTGCTTGGTTCTCTTGTGAAATCTGGATTCCTTTGCCAAGGCAATTGCACCAGTATTGTCACAAAAGATTTTCATTGGACCCGATGCACTAGGTATGACACCTAGATCGGATATGAACTCCTTCATCCAGACTCCTTCATTTGCTGCTTCCGAAGCAGCTATGTACTCCGCTTCACATGTAGATCCCGCTACAACGCTTTGTTTAGAACTGCACCAACTGACAGCTCCACCGTTTAATGTAAACACATATCCGGTTTGCGATTTAGAATCGTCCGGATCAGTGTCAAAGCTTGCATCAACGTAACCACTTACGACGAGCTCTTTGTCACCTCCATATACGAGAAGCATATCCTTAGTCCTTTTCAGGTATTTCAGGATGTTCTTGACTGCTGTCCAGTGATCCACTCCTGGATTACTTTGGTACCTCCCTGCTAGACTTATAGCAAGGCACACATCAGGTCTGGTACACAGTATTGCATACATGATAGATCCTATTGCTGATGCATAGGGAACATCTTTCATATTCTCTCTATCTTCTGCAGTGGTCGGGCATTGAGTCTTACTCAATTTCACACCTTGTAATACAGGCAAGAATCCTTTCTTTGCTTGATCCATTTTGAACTTCTTCAAAATTTTGTCAAGGTATGTTGTTTGTGAAAGTCCAATTAAATGTTTTGATCTATCTCTATAGATCTTAATGCCTAATATGTAAGCAGCTTCACCGAGGTCTTTCATTGAAAAACTCTTATTCAAGTATCCCTTTATGCTATCCAGAAATTCTATATCATTTCCAATTAATAATATGTCATCCACATATAATATCAGAAATGCTACAGAGCTCCCACTCACTTTCTTGTAAATACAGGCTTCTCCAAAAGTCTGTATAAAACCAAATGCTTTGATTACACTATCAAAACGTTTATTCCAACTCCGAGAGGCTTGCACCAGTCCATAAATGGATCACTGGAGCTTGCACACTTTGTTAGCTCCCTTTGGATCGACAAAACCTTCTGGTTGCATCATATACAACTCTTCTTCCAGAAATCCATTCAGGAATGCAGTTTTGACATCCATCTGCCAAATTTCATAATCATAAAATGCGGCAATTGCTAACATGATTCGGACAGACTTAAGCATCGCTACAGGTGAGAAGGTCTCATCGTAGTCAATCCCTTTGAACTTGCCGAAAACCTTTTGCGACAAGTCGAGCTTTGTAGACAGTAATATTACCGTCAGCGTCAGTCTTCTTCTTGAAGATCCATTTATTCTCAATTGCTTGCCGATCATCGGGCAAGTCAACCAAACTCCATACTTTGTTCTCATACATGGATCCCATCTCAGATTTCATGGCTTCAAGCCACTTTGCGGAATCTGGGCTCACCATTGCTTCTTCATAGTTCGTAGGTTCATCATGATCTAGCATCATGACTTCCAGAACGGGATTACCGTACCACTCTGGTGCAGATCTTACTCTGGTTGATCTACTAGGTTCAGTAGTATCTTGTTCTGAAGTTTCATGATCATTATCATTGACTTCCTCACTAACTGGTGTAGGTGTCACAGAAACAGTTTTCTGTGATGTACTACTTTCCAATAAGGGAGTAGGTACAGTTACCTCGTCAAGTTCTACTTTCCTCCCACTCACTTCTTTCGAGAGAAACTCCTTCTCCAGAAAGTTTCCGAATTTAGCAACAAAAGTCTTGCCTTCGGATCTATGATAGAAGGTGTATCCAATAGTTTCCTTTGGATATCCTATGAAGACACATTTCTCTGATTTGGGTTCGAGCTTATCAGGTTGAAGCTTTTTCACATAAGCATCGTAGCCCCAAACTTTCGGAAACGACAACTTTGGTTTCTTGCCAAACAACAGTTCATAAGGCGTCGTCTCAACGGATTTTGATGGTGCCCTATTTAACGTGAATGCGGTCGTCTCTAGAGCGTATCCCCAAAACGATAGCGGTAAATCAGTAAGAGACATCATAGATCGCACCATATCCAGTAAAGTGTGATTACGACGTTCGGACACACTATTTCGCTGAGGTGTTCCGGGTGGCGTGAGTTGCGAAACTATTCCACAATTTTTCAATTGTACACCAAACTCGTAACTCAAATATTCTCCTCCACGATCAGATCGTAGAAACTTTATTTTCTTGTTACGATGATTTTCAACTTCACTCTGAAATTCCTTCAACTTTTCAAATGTTTCAGACTTATGTTTCATTAAGTAGATATACCCATATTTGCTTAAATCATCTGTGAAGGTGAGAAAATAACGATATCCGCCACGAGCCTCAATATTCATCGGACCACATACATCTGTATGTATGATTTCCAACAAATCTATTGCTCTCTCCATAGTATCGAAGAACGGCGTTTTGGTCATCTTGCCCATGAGGCACGGTTCGCAAGTACCAAGTGATTCATAATCAAGTGGTTCCAAAAGTCCATCAGAATGGAGTTTCTTCATGCGCTTTACACCGATATGACCTAAACGGTAGTGCCACAAATAAGTTGCACGCTCATTATCAACTCTGCATCTTTTGGCTTCAACATTATGAATATGTGTGTTACTACTATCGAGATTCAACAAGAATAGACCACTCTTCAAGGGTGCATGACCATAAAAGATATTACTCATATAAATAGAACAACCATTATTCTCTGATTTAAATGAATAACCGCCTCGCATCAAACAAGATCCAGATATAATGTTCATGCTTAACGCTGGCACCAAATAACAATTATTTAGGTCTAATACTAATCCCGAAGGTAGATGTAGAGGTAGCGTGCCGACTGCGATCACATCGACTTTGGAACTGTTTCCCATGCGCATCGTCACCTCGTCCTTAACCAATCTTCGCTTGATCCATAGTCCCTGTTTCGAGTTGCAAATATTAGCAACAGAACCAGTATCAAATACCCAGGTGCTACTGCGAGCATTAGTAAGGTACACATCAATAACATGTATATCACATATACCTTTGTTCACCTTGCCATCCTTCTTATCCGCCAAATACTTTGGGCAGTTCCGCTTCCAATGACCAGTCTGCTTGCAATAGAAGCACTCAGTTTCAGGCTTAGGTCCAGGTTTGGGTTTCTTCTCTTGAGTAGCAACTTGCTTGCCGTTCTTTTTGAAGTTCCCCTTCTTCTTCCCTTTGCCCTTTTTCTTGAAACTAGTGGTCTTGTTGACCATCAACACTTGATGCTCCTTCTTGATTTCTACCTCCGCAGCTTTCAGCATCACGAAGAGCTCGGGAATAGTCTTGTTCATCCCTTGCATATTATAGTTCATCATGAAGCTCTTGTAGCTTGGTGGCAGTGATTGAAGAATTCTTTCAATGATGCAATCATCTGGAAGATTAACTCCCAATTGAATCAAGTGATTATTATACCCAGACATTTTGAGTATATGCTCACTGACAGAACTGTTCTCCTCCATCTTGCAGCTATAGAACTTATTGGAGACTTCATATCTCTCAATCCGGGCATTTGCTTGAAATATTAACTTCAACTCCTGGAACATCTCATATGCTCCATGACGTTCAAAACGTCGTTGAAGTCCCGATTCTAAGCCGTAAAGCATGGCACACTAAACTATCGAGTAGTCATCAGCTTTGCTCTGCCAGACGTTCATAACATCCGGCGTTGCTCCTGCAGCAGGCCTGGCACCCAGCGGTGCTTCCAGGACGTAATTCTTCTGTGCAGCAATGAGGATAATCCTCAAGTTACGGACCCAGTCCGTGTAATTGCTACCATCATCTTTCAACTTTGCTTTCTCAAGGAACGCATTAAAATTCAATGGAACAACAACACGAGCCATCTATCTACAATCAAACATAAACAAGCAAGATACTAATCAGGTACTAAGTTTCATGATAAATTTAAGTTCAGTTAATCAAATTAATTAAAGAACTCCCACTTAGATAGACATCCCTCTAATCCTCTAAGTGATTACGTGATCCAAATCAACTAAACCATAACCGATCATCACGTGAGATGGAGTAGTTTTCAATGGTGAACATCGTTATGTTGATCATATCTACTATATGATTCACCCTCGACCTTTCGGTCTCCGTGTTCCGAGGCCATATCTGTATATGCTTGGCTCGTCAAGTATAACCGGAGTATTCCGCGTGTGCAACTGTTTTGCACCCGTTGTATTTGAACGTAGAACCTATCACACCCGATCATCACGTGGTGTCTCAGCATGAAGAACTTTCACAACGGTGCATACTCAGGAGAACACTTCTTGATAATTTAGTGAGAGATCATCTTATAATGCTACCGTCAATCAAAGCAAGATAAGATGCATAAAACGATAAACATCACATGCAATCAATATAAGTGATATGATATGGCCATCATCATCTTGTGCTTGTGATCTCCATCTCCAAAGCACCGTCGTGATCACCATCGTCACCGGCGTGACACCTTGATCTCCATCGTAGCATCGTTGTCGTCTCGCCAAGCTTTTGCTTCTACGACTATCGCTTCCTCTTAGTGATAAAAGTAAAGCATTACATCGCGATTGCATTGCATACAATAAAACAACAACCATAAGGCTCCTGCCAGTTGCCGATAACTCAGTTACAAAACATGATCATCTCATACAATAAAATTCAGCATCATGTCTTGACCATATCACATCACAACATGCCCTGCAAAAACAAGTTAGACGTCCTCTACTTTGTTGTTGCAAGTTTTACGTGGCTGCTACGGGCTTAAGCAAGAACCAATCTTACCTACGCATCAAAACCACAACAATAGTTTGTCAATTTGACTCTGTTTTAACCTTCGCAAGGACCGGGCGTAGCCATACTTGGTTCAACTATAGTTGGAGAGACAGTCGCCCGCAAGCCACCTATGTGCAAAGCACGTCGGGGGAACCGGTCTCGCGTAAGCGTACGCGTAATGTTGGTCCGGGTCGTCTCGTTCAACAATGCCACCGAACCAAAGTATGACATGCTGGTAGGCAGTATGACTTATATCGCCCACAACTCACTTGTGTTCTACTCGTGCATATAACATCAACATAAATAACCTAGGCTCGGATGCCACTGTTGGCTTTCGTAGTAATTTCAAAAAAATTCCTACGCACACGCAAGATCATGTGATGCATAGCAACGAGGGGAGAGTGTGATCTACATACCTAGTAGATCGACAACGGAAGCGTTTGGTTGATGTAGTCGTACGTCTTCACGATCCGGCCGATCAAGCACCGAAACTATGGCACCTCTGAGTTCGAGCACACGTTCAGCTCGATGACGATCCCCGGACTCCGATCCAGCAAAGTGTCGGGAAGAGTTCCGTCAGCACGACGGCGTGGTGACGATCTTGATGCACCACAGCAGCAGGGCTTCGCCTAAACTCCGCTACAGTATCATCGAGGACTATGGTGGCTGGGGGCACATCACACAGCTAAGGAATAGATCACGTGGATCAACTTGTGTGTCCTAGGGTGCCCCTTGCCTCAGTATATAAAGGAGCCAGGGAGAGGGGGCGGCCGGCCAAGGTGGGCGCGCCAAGGGGGAGTCCTACTCCCATTGGGAGTAGGACTCCTAGTTGGACAAGGAGAGAGGGGGAAGAGGTGGAAGAGAGGAAGGAAAAGGGGGGGCGCCGCCCCCCTTCCCTTGTCCTATTCTTACTAGGAAGGGGAGGGGCGCGCGGACACCTCTTGCCTCCTTCTCTCTTCTCCCTCAAGGCCCATGTAGGCCCAATAAACCCCCGGGGGGGTTCCGGTAACCCCCCGGTACTCCGGAAAAATGCCGATTTCACCCGGAACGATTCCGATGTCCATATATAGGCTTCCAATATATCAATCTTTACGTCTCGACCATTTCGAGACTCCTCGTCATGTCCGTGATCACATCCGGGACTCCGAACAACCTTTGGTACATCAAAATGCATAAACTCATAACATAACTGTCATCGTAACCTTAAGCGTGCGGACCCTACGGGTTCGAGAACAATGTAGACATGACCGAGACATGTCTCCGGTCAATAACCAATAGTGGGACCTGGATGCCCATATTGGCTCCTACATATTCTACGAAGATCTTTATCGGTCAGACCGCATAACAACATACGTTGTTCCCTTTGTCATCGGTATGTTACTTGTCCGAGATTCGATCGTCGGTATCCAATACCTAGTTCAATCTCGTTACCGGCAAGTCTCTTTACTCGTTCCGTAATACATCATCCCGCAACTAACATATTAGTTGTAATGCTTGCAAGGCTTATGTGATGTGCATTACCGAGAGGGCCCAGAGATACCTCTCCGACAATCGGAGTGACAAAACCTAATCTCGAAATACGCCAACCCAACATGTACCTTGGGAGACACCTGTAGTACTCCTTTATAATCACCCAGTTACGTTGTGACGTTTGGTAGTACCCAAAGTGTTCCTCTGGTAAACGGGAGTTGCATAATCTCATAGTTATAGGAACATGTATAAGTCATGAAGAAAGCAATAGCAACATACTAAACGATCGGGTGCTAAGCTAATGGAATGGGTCATGTCAATCAGATCATTCTCTTAATGATGTGATCCCGTTAATCAAATAACAACTCATTGTTCATGGTTAGGAAACATAACCATCTTTTATTAACGAGCTAGTCAAGTAGAGGCGTACTAGTGACACTTTATTTGTCTATGTATTCACACATGTATTATGTTTCCGGTTAATACAATTCTAGCATGAATAATAAACATTCATCATGATTATAAGGAAATAAATAATAACTTTATTATTGCCTCTAGGGCATATTTCCTTAAGTCTCCCACTTGCACTAGAGTCAATAATCTAGATTACACCGTAATGATTCTAACACCCATGGAGCCTTGGTGCTGATCATGTTTTGCTCGTGGAAGAGGCATAGTCAATGGGTCTGCAACATTCAGATCCATATGTATCTTGCAAATCTCTAGTCTCCCACCTGGACTAGATCCCGGATGGAATTGAAGCGTCTCTTGATGTGCTTGGTTCTCTTGTGAAATCTGGATTCCTTTGCCAAGGCAATTGCACCAGTATTGTCACAAAAGATTTTCATTGGACCCGATGCACTAGGTATGACACCTAGATCGGATATGAACTCCTTCATCCAGACTCCTTCATTTGCTGCTTCCGAAGCAGCTATGTACTCCGCTTCACATGTAGATTCCGCTACAACGCTTTGTTTAGAACTGCACCAACTGACAGCTCCACCGTTTAATGTAAACACATATCCGGTTTGCGATTTAGAATCGTCCGGATCAGTGTCAAAGCTTGCATCAACGTAACCACTTACGACGAGCTCTTTGTCACCTCCATATACGAGAAGCATATCCTTAGTCCTTTTCAGGTATTTCAGGATGTTCTTGACTGCTGTCCAGTGATCCACTCCTGGATTACTTTGGTACCTCCCTGCTAGACTTATAGCAAGGCACACATCAGGTCTGGTACACAGTATTGCATACATGATAGATCCTATTGCTGATGCATAGGGAACATCTTTCATATTCTCTCTATCTTCTGCAGTGGTCGGGCATTGAGTCTTACTCAATTTCACACCTTGTAATACAGGCAAGAATCCTTTCTTTGCTTGATCCATTTTGAACTTCTTCAAAATTTTGTCAAGGTATGTTGTTTGTGAAAGTCCAATTAAATGTTTTGATCTATCTCTATAGATCTTAATGCCTAATATGTAAGCAGCTTCACCGAGGTCTTTCATTGAAAAACTCTTATTCAAGTATCCCTTTATGCTATCCAGAAATTCTATATCATTTCCAATTAATAATATGTCATCCACATATAATATCAGAAATGCTACAGAGCTCCCACTCACTTTCTTGTAAATACAGGCTTCTCCAAAAGTCTGTATAAAACCAAATGCTTTGATTACACTATCAAAACGTTTATTCCAACTCCGAGAGGCTTGCACCAGTCCATAAATGGATCACTGGAGCTTGCACACTTTGTTAGCTCCCTTTGGATCGACAAAACCTTCTGGTTGCATCATATACAACTCTTCTTCCAGAAATCCATTCAGGAATGCAGTTTTGACATCCATCTGCCAAATTTCATAATCATAAAATGCGGCAATTGCTAACATGATTCGGACAGACTTAAGCATCGCTACGGGTGAGAAGGTCTCATCGTAGTCAATCCCTTTGAACTTGCCGAAAACCTTTTGCGACAAGTCGAGCTTTGTAGACAGTAATATTACCGTCAGCGTCAGTCTTCTTCTTGAAGATCCATTTATTCTCAATTGCTTGCCGATCATCGGGCAAGTCAACCAAACTCCATACTTTGTTCTCATACATGGATCCCATCTCAGATTTCATGGCTTCAAGCCACTTTGCGGAATCTGGGCTCACCATTGCTTCTTCATAGTTCGTAGGTTCATCATGATCTAGCATCATGACTTCCAGAACGGGATTACCATACCACTCTGGTGCAGATCTTACTCTGGTTGATCTACTAGGTTCAGTAGTATCTTGTTCTGAAGTTTCATGATCATTATCATTGACTTCCTCACTAACTGGTGTAGGTGTCACAGAAACAGTTTTCTGTGATGTACTACTTTCCAATAAGGGAGTAGGTACAGTTACCTCGTCAAGTTCTACTTTCCTCCCACTCACTTCTTTCGAGAGAAACTCCTTCTCCAGAAAGTTTCCGAATTTAGCAACAAAAGTCTTGCCTTCGGATCTATGATAGAAGGTGTATCCAATAGTTTCCTTTGGATATCCTATGAAGACACATTTCTCTGATTTGGGTTCGAGCTTATCAGGTTGAAGCTTTTTCACATAAGCATCGCAGCCCCAAACTTTCGGAAACGACAACTTTGGTTTCTTGCCAAACAACAGTTCATAAGGCGTCGTCTCAACGGATTTTGATGGTGCCCTATTTAACGTGAATGTGGCCGTCTCTAGAGCGTGTCCCCAAAACGATAGCGGTAAATCAGTAAGAGACATCATAGATCGCACCATATCCAGTAAAGTATGATTACGACGTTCGGACACACCATTTCGCTGAGGTGTTCCGGATGGCGTGAGTTGCGAAACTATTCCACAATTTTTCAAATGTACACCAAACTCGTAACTCAAATATTCTCCTCCACGATCAGATCGTAAAAACTTTGTTTTCTTGTTACGATGATTTTCAACTTCACTCTGAAATTCCTTCAACTTTTCAAATGTTTCAGACTTATGTTTCATTAAGTAGATATACCCATATTTGCTTAAATCATCTGTGAAGGTGAGAAAATAACGATATCCGCCACGAGCCTCAATATTCGTCGGACCACATACATCTGTATGTATGATTTCCAACAAATCTATTGCTCTCTCCATAGTACCGAAGAACGGCGTTTTGGTCATCTTGCCCATGAGGCACGGTTCGCAAGTACCAAGTGATTCATAATCAAGTGGTTCCAAAAGTCCATCAGAATGGAGTTTCTTCATGCGCTTTACACCGATATGACCTAAACGGCAGTGCCACAAATAAGTTGCACGCTCATTATCAACTCTGCATCTTTTGGCTTCAACATTATGAATATGTGTGTTACTACTATCGAGATTCAACAAGAATAGACCACTCTTCAAGGGTGCATGACCATAAAAGATATTACTCATATAAATAGAACAACCCGGAGGAGTCAGCAGTTGATGATGCAAAACCATGAGCACGAAGAGCCATTGCAAGACGAGCATGCCAAGCACGAGGAGCCTGCTTCAGACCATAAATTGCCTTGGACAGACGACAGAGATGATCAGGGCGATCCGGATCAGAGAAACCCGGAGGCTGGCGCATGTAAACCTCCTCCGCCAAGACACCATGAAGAAAAGCATTTTGAACATCAAGCTGACGAAGAAACCAACCTCGAGTAACAGCCAGAGAGAGAAGAAGTCTGATGGTAGTAGGCTTGACCACTGGACTGAAGGTGTCTTCATAGTCAAGTCCAAAACGCTGTCGAAAACCACGAGCAACCAGACGAGCCTTATAGCGCTCAATGGACCCATCAGAATGCCTCTTCACTTTGAAAACCCATTTGGAATCAATGACATTTACCCGGGATTGTGGAGGAACAAGAGTCCATGTCTGATTGCGAAGAAGCGCTTGATACTCCTGCTCCATGGCCTCTCTCCAATGAGGAATGCGCATAGCAGCTTGATACGTGCGTGGCTCAGAGGATGGATCTGCGAGAGCAGCAGACATGCACGCCGCTAACCAAGCAACTGTGCCATCGTGACGTTGCTTAGGCTGAAAAATGCCACTCCGACTGCGCGTATGTGGACGTAGAGCAGCAGCAGGAGCCGGCGGAGGCGAAGGTGACGGAGACGTGACGGTCGCCGGAGATGCAGGAATCACCTCAGGCGAGCTCGGGACAGACGACTCCGGGCTGCATGGCGAAGACTGGCCCGACGACAGGGGCTCAGAGGCCATGGGCGAACCGAGAGTGGGCGAGGCCAGCTCCGGTGACACCGGCCGAGACGGCCTTGGCGAGGCGAGAGCAGGCGAGGCCGGCCCTGGTGAGAAGGGCCCAGACACCCTGGGCGAGGCAGGGGCGGGCGAGGCCAGGCCTGGTGATGACTGCCCCGACGCCCTGGGCGAGACGGGGACCGAGGAGGCCGGCCCGGTCGGCGGGGTTGCAGGGCGCGACGATGGCGAAGGCAGCCCAGAAGCCAGAGGCGACCGGGCCAGGGCGTCGATCGGCCGTGCATGAGCACGGAAACCGAGGCCATGCAGGGGCGCCATGTGCTCCTCATGCACAACAAAAGGTGCCGAGGATGAAGGCGATGGCGACGAAGAGGAAGATGGCACTTCCAGAATCTCCAAACGAGCCCCACGACCAGTGCCTGCACCATGGTTAGGCAACAATAGAGGAGAATATGCAACATCATCAAATTGGTCAGAAGCAACAGAGGATGAATGCATGACAGGTGGCTCGGTAGTGGACACAGGGAGTTTGGCAAAGGGAAAAACATGCTCATCAAACACAACATCCCGAGAGATGTAGACACGATTAGTGGGCACATGAAGACATTTGTATCCTTTATGAAGAGAGCTATAACCAAGAAAAACACACTTCTTGGAACGAAACTCGAGCTTACGCTTGTTATATGGACGGAGATGGGGCCAGCAAGCACACCCAAACACCTTGAGAAAGGTGTAGTCCGGTTGTTCATTAAGGACAACTTCAATGGGAGTCTTCATATTCAAAACACGAGTGGGAGTACGATTGATGAGAAAACATGCAGTGGTGAAAGCATCACTCCAAAAACGAAACGGAACAGATGCATGGGCCAAAAGAGTCAGACCAGCTTCAACAATGTGACGATGCTTACGTTCTACTGAACCATTCTGCTGATGTGTATGTGGACATGCTAAACGGTGAGTGATCCCAAGCGACTGAAAGAAGGAGTTGAGGTTGCGATACTCGCCACCCCAGTCCGACTGAACATGAACAATTTTGTGCTTGAGAAGGCGTTCAACATGTTTTTGGAACTGAACAAAAATGTCAAACACATCAGATTTACGTTTGATAAGATAAAGCCAGGTAAAGCGGCTGTAAGCATCAACAAAACTGATATAGTAATTATGACCACTAACAGAAGTCTGAGCAGGACCCCATACATCTGAAAACACAAGTTCTAAAGGATGTTTCACCTCACGACTGGACTCCGAAAAAGGAAGTTGATGATTCTTCCCCTGCTGACAAGCATCACACACTGCTACATCTTTATTACTAGACACACTAGGAAGCTCATGACGACGCAAAACATGCCGGACAATAGGTGTGGCCGGGTGACCAAGACGAGCATGCCACTGTGACGGAGATACCCGAACTCCACTAAAGACGCGAGCGACGCCAGGATGCTCCAGACGATAGAGACCTTGGCAGAGCCGTCCACTAAGAAGAATGTCCCTCGTGCCCCGATCCTTAATAAAAAGATCAAAAGGATGAAATTCACAAAGCACATTATTATCACGAGTGAGTTTAGGAACTGAAAGAAGATTACGTGTCACAGATGGAACTCGAAGAACATTGCGAAGTTGAAGACTCCTATTGGCATGTCTAGTGAGAAGTGATGCTTGACCAATATGAGAGATGTGCATACCTGCTCCATTGGCGGTGTGGATCTTGTCGGAGCCATGGTAGGGTTCACGAGTGTGAAGCTTCCTCATCTCACTGGTCAGGTGCTCTGTCGCCCCAGAGTCCATGTACCAGTGGGGATCAATGGAGTAGGACTGAATGTGTCCCTGTGGCTTCTGCGGCGGCGGACGATCAGCCATGGCGACCTGACCTAGCGTGATACCATGTAAGATAATAGGCTTTGGGGGGAACCGGCACAACCCTCTAGGGGTGGCCTATCACATATATATATATAATGAGGTGGTATACAACGTTACAATATACACATGTAAATACAGTCTAACAGTTATTAATCGATGTGACTACATCAATCATTCAGCCATGTACTTTGAAGATTACTGCGCATGGGGTACGGCACGCCTCGTATATGTGCACGGGAAACTATCCAGATTTAGATCATTTTCATTGTCTCTCCTTGTGTATATGTTTGTGGATCGATAGTAAAGCTCATGCGCTACATACATGAATCATCTCTTACCTTGATTTCATGGTGTAAATAGTACTCCCTTGCCCGCCCCCCTACCCCCCTCTGTTTCCGTTCATCTATCAATAAAATTAGCTGGACCATGACGCGCATGGGAGAGCCGGATTTGGCGCAGCCAACTAGGGTTGCTAGCACCGCTACCCTCTCTCACCTCCATCTCCCTCACCACCGCCGATCAAACTCGTCCGACCGCCAAGTCCTTGGATAACGATGAGTCCTCAAAGATCATCTCTCTCAGCATGTTCATCTTCAATTGAAACGATTCTACTCAATTGAATTGGACAAAGCAAAACGAGACAAAAAAAAACCAAAAAGAATAACCTAGGCAAAACATCGAACAATTTCAAGGTGGTGGAGGTCTACCGGCGGCCGACAGCTTTGAGCCCAAAATAGCGGCCATCAAGGCACGAGGATGACCGACAAAGGTGTGCAAGCATGGTAAGATGTCGAGTAGCCAAGGAGGAAGAAAATCCGAGGGGTTTGCAATGAATCGTGGACGACAAGTGCTTGGCACGGTCAAACGTCTCAGTGACATAAGAGTCTAGGGCATCCCTCACTTTCGGCGGTGCAGCAAATTCTTCAAAATAATAGTCTTTCAAAGTCTAGTAAATATGATCATCGTTTGCATTGTGATGGGTGTCAAATGCCCAAGAGCCCTCAATTACCATACCCTCAATCAACTAGCGAGTCTAAATGTCCTATAGAGCTTGTTTTTTAAGTTGTTTGGAGGCACTCGGCCTGTTTCTGTTGAGAGTCAAAAATACTATGTTAGCTTTATCGATCATTTTAGCAAGTTCAGATGGATATTATTTGCTTAAAAATAAGTCTGTTGTGCTTTAGAAGTTTCAGTTTTTTCAATAACATGTTGAATGACTATTTTATCTAAAGATTATTGCTATGCAAGCCGACTGGGGGGCGAGTATCAAAAGCTCAACTCCTTCTTTGAGCATATTTGTACCATGCTTCACGTGCCATGCACCCATGCTAATCAGCAGAACGGATCCGCTGAATGCAAGAATAAACATATTGTGCAAATTGGTCTTTCCTTACTTGCCCATGCTTTCATGCCTCTCAAATTTTGAGATGAGGCATTCCTTACTATTTGGAAAAAGCCAGATTATTCTTTGCTTCGAATTTTTGGTTGTGCCGCTTGGCATAACTTCTGCCCCTTTTAGTAAACACAAACTCGCTATACCCCTTGAAGCATTATATTTTTCTAGGATATAACAGTCTCCACAAAGGATACAAGTGTTTTGATGTCTCTTTGAGCCATTTCTATGTTTACAGACATATAGTTTCTGACAAACATGTCTTTCCCTTTGCCAGCCTCCATTCAAGCACCAGCGCTCAACTCCGCAAAGAAATCATTCTCCGCCCTTCACTCCATTTTGATCAAATGGGCGGTTGATGACTGTATTGTTTACTTGTCAATTTCTAATAACTTTGATAAAAATTCTGCAAGTGTCCACAAATAGGAGAATATGCTGATGAAATTGGAGAAAATGCACTTGATTTATGTAAAACCCGGCAGCAACCATAAAAGATCCAGCCCGCGCAGCGTACGGGGTTGATTATTCTGCAAGATCCGCCTCAGGATCACCCGTGGGAGCTGCAGCCGAAGACTCGGGATCCACACATGTGACAGGCTAAGGTGGGGCATCTGTGCGATCTTCCCACTAGTAAAAAAAGAACATTAGCAATTTCAGTCAGAGGCTTTTGAGACCAAGCTGATCAGAGCTGCCTACACCCAGCGCACGAGCGCATGCAGTTGATATGGCTATAAACCGCTTCGGACGCGGTCAGAACAATGAAACTGCCTCCGAGAAACTATAGAGACGGTTTCTAACTTCTAAATGCCTCAAATTTGTTGTCAGAGTAGGTGGTCTCATAACCTAAACACTATATGGCTTGTGTGGATGCCCAACCTTCCCTTTTCAATGCATAGGTTCTTAGCCTTGTCCGATCCACAGACAGACCCTAGTAGCAACTAGGACCACTCCATCTTTGGCTTCCGTGACGGCATGTGCTTTAAGATTCTCATGCGGAATCCGACGTACCTTAGAGCCTTCGCATGGAAACGGCGGTGAGCTCAATTCAATTCAATATAATTTAGGTTTATATTTTGTATCATGTGGTAATTGTATTGGATACAACATCCCCTTGTGAACCGGTGTCCTCGTAAAAATGCGTGCAACTAACATTTACCAACATTGACTCAAAATATGTACAGAAAATTTTAAGATCAGATAGATGTAAAAAATATAGTTATATCAATTTATCATAAAAAATATTACCATCAATTTTGATCGACAAAGAAGCAATGCCAAAGTCCCATATTTGAAACACTGTGTCCATCTCTATTACGACGTGTGTCTCGGAAGGTGTTGTTCACAAACTTCTTTGAAAATATTACCCATCTCTGGCATAGTACTGGAGTAGCTAATTAAACCTCTGCAGGACATTTCTTGCTCGGCAAGTCTCGACTTCCTTTTTGTTTGCATGGCGCAAGTCTCGATTCTGCACGCAGGTACTATATGTATAATCTACGTATATACAGTGTATATAGCGTGTCTGCGTGCGCTATTTAATTAGCAAGCCCGATCGATCGTGGGGTAGATTAGATTACATCAGCCAACGACGCCGGCCATGGGGATCATCGTGTCCTTGTTAAGCTACGCCAACGACGCGAGCATAGTCAAACACCACATGCTCAACGGCGGGTGCCCCCAGGAGTTCGCCGTAGCGGTGAGCCAGTGCCACCCCGACATAGCCAAGCCCGTCGTCGACGCCGAGGCATGCGCCAGGGCCACGGCTGCGCTGCGCAAGTGCTTCGGCCGCAACCACCGGTGGTTTGAGCACCAATACATCCCCCGCTTGGACCACGGCCTCGACGAGGACGTCAAGCCGTCGCCGGAGCAGGTGGAGAAGGAGAATGAACGGAGTTGGAGGTGGTGGACTGGCATGAGGAGAAGCTAGCTAGCTGCTTAATATGTGCAACGATCCGACCTAGCTAGCTATGGCGATCGATCTTGCACATGCATGTTAATTAGTACTTTAATTGATGTGAATTCATCGATCAATCAGCCATGTACTTTGATTATTACTAGGGATTGGGTAAGCCACAGCTCATATATGATATATGTGCACGGGAACTATCCAGATTTAGATCGATTTTCGTTGTCTATGTCTCTGTATATGATTGTGGATCCATACTAAAGCTCATGCGCTACATACATCGTCAGCTACTACCTTAATTTCCTGGCGTACATAGTACTCTCATCTGTCAAACTTAGCTGGACCATGACGTCCACGGGGAACCCCGGTTTGGCCCGGTGAGTCCTCGTTCTTGGGCAAAAGCCCAATCATCCACGGATTGGGTGGTGGCGAGGCCATGTGTGTCATATCTCCTAGGGGAGACGTCGACTAGGAAACATTGAGGTCATGGGTGAGGGGTGTTATCGTTGTTTATCGTCTAGCGGCTTTTCGAGCGAAGCATTGGTCCAGGTTTGATATTTAGCAAGTTCGTTGAGCCTGTTTGGGGCTCTCTCAGTCCATGTCGGCCCATCTCGCACGCCCCGAGTAATGCTAGACCCTAGTAAAACTACGTGAGGATTTCGGAGCCAGGGGAGTTGGAGTGATCTTTGCAACGAGTACTCCTAACTAATGATTTCGGAGTGTTGTGAGATAACTAATTGGATAAGGGTTAGTGGCTGGGTGAGCGACATGACGTGCACCATGCATCACGTGGAGGACGGCGGGTGCCACGCCGACTTCACCACGGCGATGCTCTGCGGCCACCCCGATTACATGGAGCCGCCTGGGGACGGCGAGGGGTGCGTCAAGGCCACGGCGGCACTGCACCGGCGCTTCGCCGGAAACCCTGAGTGGTTCAAGCACAAGTGATCCCACGCATCGACGTGGGTCTCGATGAGGACCTGAAGCCGTCCCTGGAGCAGGTCAAGGAGGAGAACCGTGAAAGCTTTAGGTGGTGGACTGGCATGAGGAGAAGCTACTCTCTCTCCTACAGCGGCTCGTCTATAGTATTTCATTCTATTTTTGGGATCTCATTTTGCTTTTACTAGAAACATATACTACGAGCAAGACCAACGTGCTTCTAATGTCAGATATTTTTGGCTTCACCAAACATATAGAGGATTAGCACGCAGTATTATTCTTTCGGTGCAGCGACAGATAGATACACAAGCAAATACCATAGCAAGTTTTATAAAAATAACAAGGTAGAGTTAAATTGGCAACCAGCTAAACAAGCACAGTAAAACATCCCTGGCAGCTAATTCTTGTGACAGCTGAAAAGCTTTATGAAATGACATGGCAACTTAGTAGAGGAAAACCGACAAGCACGGTAAAACACCTTGGCAACTAGGTTTTGCAAACCTCTGGCAAACTTTATGAAACGGCAACTTAATAGAATTAAACTGTGAAGCCCGACAAAACACCATCGTCACTAGGTTTTACAAGTTCCTGACAAACTTATCAAATGACAAATTGATTGAATTAATCTGTCAAACGTCAAAGTAGATTTTAAAGCACCTCACAAACTTTATGAAATGACAACTTGATAGAATTAAACCGGCAGGCTTGACAAAACTTTTATTACACGACAACTTGAGAGAATTAAACTAACAAGAGCGATAAAACACTATCACAACTAGGTGTTAAAAATTGGACAATCGGCAATATTAGAAGAACAGATCAATTCGAACGATTTTCTCCATACGCTATTTTTTTTGGAAGCATCCATATGCTAATATTTACTCAGTATAGGTTGCATGTAAACATTGGTATATGCTAATCTTTGGAAGAATAAGTCATCAACGCAGAGCCCTGTATGTGTATAGCGGCTTAAATTGTTGGTAGAACCCCTTGCAACAGAAGTTGTATTACTGAATTTTTTTCCTGTCTTCACCTTTTTGTAACATAGAGGATGTTGCGGACTGACTTTTGCAACATGGATGATGTTGCAGTAAATTTTTTTGCAATGAAAGATGGTGTCGCCAAAGCACCGTAGTCATTGTCGTCGTCGTTTGCAGCTCCATCGTTGTTGCAGAAACTCCTCGGCACGCAGCCTAGCGGTTATGGGTGGCTTCCGCTGCACGCACGAGGCCGAGCTGGTAGTGTCGCGATGTTGGACCTGCACCGGTTCCGGCGGTGGTCAGCACGGGTCACGGCGCTGGCGGATCTGGCGAGGACGCCAGACAAAGGAGATGCACAGAGCGGTAGTGATTGCTTAGGGTGGCAGTGGCGAGCTCCTAGCAACGCAAGGGAGATCGGGCGGTGGAGTTTGACGACTGGCGGTGGAGTTTGGTGGTGGAGGTCGGCCATGGCAGTGGTAGGTTAAGCTCCGAGTGCTTTGGCTGCAGTGGTGGATCGTACTTGGATGAGTCTGGAAGGCCACTGCCAGGAAGGATCACAGTTGTCGTGACTATTGTCGTCGCCATCTTCTTGTACCTATTGCAATAGGTTTGTAACTAACCACTTGTTGCGGTCGAGGGGGTGCAATTGTGGCTTAGTTGCAAGGAGGGGGGGGGGTTATGGATAGAGGATGTTATTAGTTGCCCGATCAAATTAGATTTGACAGTCACGGACACAACTGACACGCATCTAATAACATGAGTACCTTATTCCATCTATAGAGAGCCACCGCTGCCTCGCATCTCTGAGCAGGACACAAACCCTAGCAAAACTTACAAAAACATAAAAAAGGGAAATATTGTGTCTACGGGAATTGATGACCTACAGGGAGGACAAAGGGGGTTATGTGGATCAGTAACTGACAGAGTCGGGGAGGGTGGCGGTGGCAGGGACATGCGTCATGGTCGTCATTGTTGTCGCGGAATTTGTGTCGGCCATCCCTTTAGAATGTGTTGTCGCCGCTGCAGGATCCATCCACCGCAGCCCCTAGCGCATGGTCAGTCCGCAACAAAATCATTCATCTCAATGCAGGTGATGCGGATGTTCATAGGATTACTCCACACCACGTCATACAAGGAGGACTCTTCCTTGGTCTTTGTGCGAGGGTAAACTTTGGGGCGAAAGGCAACGACTCGATTAGGTATACATCATCTTCCTTACAGTTGGTAATTTATTATTCACTTTCATATTTATTCCCACAATCTAGTTTCGCTGCACTATTACAAATTATGGTTTTTCCTAGAACCATATACCCTAGGTGAAATTGGGACAAGGAAGACTTTACTTAGCCTTGGCTACTGACGGAGACGTTTGTCTACGGCGTCTTTGACGAGAGCCCGATCTAGCCCACGTTAGGAATCTCGCTCGGAGTTGCGTGGTGTTCCATGGTTGTGATCAATGATGTGAGATCGATTGTGCTGGAGGCGGCCGTTGTGCTGACGCAGACGTTGAAGCTTAGCATCTGTCTCTCATACACAGTGACAGGCCAGCCATTCATCTCAACACTGGAGTTGCGAATGTTCAAAGGATCACTCTATGACACACCATACGAGGCAGGATTTTTGCTTGGTCTTTCCGCGAGGGCCATATGGGAAGTAACGCCGACAAATAACATGCATATGTTACTAGTAATGCCCCCCTCCCAACCCCATTTTTAACAAAAAATGGGAAAAAATTATTGAGGCCTTAAGTTAAAGAAAATTGAGTGTTTTGCCCCCTCAAACATACAAATTTATAATTGATCTTGATTTGTTTTTCATCATTCAATAGTAAAATAATTGTTGTCCTTCAAGTGATGCAGGTTTCCTTAGCCTACAGTTTAGTGGGAAGACCGCAGATTACAAAGATGAAAATAGAATCCATTGGACCTCTGGTTTCAGATTCATCCTCGGTTGTTAGACGGCAACATTGTCTCACAGACCGAGCTGCTTCAGAAGAAATATAGGAGTCTACGCTACTTCCCGGTAGACAATAACAAATACTGCTATAACATCATTGTCAATGAGAGGGCATGTTACCAAGTGAGGGTAACATTTCTCTACGACATTTTCGACGAGAGCCCAGTCTACCCCAACTTCGGCGCGGAAAGCAACGAGTCGACCAATTATACATCATATTCCTTACAGGGAATTTATTACCCATTTTCATATTCTTCCCACAATCTAGTCTCAATGCACTACTAGAAATTATGGTTTTCCCCAGAGCCGGCCATATACCCTATATGAAATAGGAAAAACTACAAGGAAAGTTTGGCTTTCCCTAGATGGGTAGGTGTAGTATAGGCAAAGGCCCTGGTCACAGAGGGTACATCTAGCAAGCTCCGGGGAAATTTCTTTACCTAGGGAAAGATTTTTTTTTGTGTATGTTATATCCAACATGGAAAGATATTAGGCCATAGGGAAAGATTGTGGGAGCCTTTTGCTCTGCCACGACACCATACTTCCAAGAGAGTTATATCACGTAGGGAAACACCATTTTCATACATGCCATAATCTAATTGTGTAATATAAATTTGAATTCACAGCTACATTAATTCACATAACTCAAATTAGGGACATGATTATCACGTGTGTGCTACCCAGTCGGGCCTTAGGACATCGGCCACCTAATATGTCAACATGGCTATTTGAATCGGATTGAGCTGATAGCGGAACTAGGTAAGAAGGTAACAAACTTCTTTGTATTCATGGGACATGGGAGGCTTGAGGAGTTCATTCTTTGCGAGATAACACTTTTCCCCGCCATGAATGGGAGTTGATTTGGCTCTCCGAAATAGAGACCTTTTTTGTTTATAACCTATTTACAAAATTTCTAGATTATGCACATGTCATTTAAGGAGAGCCAAGTCAGGGTACATAATACAAGGTATGTTTCTCTAAACATAATGATGATATTAAAACCTTTGCCCTTTCCACGTGTAAACTAAACCGTTCATACCGTATTTTTCGTTCGGTCATATTTTTCTCATTAAATGATAACAGGGTAGGAGAAGATTCATGTCGGCCGATGAATGTAAACTATAAAGCATGTTAGCACTGCTCTCGTATTTATGAATGTAACTATAAGTTGATACTTGCTTCCCTTTGTTGAACCATAGCTGCAAATGATATCCTATCTGAGCCATGGATTACTTATGCCATTTCCGGCCTATGGAACAATGACAATTCATGTAAATATATCACCAACTCTTGCCTACATACCTCTGCAGGACAAAGGGAAAATCTGGGAGAATTGAAGAGACAAGGGAAAAGGGATTTTTTCGCGAATATGCAAAGGATGCTCTTTTCATTGATAGAATGATAGTTTTACAAGCATGAGGTTACAACGGCACACCAAACCAAATACACAAGAAAGCGTGGAAGTGATCATCGAGGAAACATATGGGATTGCTCATCCCCGCTACATCATAGTTTAACTCCCCAGGATTATGCTCTTGATCGCGCCCAAAGGCGCGCTTCATCTTTGATTGTAGAGCAGAGGTGGGAGACCGATGACCGGTCGCCGTCGATGACAAAACCGTTCCGGTGTTTCCATAGCCACCAGGCGGTGAGGATGATGAGAGAGCCCAGTACCTTGCGCTTGCCGGTGGGCAAGAAAACACAAATTGTAGCCCACAATGTGTGGAAATCCGTGTCCTCGTTTGGTAGTTCAGCAGTAGATCTTGCCCAAGCCAGAATCTCGTGCCACACTTGCCTAGAGAAGGAGCAACCCGCTAGCAAGTGCTGCATTGTCTCCTCTTCTTGGGATAGATATGATCTAAATGGAGATGATATATTAAAAACGAGGCGTGAAGCCTGAACTCATAAAAAAGCTATGTATGTGCTTCACAGTGAAAGGAAACTTCATCTAACACACCAGTAGGCATAACATTTGAGGCATGCGTTGCAAGTGCGCACTTACTAGTATGAAACCAAAAAGAAGGAATGACAAAAAAGGTGTACGTAGATGGAAGGATAAATTATGATGTGGAAAACAAGCCAGGGGTTCAATCCTGTCATCCCTACATATTACATCTCCTATGGGAAGTAACGAGGGGCCAATTGAGATCGATTCAAATTGCACAAAATTCACAGTTTCATTTTTCTATATGAAAGCGGTAAGAAAATTATCCTTTTCTTTACTGCTTTCCCCCCCAAAAGCGCTCTTACTTCAGTTCAGTAGAACGTGTGTCTCCAAAACCAAATGTCATAGCTTCAAAATCCTACATAGCATGATTATGTTCTTGTTATGTTGAATAAAAATTAATTTAACAAAGTGGAATATGACTATTGCTCTTAACCAAAATCAAAGAAAACAACGATCATACTTGACCTGGAGTGGAGAGGAGACCACTGACCAATCTCTGTCCATTATCCCATGTATTTCCATTACTGGTATGCTTGTAGTAATAATAGTCTAGTAGACTAACTAGAAGATTATATGAATCCTTCGTGAATTGCCTTGCCTTGCTCATAGATGTTTATTTAAATCCACCCATGGTACTATTGTTCTTAGAGAGCAATGAACGTTGTCTTTTTTTGTTCTAAAAAATGGAGGAACGGAGGGGTGAGATCCTCAATGCAGAATGAGGCAAGGCTTTCTTCTATAATACTCCCTCCGTCCTATAATATAAGAACGTTTTTGACACTAGTATAGTGCCAAACTTATATTATGGGACAGAGGGAGTACATCCTACCCAATTTTTGTTGACAATAGCGTTCTATTCAAAATATTCACTTGTTTTTCTTCTCATCGTGGCGTGACCAGATGAGAGAGAGAGAGAGAGAGAGAGAGAGAGAGAGAGAGAGAGAGAGAGAGAGAACTAGTTCCATTTTGATTTAGACCCCAAGCCGAGGTTGGAAGAATTCTTTATTTTCTTGTAGGTTCCTTCTTTATGATTTATTGAAAGTTTTTCTCTTCCATTCATTGCTTCTAATATGCTTAAAGGCTATGATCAATGCAATGAACATTTTTCACGTGGAAATTAATAGGAAAGGAATTCAAATCATAGTTCAGTACAAACTTTTTCTCTTTTAAGAAGGGTGATAGTTTCTTTCCAATGCTTCTGCGCTCTACCCATATCTACTGATCAAACCTACTACACATCTACTGGCAGGGTACGTCCGTAGGACTTTTTCAAGGACATTCAAAACAAAATGTCTATAAATTTCTATAGAAAGTGGTGCTCGATAGAGAATTCTGACCTTTTCATGGGTTGGGCAATCTTCAAATTCTTGTTTTTCTAGCGAAAGAACACCCTTCCAAGCGATGCTCTCCTATAAACTCTGGTAATGTTGATTTCAATTGAGACAAAAATGTCAGTGGTCTGTTCCTTAGCATGAAAATTGACACCACTTTCTTAGTACATAAGAGATTAGATGGGAAATGCTACCTACTACAATCTAAGCCCATCAATTTGAGATTGACGGCCAACAAGCAGGGGAAAGGGGATCTGTTGATCGATACCTGATTGAGTCGTGGAGGCCCGCAGTGGCAGGACTTGTGTCGTCGTCGTCACGGAATCAACTTCATTGTCCCCATAGACTAGGTCGTCGCCGCTGCAGGATCCAACCATCGCCACCCTCCCTAGCACATGGTTGTCCTCAAGATACCCCTTGTTGAGATTCAAATGATTGCAACAACACACAAGTTACAGTATTGTACAATGGGTAGAGGTTGCTCCTGAGCCTTCCTGTCGAAATCAGATCAGATGCCCATGGAGGTGATTAACACTCGCAAAGTGATCGGTCGGGTGGGCCATAGCTTTTTCGTATAATTTTTATTTCTTTAGTTTGAAATTGATACTATCTAAAAATTATCAAGGTGTGTACTTTTATATGCATAATCATTGTTTTGGTCCTAAATACCTTTTTAAATAAATATAGATAAATACTCAATTGTCTAATGTGGATCTGTTCCTTGTAACTTCAAACCAGACTCAACTGAACAGTTCAAATACTTGTAACACACCAGGGTTTCAAACCCTATTAATATTGCCTTATTATTAACGCAATATGTCATTTCTAATTTTCATTTGAAGTGATGTTGACTAAAACCTAACTTCTATTTTATTAAATTTTGCAACTTAAATGAAATTTGAATAAATAAATTGTATAGATCACTGATCTATTTAAATTGAGGGGATTCACATGGTGGATCTCTTTATAACCCATGAACATATCCTCACAATATTATTAGGGAGTTGCTTAAACTGAGGGGGTTCACATGGTGGTTCTCTTTAGAACCCATGAACATATCCTCACAGTATTTTTTTGAGGGAAATATCCTCACAATATTATTAGGGAGCTAAATAAAACAATCATTCCATTAATTTGGAATAAAGGATAGCTCACTTGCAATATAAATCCCTTTGGTTCCAAATATTATAAATCCATGCATGTGGAGCTTTGAAAAATGTCAGAGTGGCCACCTGTAAATTTTTAGCTCAAATGCAAAATATTTGGAAGTATTATTTTGTCAATTTGAAACAGAAGCATTTTCATAATGCTACAGTTCATTAAATTTTGATAGACATATTCTTGCGCCAAAGTCTGCATAGTGGAGACCATGTGTCCGTTTCTATTACTCCGGATCTCAGAAGGGATTTGTTTCAAATTTAGGCCGGTCGCAATAGTGCGGATGCATGCGTGCTATTTAAATAGCTACAACTTGTACCGCAAGAATATGATCTTCAGGGCAATCGTGGGGCAGCATGAGCTATTTAATTAGGCTGATCGATTGATCGAGGGCGATATTAATTAACCCCAGCTAAAGCATACACCAATTAGGATTTAGCGCTGCCGGCCATGGGGCTCACCTTGTCGGTGCTCGGCTTGGGGCTCCTCGGCGCGATGAACTTGTTCGTCAGGTTCCCACCTATCACCAACCATCACCACCCTCCCTAGCACATGGTTGTCCTCACGAGACCACTCGTTGAGATCGAAATGATTGCAATGACAGGCAAGTTACAATATACTAAAAAATGGGTAGAGGTTGCTCCTTCCGAAATCAGATCTGATGGCCACGGAGGTGATCGACACTCACAAAGTGATCAGTTGGGTGGGCGATAGCTTTTTCCGTTTAATTTTTATTTATTCAGTTTGAAATTGATACTATCAAAAATTATCAAGGGGTGTACTTTTGTATGGATAATTACTGTTTTTGTTTTAAATACAAATTTTAAAATAAATATAGATAAATAATTATTCCATAGTAACTCAATTGTCTAATGTGGATCTGTTCCTTGTAACTTCAAAAGTACTCAGGTTGGACAGGACCAGACACAACAGTTAAAATGCTTGTAACATCCCAGATTTTCAGACCCTATTAATATTGCCTTATTATTAATGTAATATGGCAGTTCTGCTTTTCCAGTCATCATGCTTTCATTTGAAGTGATGTTGACTAAAATCTCACTTGAATTTTATCAAAATTTGCCAATTCCAATGAAATTTGAATAAATAAATCGCATAGATCCTTGATCTATTTAAACTAAGGGTATTCACATGGTGGATCTCTTTATAACCCATGAACATATCCACAATATTATTAGAGAGCTATTTAAACTGAGGGGATTCACATGGTGCTTCTCTTTATAACCCATGAACATATCCTCACAATAGTATTAGGGAGCTAAAACAATCATTCCATTAATTTGGAATAAAGGATAACACACATGCAGTTTAAATCGCTTTGGTTCCAAATATTATAAATTTTGAGCTCAACTGCAAAATAATTGGAAGTATTGTTATGTCGACTTGAAACAGAAGCCTTTCCATAATGCTAGATTTTTTTTATTGTTTGAATTGCTTACCACACGTGTCACATGCTTCCATAATGCTAGAATTTAACAAACTTTGACTGACATATTCTTGCGAAGAGCGATACTCAAAGTCGCATCGTGGAGACCGGGTGTCCGTTTCTTGCGAAGGGATTTGTTTCAAGTTAGGCCGATAGCAATAGTGCGGCTGCATGTATACTCTACTTTAAATTGATGCAACTTGTACCGCAAGAATAGGATCTCCCAGGCAGGCAATCGTGCGGCCGCATGTGCTATTTAATCTAGGCCGATCGACCGATCGAAAGCCAGATTAATTAATTAACCCTAGTAGCTAGCTAAAGCACACACCAGTCAGATCAGATTTAGCGCTAGCTGCCGGCCATGGGGCTCACCGCGTCCGCCATGATCGGCTTGGGGCTCTTGAGCGCCGCGGCCGTCTCCCACGGCGCTGAAGTCGACAACGACAAAACCGCAGTCACACACTACGTGGCCAACGGCGGCTGCCTCAAGGAGTTCCGGACGGCCATGAGGACGTGCGACCCTTACGAACCCAATTCCGCCAAGCGCCGCGCCGTGGACGTCGAGGCGTGCGTCGGCACCACCAAGGCGCTGCGCGAGTGCTTCGGCCGCAACCCGGACTACTTTGAGCACCAGTACATCAAGCGCTTGGACAGCGGCCTCGTCCAGGACCGCGGCTCGTCGCCGAGGCAGGAGGATGTGGGGGAGTACAGGTGGTGGCAGTACATGAGGAGAAGCTAGATTGCATTACATAGTACGTAGTAGTAGTTAGTATCGTGATTCCTTACATATGGCATGCTGCATGCATATCGATCGTTTGTTCTAATAATAGTACTAGCAGAGTAGTTATAATAAGATATTTGTATTTTGCGGGGTCGTATTGAGAGACTTTACTCTGTCTATCTATATTGTTTTTATGGTGATAATCCATATTTTACTATTGTACAGCGTTTTTTCTGAGATGAGGCAGTAGCCCCAAAGCTGCTCCACCTGGAGAATAACCTGGTGTAAACCTTGTTTTGACCATTCATGTGTCTAAAACGTTTTCTCCTCCCCTACAAGGGACTCCCAAGCGTTAGGGTTTCCCCACCTTCTGGTTGGTCCCGTCGCCAATCTGCCGTGTCTCCTGTGGCATTAGAGCCATGGAGGCTCGATGGATCCCTGACATACTTCGTTTTTAGGTGTTTTTTTTATATTTTGATTAGGGAGAATTTCATGTGGAACTATACGCACATGCATACAAATGGGCAGGTAAATCAACAAATTATTCTTTAAAAACAACGACCAAAAATTTGTACGATTTCTTGTGCTTGATTATTTTACATGATTTCTTGACATGCAATTAGATTCCATTAAAGAAATTATTTTACCATCTCGGTTTACTACAGACATAAAGTAGATTAGATAGTTGGCGGAGTCTTCAGATTTAGGGAGATAACCATAATTAAAAAAGGTATTTGGCAGTCTTCAGATTTAAGGAGATAACCAAAATAGTTTGCACACATTTGGTACACAAAAAGAATAATTGTCTCTTTGTACAAAAGTTATAATTTAAAATTCTAGAATTCACTTTGACAAGGAGAACTATATAGAAAATTTCAAATAATCTAGGTATGCTACTGTTGAGCACAGACATTTATACTGCCGAAAAGCTTAATGCTTCTGTAGTTACATCATAATTCAGCAGCTTAATATTTTCATAGAAGATCCTATTTAAGCATTCATGTCATCACCAATTATGTGTGGAGTTTAATATTAGTTGCAATTATATAGTGTTGGATACAATAGGTGCCTCCGCCCAGTAAGAAAAATCTGCATAAATTCTGTGACTTATGGTCTAACTATTTGCGCGCGCGCGTGTGTGTGCGCGCGCTATTATGTCGATTTCAAACAGAAGCATTTACATAATGGTACAATTTAATAAATTTTGACGGAAATATTCTTGCGGAAAGCAACGGCCAAAGTCACATAGTGTAGACCGTGTGTCCGTTTCTATTGCGACTTCAAATTAGGCTGATAGCAATATATAGTGCGGCTGGACGAGGATCCTCTGCCGAGCGGCACGTGTAGGGCGAATAAGCCACGGCGACGAAGCCGGGCACGTCGAGTGCAGGTATGGGCGCGCACTGGACCTGCTGGGCGGGCGCCTCCGTAGAGTAGGGCGTGCGTGTGTGCGTGTGTTGGGTGCATGGGCGTGTCCGTGCACTGGGGTAGTGTGTGTGTCTGTTGGCGAGCCGTGCGGGGTGGTCGGGCCGCCTAGTTGATGCTCAGCGCGAGACGCGGGCGCACGCGAGTGTGTAGCGGGCGTGGCGAGAGCATGCAGGGCGTGGAGAAGATCGCGGGTGAGTGGAGGCGTGGGTGCGTGCCCAGTGCGCCGGCTCGGGGATATAAGGCCGCGGGGTGATCGTTGTAACAGCTGACACAGTTGAGTTCGTGCTCGAGGAGTAAAGGGGGCGTTCGAGCGCCGGGAAAAACTCTGTGTCCACCACTTTTCTGAACTTCTCTGAATCTCTTCTTCCTCCTTTCGTTGAGCAAACCACGGCAAGCCAGAGCGAGCAGAGTGGGAGGGAGAGGAGAGTTGCAGCGAGGAGTTGGCGGTTCCAACAATTGGCATCAGAGCCACGTGGAGCGGGAAGCTCGCCGGCGATGTCCATCGTGCCGTACGCCGGCGGATCGGGCAACACGGTGGCGCATGCAGTGCCAGTGCTCACGGGGGAGAACTACATCACCTGGGCCATCAAGGTGGAGGCCGACCTGGACGCCGCTGGGCTGTGGGAGGCGGTGGTGCCGCCGGAGGACGCTGCGTCGGCGGTGATCGCCAAAAAGGATAAGCCGGCGAGGGCTTATCTGCTCCGGGCGCTCGCCGACGACTTGTTGCTGCAGGTGGCCGGGAAGAAGACCGCGGCGGAGATCTGGAGCAGCCTGAAGGCCCGGTTTGTCGGGGCTGATCGCGTGCGGACGACGAGGCTGGGCACGTTGCGCGGGGAGTTCGAGCTCCTGCGCATGGCGAGCGACGAGTCGCTGGACGCGTTCGTGGGGAAGATCAGCGGCATGGCTGGGAGCGACCCTCGACAACGCGGCGATGGTGAGGAAGCTCCTGGATTGCGTCCCGGATCGTCTGTACGCGGCGGTGGCGGGGATGGAGCAGTTCTGCGACCTCTCGACGCTGCTCTTCGACGACGCGCTCGGGCGCCTGAAGGCGTTCGACGAGCGGCTGCGTCGGCATGGTCAGGCAGGCGTCGAGCGGGCGGACGGTGAGCAGCTCATGCTCACCGCAGCACAGTGGTGTGCGCGCGAGCGGCGGCGAGGCGGTGCACGCGGTGAAGACGACGACGACGGCGCGGCGAGCACGGCATCAGGCGGCGGGGACAACCGTCGCGGGAAGTGCTACAAGTGTGGCGTCAGAGGTCATTTCAAGAGGGAGTGCCCCCTGCTGCGGAAGGAGCCGGCCGCGGGGCGTGCCCTGATGGTGGACGCGGACGTCAAGGACGCCGATCTGCTCTGAGCCGTGGCTTAGGGCGTGAATGTAGGGCGAATAAGCCATGGCGACGAAGCCGGGCACGTCGAGTGCGGGTATGGGCGCGCACTGGACCTGCTGGGCGGGCGCCTCCGTAGAGTAGGGCGTGCGTGTGTGCGTGTGTTGGGTGCATGGGCGTGTCCGTGCACTGGGGTAGTGTGTGTGTGTGTCTGTGGCGAGCCGTGCGGGGTGATCGGGCCGCCTAGTTGATGCTCAGCGCGAGACGCGGGCGCACGCGAGTGTGTAGCAGGCGTGGCGAGAGCATGTAGGGCGTGGAGAAGATCGCAGGCGAGTGGAGGCGTGGGTGCGTGCCCAGTGCGCCGGCTCGGGGATATAAGGCCGTGGGGTGATCGTTGTAACAGCTGACACAGTCGAGTTCGTGCTCGAGGAGTAAAGGGGGCGTTCGAGCGCCGGGAAAAACTCTGTGTCCACCACTTTTCTGAACTTCTCTGAATCTCTTCTTCCTCCTTTCGTTGAGCGAACCACGGCAAGCCAGAGCGAGCAGAGTGCGAGGGAGAGGAGAGTTGCAGCGAGGAGTTGGCGGTTCCAACAGCACGGTACCGTTCGGCCACTGACAGGTGGGCCCGCCGGGAATCAGGCCCACACATCAGTGCCCCAACGGCATGTGCAGTACATCAGGGGAGCTTCTTCCGGTGCGGCTGCATGCATGGAGAAGTACTACTGTATTTACTAGTAAATCGCTCCAACTTGTACACCAAGAATATGATAGGATCTCCCAACCGGGCAATCGTGCGATAGCATGTGCTATTTAATTAGGCCGACCGACTGATCGATCGAGGGCCAGATTAATTAGGAGTAATTAATAACCCTAGCTAAAGCACACACCAATCAGATTTAGCGCTGCCGGCCATGGGGAACACCACGACGAGGCTCCCCTTGTTGATGGTCTGCACCACGCCCGTCTCCCACAGCACCCAAGTCGAGAACGACAAAACGGCGGTCACAAACTACGTAGCCAACGGCGGGTGCCTCGCGGAGTTCCGGGCGGCCATGATCAAGTGCGACCCCATCTGGGATCACGATGCTGCCAAGCGCCGCGTCGCGTGCATCGGCGCCACCAAGGCGCTGCGAGAGTGCTTCGGCCGCAACCCCGACTACTTTGAGCACCAGTACATCAAGCGCCTGGACAGCGGCCTCGACCAGGACCGCGGCCCGTCGCCGACGCAGGAGGATGTCGGCAAGTACAGGTGGTGGAAGCACATGAGGAGAAGCTAGCTAGAGATTGCATTACTACGTACATGTTCCATGGCTTCATCATGCATAGTTATAATAAAAGTAGCAGAGTAGTTATATTATTAAGAGATTTGTCTTTTGCGGGGTTATATTAAGAGACTTTACTTTGTCTATATTTTCTTTCAATTTTGCTAAAGCACATTTAGATGTACAATAGCTATTGCACATTTAAGTCCTACATCACTGGTAGTCTTTGCGTGATGATAACATGGATACATGTTCTACCTTGGTTAGGGATATCTCTAAGAGATAATACAGTATGTCCTACATTGATTGTATTGATTGAGGGGCTACAAAATATAGACTGATTTACCACAATATTGTGTGTGTATGAGTTGCCCTCTCCGACCCTCACGCCTCAGCTTACACAGACATCAGTCATCAGGGGTGCCTAGAGTTACACATAGATCAGTTGCATCAAAGGGTAAAGGTGACGAAACACGCCTGTCAAGTTTTGAGAAAATCCTTCTTGATGCTCCTGGGCCTGACAAACGTGACCTAGTGGTTGATAGCCTTGGGGTCATCAGCCCGACCCATGCATATTCCTAGGAGCGGACGTGGCTAGTACCCCGCGTCTATTTCTCGCATTAAGCGAGACGAGAGGCTGCTCGCTGTCACGACTGACAGAGCGGTCCCACAGCCACCAGTGGGCCACGACGAACGCGGAAAGCTAGAGGACGAAGGGCGTGCGGAACAAGCCAACGAAGAGCTGGCAAGGGGGCCAAGGTCAGGGGTAGTGGGTGAGTGCGGCTGTGCCTGCGGGTATTAGTTCTCCACAGCTGTGTGTTGGAGGGTATCGAGAAATATCTAGAAACTGAAAAGAGAAGCTGCTCTTCTCCTGGCCTCCTCTTCCTCCCCTTTCCGATCCCCAACTCTGTAATACATCTCGCCTTAGATCGGAACCATTCCAAGTGGTATCAGAGGTCCAGACGATCTGGAGACTGCCTACCCCAAGCCCCGTTACCAGACCAAGCAGGCGGCGGCGATGGAGGCGTAGTGGGCAGATCTGATCAGATCGGTCAACGAAGGCCGCGCGGCTAACGATGCCCGGCTGGAGGCAATACAGACGTCACTCGAGCTCTGGCGGCCCGCCTTCACCAACCTGTAGCAGCAGCTCGACGAGTTGCGCACCCAAGTGGGGCGAATCGCGCTTCACCCGGCGCTCGCAACTCCGTATCCACCGACGGAGGACGCGGTGAGGCGGACGGCGCCGCCTCCAGCAGTCGCCGACCTCACGCACCACGGGCCCGACGGCCACGGCGACGTCTACAACTCCGGGGGTCTGGCTCATGGGGTGGTCACCACCCTACGGCCGCCTCCGGTCAAGGGTGCGCGTCCTTCTCCACCTGAAATTTCAGCATCTAGGGGTTTGGAGTTAGACTGCACTGCTGGCTGGGGGTCATCGAATGGCGCACAACAGAACAATCACACACAGCAGGTGCACTGGGCGTTGCCGAAACTGGACTTTCCACAGTTCGACGGTAAGAACCCGCAGTTCTGGAAGGCTAGATGCGAAACATACTTCGATGTGTATGGGGTTCAGAGAGATCTTTGGGTTCACGTGTCAATGTTGCATTTCACAGGAGCCGCGGCATGCTGGCTCCAGTTGCACGAATCGGACAGTAGATCCTTTACCTGGGAGGGTCTCTGCACCGCTCTGAATGAGAAATTTGGTCGCGACCAATACCAATTGCATCTTCGTCAGTTTAATATGCTGAAACAATCTGGGTCGGTTGCGGAGTATATGAGTGTCTTTGAGGAGTTGATGCACAACATCCTAGCTCACAATCCCAGCTTCGACGCGGTTTACTTTACTACGCAATTCCTTGATGGTCTACGCCCTGAGATACATGCAGGCGTGGTTTTGCATCGCCGCCAAACTTTGGACTCTGCTTTTTCCCTGGCTGTCTTGCAGCAGGAGTTGGTGGCAGCATGGCCACAACGGGAGTACAAGCGTTATGATCCGGTGATGCCGCCCCCCCCCAGCGCGGCCGATGGTGGCTGCTGTGGCGCTACCCCCACCTCGACTAGGGCAGCCTGCACCACCTGCAGCAGCGGAAGATAGGAGGGGACTGGAAGCGGCTCGAGTGGCTGATTGCCGCCCTGACCCAGGACGCGGCGATGAACGAGTGGCAGCACTACGCAACTACCGCCGGGCCCGGGGACTTTGTTTCAAATGTGGGGAACGTCGGGGTCAAGGCCACCAGTGTGCAGCCACAGTCCAATTGCATGTAGTGGAAGAACTGCTCGAGTTACTGCAAGCTGAAGTTCAGGACATACAAGATGCAGAACCCGACTCGCACGAAGAGGTGCTAATGTCAATCTCCAAAATAGCTACTACAGGACTGACCACAGCATGCACGGTGCGTTTGCTCGGCAGGATAGATGGGCAGGCAGTCCTAATCCTTGTTGACTCGGGTAGCTCGCACAGCTTCATCTGTGAAGAAGTGGCAGCTAATTTGGCAGATCGTGTGCACCAGATGACCCCAATGTCTGTGAAGATTGCCGATGGAGGAATGCTTTCATGCTGAGGATACATCCCCGTCTGTACGTGGGTGACACAAGGACACGAGTTTACCACGGATCAGTCTATGGCGGTCACAAACTACGTGGCCAACGGCGGGTGCCTCGCGGAGTTCCGGGCGGCCATGATCAAGTGCGACCCCATCTGGGATCACGATGCCGCCAAGCGCCGCGTCGCGTGCATCGGCGCCACCAAGGCGCTGCGAGAGTGCTTCGGCCGCAACCCCGACTACTTCGAGCACCACTACATCAAGCGCCTGGACAGCGGCCTCGACCAGGACGTTGGCTGGCAGGAGGACGCCGGCAAGTTCAGGTGGTGGACCGGCGTGAGGAGAAGCTAGCCATTGCATTACGTAATTAGCATCCTGATTCCTTAAGTTCATGTTCCATGGCATGCTGTATGCATCCCATAGATTGATCCTTTTTTGTTATAATAGTACAGCAGCAGAGCAGTTATATTAAGAGATTTGTCTTGAAGAGACTTTACTTTGTCTATATCGTTTTTATTGTGATCCATATTTTTGTACTGTACTGTGTTTCTCTGAGATAAGGCAGTAGCCTCAATGCTGGTCCACCTGGAGAAGACCAGGCCACGGCCCGGTATGGTCCCCAAGACTGTCCGCGAGTGGCATTAGGGCAAGGAGGCTCGACGGATCACAGTCCTACTTCGTTTTTAGGTGTTTTTTAAGTCTGTGTAGGATTTGTGTCCCTCTCAAGATAGCGAAGTAGCGGCGTTTATTTGAAAATAGAATAAGGTTCTCCTCGCCTAGACCCTTTTGGGCAGTGCATCTTGTCAGGTTAGAGGGCATATGGAGTTGTGCTTCCGATGGATCTCACGGGATTAGGTCGGTGCTTGTATTCGGTGGATCATGTTGTATCCTTCCGATCTATTGTTCTCTTTATCGACGACAGATGTTATTCTGGTGCGATTGTCCTTTAAAGTTGTAGCATAATGACTTTCTGACTGTCTACTATACCAAGGTTTTCTCCTCTCCTAGGACCAGGGACGGAGCTCACGTGTGGGCACCGGTGTCAATTGACACTAGTGCCTTTCGATGCTTCAAGCTAATAGCCTGAGCGATTTGTGTGTTTGACCCCAGTCCCCAGCAAAAAAATTCAATTGACACCAGCCCACCGCAGAACATAAGCCCAAAGTCTTAGCTTAGTTAGATAGTTACAGCCGTCAAGAAGTATCATTCTGGCCGGTAGCATAGCACGGAGCCCATATAGCACGTATCCCACATAGCACGGAGTTCACGAAGCCTATGCGGCAAGGTCTGTTGTGTACGCGGCAAGGTCTGAATGCGAGTGGGAAAAACACAAGGCCAAAGCCCATTTGGCGCCTTAAGCGCCCGATTCAGTTCATTTTACAATCGGGCGCATACCCCTGCAATTACCACCGCGCCAACTATCCCACTATAATCTATTACATCTTTTTCCTGTCTTTCTTCTTTCATCTTTCCTTTTTCCCTTTTTCAAAAGCTTATTTTTCAAATTCGAGATTTTTTCTTTTTCTTCGTTTTTTTTCTGCAAAATGGATGAACATTTTTTTTCAAATTCAATGACATTTTTCCAGTTTTGATGAACTTTTTTCAAAGTCGATGAACTTTTTTTCGAATTTGATGAACTTTTTTCAAATCCGATGAAATTTTTACAAATCCGATGAAATTTTTTTATAATTCAAGAACTTTTTTCAAATTCGATGAACTTTTTTCAAATCTAATGAACTTTTTTTCAGTTCTGGTGAACTTTTTTGAAATTCGATGAACTTTTTTCAAAACCGATGAACTTTTTTCAAAGTCAATGAACTTTTTTTTCGAATTTGTTGAACTTGTTCAAATCCGATGAACTTTTTTTAGAATTCGATGAACTTTTTTCAAATTCGATGAACTTTTTTCAAATCTGATGAAATTTTTTTCAATTCTGGTGAACTTTTTTCAATTTTGATGATTTTTTTTAAATTCGATGATATTTTTTGAAAATCGATGAACTATTTGCCTAAAAACTATAGTACATACTGTAGTAAACCAGTTGGGTTTTTCTAAGAAAATCAGTAAATAATGTATCAGTTTTTGGCGAGAGAAAAAAACGATCGAGCTGGGACCAGCGATCGAGCGGGAGAACGAAGGGAAGCGAAGAGGGAGCGATGGTTTAATGGGCCGGCCCAGAAGGAGGCGCGCGGGCGCCACGATCGCTTGCTGGCGCTGAAGGCGCTGACGAGGAGGACTCAAACACAAGGACGGTCCAGATGCGCGCGTAGACCAGTCGTAGAGCCCTGTATGAGCCCGCGCCGGCCCGTGTACTATTGTACGCCGGGCGTGTACGTGTATTATATGCTGGCGGTTGCGTTTCCCCGCGGTCGTGCGCGTGCACGTGTTCGTGGGTAGTTTCCAAAAAAAAGCCCCCTAGTATAAGAGGAGGGGAACGGGCACTAGCCGCATCGCCCACCCCATTTCCTCCAAATCGCCTCCCTCTCCCTCCTCTCTGCTCTGCCTCATTGTCTCCCTCACCGGCCATCCCACCTGCTCGCTCACCACCGCCGCCTCCCTCTCTTTTCCTGCTTGCTTCCGGCTTGGATGGAGCAAGGCCGTCGCGAAGCCGCCGTCGCGGGCGGAGATCTGTAGAAGACGGGCACGGAGACCGTGGTAGATGCCGTGCAGACCCTCGTCGGCGGCGCGGGTGCAGGAGCTGCTGCATCCCCACGCGCTGGATCGGTCGCTGCGGCGGCGGATCTGGAGGAGAAGAAGGTGGCCGTGGCGGACTCCGCCGTGGCGGACTCAGCCGTTCTAGTGCTTGGCGTGACGGCGTCGAGCGGCCCGTCTGATGGACCTGCGGAGGTCGGTGGCGAGCACGTGGACCTGCAGGTAATCCTTGCCAGCAGTCTCCTCAGTTGCTAGTTACCCCCGTTAAGTAGTAGTTTTGGGTGTTAGTGTTTTTTGTAGTTGCTAGTTGCTGCATCCCCTTCTGATAGTTAGGGTTTTTAGATGTTTGATTGATTTATAGTGAAGGTTATGTTTCGATTATGTGATTGAATCATCCAGTAGATCAAGTAGTTAGGTTTTTTTAATGAGATGTTAAGTTGGGGATATTTTGTATTGGATTCAATTAGAGCCACAGATATGTTGTATCTGTGATTGAATCACATCCAGTAGATGTACTAGTTAGGGTTTCTTAATTAGATGTTTAGTTGATTCTGTGATCGAATCATCTAGTAGATCAATTAGTTAGGGTTTTTTAATGAGATGTTAAGTTGGGGATTTTTTGTATTGGATTCAATTAGAGCCACAGATATGTTGTATCTGTGATTGAATCACATCCAATAGATGTACTAGTTAGGGTTTCTTAATTAGATGTTTAGTTAGGGTTTCTTTTGTATTGGATTCATTTATAGCCTCTGATATGTAGAATGCGTGAATGAATCACATCCAGTAGATGTAGTAGTTAGGATTTTTTAATTAGATGGTTAGTTGGGGATTTTCTGTACTGGATTTAATTAGAGCCACTGATAAGTAGAATTTGTGATTGAATCACATCCAGTAGATGTAGTAGTTATGGTTTTTAAGGCTTATTTGCATTGGATTCAATTATAGACAGATTTATACAGAATCTGTGATTGAATCATCTAGTAGATGTAGTTAGGGTTTTTTTAATTAGATGTTTAGTTAGGGTTTTGTTGTATTGGATTCATTTATAGCCACTTATATGTAGGATGTATGATTGAATAATCTAGTAGATGTAGTAGTTATGGTTTTTTAATTAGTTGGTTAGTTAAGGTTTATTTGTATTATTCATTTATAGACAGTTATATAGATTATGTGATTGAATGATGTAGTAGATGTACTAGTTAGTGTTTCTTAATTAGATGTTTAGTTAGGTCTCTTTTGTATTGGATTCATTTATAGGCAGATATAAATGTAATTAAATGGTGTGACTGAATGATGCAGTAGAAGTAAGAGTTATGATATTTTAATTAGATGTATGAGTTAGTGTTATTTGTAGTGGATTCATTGATATCCAATGATATATGTAAGTAAGTTTTGTGATTCAATGTTCCAGTGGATCTAGGAGTTAGTGTTTTTTAATTAGATGCCGGAGTTAGGGTATTTTAGTTAGATGTAGGAGTTAGGCTTCACCATTTCACTTATTCTGACTTATGAGTGATCATTGAGAACTGCTCTAAACTAAATATTTATTAAGATTTACAAATGAAATGAAAACCTAACATGTTTGTGAAGTTATATATGAAGGTCCTATTTGCATTGTCTGTCAAAAACTGCTATATCATGGGTTAATAAGAGAGGAATGATATTCATTTATACCTTCATATGCATGTTCAAAAGCAAAAATTGAAATTGTATGTCCATATGAATGAACTTGTATTTTCATCAGCCACTTGTTTAGTATCTATATAGCTTCATATATAGTCTACGAAATATAGTTAGGAGCTTTCCATCATTATGCAAAATAAACTTGTTTGTAATGACATTATTTGAACTGCAAATCAATTCCTTGTAAATGACTTGCTTGGTTGACAATATAGCAGAAGGAGGATCTTGTTGGCAAGAAGAGGAAGTGGGACTCATCTGGCTACTACCCTTATGACAGTGATGAGGATGAACCGTACGAGGTAAGGCCTAGCTGAAATGTTATTTGTGCATTGACTTAGTGTTAGATGTTTATATTATTTGAATGCATAATGTATTAATGTCAGTCATTAATGTGTGCAGTATCAATCTTAAGATGATGTGGTCGAGGGGAACGTCGAGTCCTTTGAAGAGAAGGAGGTGCTGAAGATCAGGGCCCAAGGATCTGCTATGTACTACAATTGGAGGTCTGACAAGTACCGGTGCCCCTACTACAGCAGGCCCAAGCCCAGTTCTGGGTTGCTGGAGCATCTAATGGAAAATTGTCGGGCTACATCCATCAGCAGTGATGACTACAAGATCAGGGCACATCATTCTGCCCTCCACAAGGTCCTGAGAAACCTTGACATGTAGTTGCCCTAGACCCTCATTGTCGTATGATGTAGGAAGGCTCAGTCCTTTTGGTGAACTTTATGTGGTATTCTGATGGTGGAAACTTGTAGTGGTAATTTAGTATGAACTTTATCTAAGTGTAGTATTGTGATGTGCGGTCCAAACATATCTAATATGCTAGTGGTCTGCATCAGCAAGTGTGCTGTGTGGATGCTACTATCTATGGCAGTAGTATATATTGCTATCTATATTTGTGTTCCTTAAATTTGCCATTATGGTTCCTCAGATGTATGATTTGCTTGAATTTAGATGCTGCAATGATCAGACATGCCGCATCAGTGTTGCTTCACTGATCAGGCATGCTGCAAACACTTCCCATGCTGCGGCCATGTGGAACATGCTGCGGCAATGGTGCAATAAATTCCCATGCTGTGGCCATGTGCAACATGCTCTGGACATAAGCAAATCGGACCAAATGTAAAACTTTGTGTTAAGTAAATTAAAGTTTTTTAGTGAAGTAAGTGAAAATTGTTCGTCGACACATATGACATCTTTCCTTCATTTGAGTAAGCAAAAATAGCAAATACTCCACCATATGATCAAATATTCCAATAACTGAGCACATATTCCTTCATTTCATCAAATACTAATAAAAATGTAGTTAAAGATGGTGTGTGTGTGTGTGTGCAAAAAAAAATATTTGAATAAAGGTGTAATGATTATTTGTAACATGAAGGAGTTCTTTCATGAAATACAAGTTGATTATATGTAATATGAAAGATCTCCTTTAGTACAATTTATAGTGGCTCCGTGAAGCCGCATGTTTCGAACCCGCATTGGGTAGGGCATAAAAAATTCAGAAACAATTCAAAAATTGTAACCCAAGTTTTCTTGTACATGGCGGCCCACATGTGCCAAATATGGCTATGATAGAAAATTTGAAAAAATAATACTTTAGAATGCCCCCTTGAGGTATAGACCGATGGTTTGACAGTCAGTCTAGAGGGCATTATAAATAAAAAAAATTCAAAAAAAATATTAAACCTTGGAAAACTAGCTTTGTTTGTGCAAGAGATCATGTGTGCCAAAATAGAGGTGATTTAGAGGTGGTCGACAAAATCATCGCATTCCGGAGGGGCCATTTGGTCTAACTTAAGCCAGTTTTTCAACATACGTGATTTTTTCCACCACCTCCAAATCACCCAAATTTTGTTGTACATGGTGACCCACATGTGCCAAACATGGCTATGAAAGAAAATTTGGAAAAATAATACTTTACAATGCCCATTTGAGGTATAGACCGATGGTATGACTAATCAGTCTAGAGGGCATTATAAATTAATAAAAAA
>NC_041392.1:741879860-741881167 GCF_002162155.2 Triticum dicoccoides | reverse complement strand
TGAAAGAAAATTTGGAAAATTAATACTTTACAATGCCCCCTTGAGGTATAGACCGATGGTTTGACCAGTCAGTCTAGAGGGCATTATAAATTAATAAAAAATTCAAAAAAAATATAAAACCTTGGAAAACTAGCTTTGTTTGTGCAATAGATGATGTGTGCCAAAATAGAGGTTATTTGGAGGTGGTCGGAAAAATCATCGCATTCCAGAGGGGCCATTTGGTCTTAACTTAAGCCAGTTTTTGAACATACGTGATTTTTTCCACCACCTCCAAATCACCCAAATTTTCTTGTACATGGTGACCCACATGTGCCAAACATGGCTATGCAAGAAAATTTGGAAAAATAATACATTACAATGCCCCCTTGACGTATAGACCGATGGTTTGACGAGTCAGTCTAGAGGGCATTATAAATTAATAAAAAATTCAAAAATATAGAACCTTGGAAAAGTGGCTTTGTTTGTTCAAGAGATCATGTGTGCCAAAATAGAGGTGATTTGGAGATGGTCGAAAAAATCATCGCATTCCGGAGGAGCCATTTGGTAAGCCAGTTTTTGAATATACGTGATTTTTTCCACCACCTCCAAATCACCCAATTTTTTTGAACATGGTGACCCACATGTGCCAAACATGGCTCTGAAAGAAATTTTGCAAAAATAATACTTTACAATGCCCCCTTGAGGTATAGACCGATGGTTTGACCAGTCAGTCTAGAGGGCATTATAAATTAATAAAAAATTCCAAAAAATATATAACCTTGGAAAATTAGCTTTGTTTGTGAAAGAGATCATGTGTGCCAAAATAGAGGTGATTTGAGGGTGGTCGAAAAAATCATCGCATTCCGGAGGGGCCATTTGGTCTTTAACTTGAGCCAGTTTTTGAACATACGTGATTTTTCCACCACCTCCAAATCACCCAAATTTTGTTGTACATGGTGACCCACATGTGCCAAACATGGCTATGAAAGAAAATTTGGCAAAATAATATTTTACAATGCCCCCTTGAGGTATAGACCAATGGTATGACTAATCAGTCTAGAGGGCATTATAAATTAATAAAAAATTAAATAAAGTATAAAACCTTGGAAAACAAGCTTTTTTGTGAAAGAGATCATGTGTGCCAAAATAGAGGTGATTTGGAGGTGGTCGAAAAAATCATCGCATTCCGGAGGGGCCATTTGAACATACGTGATTTTTTCCACCACCTCCAAATCACCCAAATTTTCTTGTACAAGGTGACCCACATGTGCCAAACATGGCTATGAAAGAAAATTTCGAAAATTAGTACTTTACAATGCCCCCTTGAG
>NC_041392.1:741862323-741879628 GCF_002162155.2 Triticum dicoccoides | reverse complement strand
AGAGGGCATTATAAATTAATAAAAAATTCAAAAATATAGAACCTTGGAAAAGTGGCTTTGTTTGTTCAAGAGATCATGTGTGCCAAAATAGAGGTGATTTGGAGGTGGTCGAAAAAATCATCGCATTCCGGAGGAGCCATTTGGTAAGCCAGTTTTTGAATATACGTGATTTTTTCCACCACCTCCAAATCACCCAATTTTTTTGAACATGGTGACCCACATGTGCCAAACATGGCTATGAAAGAAATTTTGGAAAAATAATACTTTACAATGCCCCCTTGAGGTATAGACCGATGGTTTGACCAGTCAGTCTAGAGGGCATTATAAATTAATAAAAAATTCCAAAAAATATATAACCTTGGAAAATTAGCTTTGTTTGTGAAAGAGATCATGTGTGCCAAAATAGAGGTGATTTGAGAGTGGTCGAAAAAATCATCGCATTCCGGAGGGGCCATTTGGTCTTTAACTTGAGCCAGTTTTTGAACATACGTGATTTTTCCACCACCTCCAAATCACCCAAATTTTGTTGTACATGGTGACCCACATGTGCCAAACATGGCTATGAAAGAAAATTTGGAAAAATAATATTTTACAATGCCCCCTTGAGGTATAGACCAATGGTATGACTAATCAGTCTAGAGGGCATTATAAATTAATAAAAAATTCAATAAAGTATAAAACCTTGGAAAACAAGCTTTGTTTGTGAAAGAGATCATGTGTGCCAAAATAGAGGTGATTTGGAGGTGGTCGAAAAAATCATCGCATTCCGGAGGGGCCATTTGAACATACGTGATTTTTTCCACCACCTCCAAATCACCAAAATTTTCTTGTACAAGGTGACCCACATGTGCCAAACATGGCTATGAAAGAAAATTTCGAAAATTAGTACTTTACAATGCCCCCTTGAGGTATAGACCGATGGTTTGACCAGTCAGTCTAGAGGGCATTATAAATTAATAAAAAATTCAAAAAAATATAAAACCTTGGAAAAAAGCTTTGTTTGTGAAAGAGATCATGTGTGCCAAAATAGAGGTGATTTGGAGGTGGTCGACAAAATCATCGCATTCCGGAGGGGCCATTTGGTCTATCTTAAGCCAGTTTTTCAACATACGTGATTTTTTCAACCACCTCCAAATCACCCAAATTTTGTTGTACATGGTGACCCACATGTGCCAAACATGGCTATGAAAGAAAATTTGGAAAAATAATACTTTACAATGCCCCCTTGAGGTATAGACCGATGGTATGACTAATCAGTCTTGAGGGCATTATAAATTAATAAAAAATTCAATAAAATATGAAACCTTGGAAAACAAGCTTTGTTTGTGAAAGAGATCATGTGTGCCAAAATAGAGGTGATTTGGAGGTGGTCCTGACATGTGTGCCAAATTTGACACGTGACATATGCAAAAAAATTGACATGTGACATATTTTGTTTCAAACTTGTGTGCAAAATTAGACATTTGACATATGCAAAAAATTGAATACAAATTTAAAAAATTACTTTGGGTATCCTCACATGGTGGAAATGTTTGGTCCAAATATTTTAAATATTTTGTAAAATTTATTTAATTTAAAATTTGAAAATTTAATGCTTAAAACTTGTTTTCAAAATTTGACATGTGACATACGCAAAAAAATTGACATGTGACATATTTTGTTTCAAACTTGTGTGCAACATTAGACATTTGACATATGTAAAAAATTGAATACAAATTTAAAAAATTACTTTGGGTATCCTCACATGGTGGAAATGTTTGGTCCAAATATTTTAAATATTTTGTAAAATTTATATTTAATTTAAAATTTGAAAATTTAATGCTTCAAACTTGTTTGCAAAATTTGACATGTGACATATGCAAAGAAATTGACATGTGACATATTTTGTTTCAAACTTGTGTGCAAAATTAGATATTTGACATATGCAAAATATTGAATACAAATTTAAAAAATTACTTTGGGTATCCTCACATGGTGGAAATGTTTGGTCCAAATATTTTAAATATTTTGTAAAATTTATATTTAATTTATAATTTGAAAATTTAATGCTTCAAACTTGTTTGCAAAACATGACATGTGACATATGCAAAAAATTAGACATGTGACATATGCAAAAAAATTAAATAAATAATAAAAAATGCCAGCCTACCCAACAGCATTTATATGAAACCCCACGGCCTGCATACGACTAGTAACCCATTGGGCGAGGATGCAGGCCCGCGGTGAATGTATATAAGTTGCCGGTAGGCCTAACGGGGCAAAGAGAGACTGGTTAGGCAATGAGCTGCCTGCTTTAGATAGGAACTTGAGATGATTATCTCAGGTGGGTTTACAAACCGGTGCGAGCTCCTCTGCGTTGGCGAGGTGGGACTAAACTCCCACCACCCCGAGATAGTGCCCGCCGCGGCTTTGATTTGGGCCTAATTTGGGTGGGCCGTACCAGGCCGGCCTCACACGCGGTTATCAGCTGGAGAGGGGAAAAATTCCCCATTTCATCTGGCAGATATGAACCCTAGGTATTTGCTTTTGTTCCCCATTCACTCCGTGAGCTCAAATCTCACATCTGGCGTCGCCGGCGATGGGGGCCAAGAAGGGAAGGAGATCGCGGTCGGCAAGTGATTGCTGCCGCGCTCAAAAGAAGTGGGAGGAGGCAGTTGGGAAGTTTTGTCAGGGCGATCTGGAGATGAGGGCGAATGTGGAGGAGATCTGTAGCTGGTTTCCCAGCTTGCAGATGTTCATCGACCACGGTAGGGGTCTCATCAAGGTGCTTACGGGAAATGAGAAGAAATCGTTGTTTGGTCCTGCTCGAGGAGTTGTTCCAGTCCAGGTTTTCCTCTAGGCTATGAACAAAGTGGAGAACTCCCCGGATCCGCGTCAGCGTGCGAGGTGGTACATGTACCGCTCCCGCCGCCGCGCTCCTCCTATTCCAGTGCCAGATCTTGTCGGAGTGTTGCTCACGGTGCCTGCTCCGGTTGATCAGTCCAATGTTCACTCTAACAGTGATGTGGAGCAGAGCAAGGATGACAGTGATAGTGAAGATGTGGAGCATAGCGAGGATGAGAGTGATAGCGAAGATGTGGAGTAGAGCAAGGATGAGAGCGGGGAAGATGAGGTTGTTCTGCTGCTGGACGATAGTGCTGGAGAGGAGGAGCAGGATGATGTTGTCCAGGAGCAGCCGGCGGATGTGCAGATTGTGGGTCCAAGGATCCCGCAGCTAGGAGACAGGACCATGCCGATTGAAGCGGAGACCTACATCCATATGGGCATTCGTCACTCAGAGCGCGTCAACAAGTTGAAGGACAAGAAAACAGAGTGATGGCATGTCAATGTCTTTAGTTAGTCTATCTGTGTGAGTCAGTTTGGACCTGTTTGATAGCATACTATGTTCTAAGTTCTTTGAGAATACTTCAGTATTTGAGATTATGTTAGTTTTATTTACAGTGAGCTGTTTGGTTGCCCCTGATAAATGTGATTTTACTACTGCAGTATTGGGAAAAATATAGTTATTTCTCTGCACGAAAAATGTAGCCTCTTTTTAAGAAACAGAGTTTGTGAGTGCTTGAATGTTGGGTTTCGTAGTAATTTCAAAAAAAATCCTACACACACGCAAGATCATGTGATGCATAGCAACGAGGGGAGAGTGTGATCTACATAACTAGTAGATCGACAACGGAAGCGTTTGGTTGATGTAGTCGTACGTGTTCACGATCCGACCGATCAAGCACCGAAACTACGGCACCTCCGAGTTCGAGCACACGTTCAGCTCGATGACGATCCCCGGACTCCGATCCACCAAAGTTTCGGGAAGAGTTCCGCCAGCACGACGGCGTGGTGACGATCTTGATGCACCACAGCAGCAGGGCTTTGCCTAAACTCCGCTACAGTATCATCGAGGACTATGGTGGCTGGGGGCACCGCACACGGCTAAGGAATAGATCACGTGGATCAACTTGTGTGTCCTAGGGTGCCCCTTGCCTCAGTATATAAAGGAGCCAGGGAGAGGGGGCGGCCGGCCAAGGTGGGCGCGCCAAGGGGGAGTCCTACTCCCATTGGGAGTAGGACTCCTAGTTGGACAAGGAGAGAGGGGGAAGAGGTGGAAGAGAGGAAAGAAAAGGGGGGGCGCCGCCCCCCTTCCCTTGTCCTATTCGGACTAGGAAGGGGAGGGGCACGCGGCCACCTCTTGCCTCCTTATCTCTTCTCCCTCAAGGCCCATGTAGGCCCAATAAACCCCCGGGGGGGTGCCGGTAACCCCCCGGTACTTCGGAAAAATGCCGATTTCACCCGGAACGATTCCGATGTCCAAATATAGGCTTCCAATATATCAATCTTTACATCTCGACCATTTAGAGACTCCTCGTCATGTCCATGATCACATCCGGGACTCCGAACAACCTTCGGTACATCAAAATGCATAAACTCATAACATAACTGTCATCGTAACCTTAAGCGTGCGGACCCTACGGGTTCGAGAACAATGTAGACATGACCGAGACATGTCTCCGGTCAATAACCAATAGCGGGACCTGGATGTCCATATTGGCTCCTACATATTCTACGAAGATCTTTATCGGTCAGACCGCATAACAACATACGCTGTTCCCTTTGTCATCGGTATGTTACTTGTCCGAGATTCGATTGTCGGTATCCAATACCTAGTTCAATCTCGTTACCGGCAAGTCTCTTTACTCGTTCCGTAATACATCATCCCGCAACTAACATATTAGTTGTAATGCTTGCAAGGCTTATGTGATGTGCATTACCGAGAGGGCCCAGAGATACCTCTCCGACAATCGGAGTGACAAAACCTAATCTCGAAATACGCCAACCCAACATGTACCTTGGGAGACACCTGTAGTACTCCTTTATAATCACCCAGTTACGTTGTGAAGTTTGGTAGTACCCAAAGTGTTCCTCTGGTAAACGGGAGTTGCATAATCTCATAGTTATAGGAACATGTATAAGTCATGAAGAAAGCAATAGCAACATACTAAACGATCGGGTGCTAAGCTAATGGAATGGGTCATGTCAATCAGATCATTCTCTTAATGATGTGATCCCGTTAATCAAATAACAACTCATTGTTCATGGTTAGGAAACATAACCATCTTTGATTAACGTGCTAGTCAAGTAGAGGCGTACTAGTGACACTTTGTTTGTCTATGTATTCACACATGTACTATGTTTCCGGTTAATACAATTCTAGCATGAATAATAAACATTTATCATGATTATAAGGAAATAAATAATAACTTTATAATTGCCTCTAGGGCATATTTCCTTAAGTCTCCCACTTGCACTAGAGTCAATAATCTAGATTACATCGTAATGATTCTAACACCCATGGAGCCTTGGTGCTGATCATGTTTTGCTCGTAGAAGAGGCATAGTCAATGGGTCTGCAACATTCAGATCCGTATGTATCTTGCAAATCTCTAGTCTCCCACCTGGACTAGATCCCGGATGGAATTGAAGCGTCTCTTGATGTACTTGGTTCTCTTGTGAAATCTGGATTCCTTTGCCAAGGCAATTGCACCAGTATTGTCACAAAAGATTTTCATTGGACCCGATGCACTAGGTATGACACCTAGATCGGATATGAACTCCTTCATCCAGACTCCTTCATTTGCTGCTTCCGAAGCAGCTATGTACTCCGCTTCACATGTAGATCCCGCTACAACGCTTTGTTTAGAACTGCACCAACTGACAGCTCCACCGTTTAATGTAAACACATATCCGGTTTGCGATTTAGAATCGTCCGGATCAGTGTCAAATCTTGCATCAACGTAACCACTTACGACGAGCTCTTTGTCACCTCCATATACGAGAAGCATATCCTTAGTCCTTTTCAGGTATTTCAGGATGTTCTTGACTGCTGTCCTGTGATCCACTCCTGGATTACTTTGGTACCTCCCTGCTAGACTTATAGCAAGGCACACATCAGGTCTGGTACATAGTATTGCATACATGATAGATCCTATTGCTGATGCATAGGGAACATCTTTCATATTCTCTCTATCTTCTGCAGTGGTCGGGCATTGAGTCTTACTCAATTTCACACCTTGTAATACAGGCAAGAATCCTTTCTTTGCTTGATCCATTTTGAACTTCTTCAAAATTTTGTCAAGGTATGTTGTTTGTGAAAGTCCAATTAAATGTTTTGATCTATCTCTATAGATCTTAATGCCTAATATGTAAGCAGCTTCACCGAGGTCTTTCATTGAAAAACTCTTATTCAAGTATCCCTTTATGCTATCCAGAAATTCTATATCATTTCCAATTAATAATATGTCATCCACATATAATATCAGAAATGCTACAGAGCTCCCACTCACTTTCTTGTAAATACAGGCTTCTCCAAAAGTCTGTATAAAACCAAATGCTTTGATTACACTATCAAAACGTTTATTCCAACTCCGAGAGGCTTGCACCAGTCCATAAATGGATCACTGGAGCTTGCACACTTTGTTAGCTCCCTTTGGATCGACAAAACCTTCTGGTTGCATCATATACAACTCTTCTTCCAGAAATCCATTCAGGAATGCAGTTTTGACATCCATCTGCCAAATTTCATAATCATAAAATGCGGCAATTGCTAACATGATTCGGACAGACTTAAGCATCGCTACGGGTGAGAAGGTCTCATCGTAGTCAATCCCTTTGAACTTGCCGAAAACCTTTTGCGACAAGTCGAGCTTTGTAGATAGTAATATTACCGTCAGCGTCAGTCTTCTTCTTGAAGATCCATTTATTCTCAATTGCTTGCCGATCATCGGGCAAGTCAACCAAACTCCATACTTTGTTCTCATACATGGATCCCATCTCAGATTTCATGGCTTCAAGCCACTTTGCGGAATCTGGGCTCACCATTGCTTCTTCATAGTTCGTAGGTTCATCATGATCTAGCATCATGACTTCCAGAACGGGATTACCGTACCACTCTGGTGCAGATCTTACTCTGGTTGATCTACTAGGTTCAGTAGTATCTTGTTCTGAAGTTTCATGATCATTATCATTGACTTCCTCACTAACTGGTGTAGGTGTCACAGAAACAGTTTTCTGTGATGTACTACTTTCCAATAAGGGAGTAGGTACAGTTACCTCGTCAAGTTCTACTTTCCTCCCACTCACTTCTTTCGAGAGAAACTCCTTCTCCAGAAAGTTTCCGAATTTAGCAACAAAAGTCTTGCCTTCGGATCTATGATAGAAGGTGTATCCAATAGTTTCCTTTGGATATCCTATGAAGACACATTTCTCTGATTTGGGTTCGAGCTTATCAGGTTGAAGCTTTTTCACATAAGCATCGCAGCCCCAAACTTTCGGAAACGACAACTTTGGTTTCTTGCCAAACAACAGTTCATAAGGCGTCGTCTCAACGGATTTTGATGGTGCCCTATTTAACGTGAATGCGGTCGTCTCTAGAGCGTATCCCCAAAACGATAGCGGTAAATCAGTAAGAGACATCATAGATCGCACCATATCCAGTAAAGTGTGATTACGACGTTCGGACACACTATTTCGCTGAGGTGTTCCGGGTGGCGTGAGTTGCGAAACTATTCCACAATTTTTCAAATGTACACCAAACTCGTAACTCAAATATTCTCCTCCACGATCAGATCGTAGAAACTTTATTTTCTTGTTACGATGATTTTCAACTTCACTCTGAAATTCCTTCAACTTTTCAAATGTTTCAGACTTATGTTTCATTAAGTAGATATACCCATATTTTCTTAAATCATCTGTGAAGGTGAGAAAATAACGATATCCGCCACGAGCCTCAATATTCATCGGACCACATACATCTGTATGTATGATTTCCAACAAATCTATTGCTCTCTCCATAGTATCGAAGAACGGCGTTTTGGTCATCTTGCCCATGAGGCACGGTTCGCAAGTACCAAGTGATTCATAATCAAGTGGTTCCAAAAGTCCATCAGAATGGAGTTTCTTCATGCGCTTTACACCGATATGACCTAAACGGTAGTGCCACAAATAAGTTGCACGCTCATTATCAACTCTGCATCTTTTGGCTTCAACATTATGAATATGTGTGTTACTACTATCGATATTCAACAAGAATAGACCACTCTTCAAGGGTGCATGACCATAAAAGATATTACTCATATAAATAGAACAACCATTATTCTCTGATTTAAATGAATAACCGTCTCGCATCAAACAAGATCCAGATATAATGTTCATACTTAACGCTGGCACCAAATAACAATTATTTAGGTCTAATACTAATCCCGAAGGTAGATGTAGAGGTAGCGTGCCGACTGCGATCACATCGACTTTGGAACTGTTTCCCATGCGCATCGTCACCTCGTCCTTAACCAATCTTCGCTTGATCCATAGCCCCTGTTTTGAGTTGCAAATATTAGCAACAGAACAAGTATCAAATACCCAGGTGCTACTGCGAGCATTAGTAAGGTACACATCAATAACATGTATATCACATATACCTTTTTTCACCTTGCCATCCTTCTTATCCGCCAAATACTTTGGGCAGTTCCGCTTCCAATGACCAGTCTGCTTGCAATAGAAGCACTCAGTTTCAGGCTTAGGTCCAGGTTTGGGTTTCTTCTCTTGAGTAGCAACTTGCTTGCCGTTCTTTTTGAAGTTCCCCTTCTTCTTCCCTTTGCCCTTTTTCTTGAAACTAGTGGTCTTGTTGACCATCAACACTTGATGCTCCTTCTTGATTTCTACCTCCGCAGCTTTCAGCATCACGAAGAGCTCGGGAATAGTCTTGTTCATCCCTTGCATATTATAGTTCATCATGAAGCTCTTGTAGCTTGGTGGCAGTGATTGAAGAATTCTTTCAATGATGCAATCATCTGGAAGATTAACTCCCAATTGAATCAAGTGATTATTATACCCAGACATTTTGAGTATATGCTCACTGACAGAACTATTCTCCTCCATCTTGCAGCTATAGAACTTATTGGAGACTTCATATCTCTCAATCCGGGCATTTGCTAGAAATATTAACTTCAACTCCTGGAACATCTCATATGCTCCATGACGTTCAAAACGTCGTTGAAGTCCCGATTCTAAGCCGTAAAGCATGGCACACTAAACTATCGAGTAGTCATCAGCTTTGCTCTGCCAGACGTTCATAACATCCGGCGTTGCTCCTGCAGCAGGCCTGGCACCCAGCGGTGCTTCCAGGACGTAATTCTTCTGTGCAGCAATGAGGATAATCCTCAAGTTACGGACCCAGTCCGTGTAATTGCTACCATCATCTTTCAACTTTGCTTTCTCAAGGAACGCATTAAAATTCAATGGAACAACAACACGAGCCATCTATCTACAATCAAACATAAACAAGCAAGATACTAATCAGGTACTAAGTTTCATGATAAATTTAAGTTCAGTTAATCAAATTAATTAAAGAACTCCCACTTAGATAGACATCCCTCTAATCCCCTAAGTGATTACGTGATCCAAATCAACTAAACCATAACCGATCATCACGTGAGATGGAGTAGTTTTCAATGGTGAACATCGTTATGTTGATCATATCTACTATATGATTCACGCTCGACCTTTCGGTCTCCGTGTTCCGAGGCCATATCTGTATATGCTTGGCTCGTCAAGTATAACCGGAGTATTCCGCGTGTGCAACTGTTTTGCACCCGTTGTATTTGAACATAGAACCTATCACACCCGATCATCACGTGGTGTCTCAGCATGAAGAACTTTCACAACGGTGCATACTCAGGGAGAACACTTCTTGATAATTTAGTGAGAGATCATCTTATAATGCTACCGTCAATCAAAGCAAGATAAGATGCATAAAAGGATAAACATCACATGCAATCAATATAAGTGATATGATATGGCCATCATCATCTTGTGCTTGTGATCTCCATCTCCAAAGCACCGTCGTGATCACCATCGTCACCGGCGTGACACCTTGATCTCCATCGTAGCATCGTTGTCGTCTCGCCAAGCTTTTGCTTCTACGACTATCGCTTCCTCTTAGTGATAAAAGTAAAGCATTACATCGCGATTGCATTGCATACAATAAAACGACAACCATAAGGCTCCTGCCAGTTGCCGATAACTCAGTTACAAAACATGATCATCTCATACAATAAAATTCAGCATCATGTCTTGACCATATCACATCACAACATGCCCTGCAAAAACAAGTTAGACGTCCTCTACTTTGTTGTTGCAAGTTTTACGTGGCTGCTACGGGCTTAAGCAAGAACCAATCTTACCTACGCATCAAAACCACAACAATAGTTTGTCAATTTGACTCCGTTTTAACCTTCGCAAGGACCGGGCGTAGCCATACTTGGTTCAACTATAGTTGGAGAGACAGTCGCCCGCAAGCCACCTATGTGCAAAGCACGTCGGGGGAACCGGTCTCGCGTAAGCGTACGCGTAATGTTGGTCCGGGTCGTCTCGTTCAACAATGCCACCAAACCAAAGTATGACATGCTGGTAGGCAGTATGACTTATATCGCCCACAACTCACTTGTGTTCTACTCGTGCATATAACATCAACATAAATAACCTAGGCTCGGATGCCACTGTTGGCTTTCGTAGTAATTTCAAAAAAATTCCTACGCACACGCAAGATCATGTGATGCATAGCAACGAGGGGAGAGTGTGATCTACATACCTAGTAGATCTACAACGGAAGCGTTTGGTTGATGTAGTCGTACGTCTTCACGATCCGACCGATCAAGCACCGAAACTATGGCACCTCTGAGTTCGAGCACACGTTCAGCTCGATGACGATCCCCGGACTCCGATCCAGCAAAGTGTCGGGAAGAGTTCCGTCAGCACGACGGCGTGGTGATGATCTTGATGCACCACAGCAGCAGGGCTTCGCCTAAACTCCGCTACAGTATCATCGAGGACTATGGTGGCTGGGGGCACATCACACGGCTAAGGAATAGATCACGTGGATCAACTTGTGTGTCCTAGGGCGCCCCTTGCCTCAGTATATAAAGGAGCCAGGGAGAGGGGGCGGCCGGCCAAGGTGGGCGCGCCAAGGGGGAGTCCTACTCCCATTGGGAGTAGGACTCCTAGTTGGACAAGGAGAGAGGGGGAAGAGGTGGAAGAGAGGAAGGAAAAGGGGGGGCGCCGCCCCCCTTCCCTTGTCCTATTCTTACTAGGAAGGGGAGGGGCGCGCGGCCACCTCTTGCCTCCTTCTCTCTTCTCCCTCAAGGCCCATGTAGGCCCAATAAACCCCCGGGGGGGTTCCGGTAACCCCCCGGTACTCCGAAAAAATGCCGATTTCACCCGGAACGATTCCGATGTCCATATATAGGCTTCCAATATATCAATCTTTACGTATCGACCATTTCGAGACTCCTCGTCATGTCCGTGATCACATCCGGGACTCCGAACAACCTTTGGTACATCAAAATGCATAAACTCATAACATAACTGTCATCATAACCTTAAGCGTGCGGACCCTACGGGTTCGAGAACAATGTAGACATGACCGAGACATGTCTCCGGTCAATAACCAATAGCGGGACCTGGATGCCCATATTGGCTCCTACATATTCTACGAAGATCTTTATCGGTCAGACCGCATAACAACATACGTTGTTCCCTTTGTCATCGGTATGTTACTTGTCCGAGATTCGATCGTCGGTATCCAATACCTAGTTCAATCTCGTTACCGGCAAGTCTCTTTACTCGTTCCGTAATACATCATCCCGCAACTAACATATTAGTTGTAATGCTTGCAAGGCTTATGTGATGTGCATTACCGAGAGGGCCCAGAGATACCTCTCCGACAATCGGAGTGACAAAACCTAATCTCGAAATACGCCAACCCAACATGTACCTTGGGAGACACCTGTAGTACTCCTTTATAATCACCCAGTTACGTTGTGAAGTTTGGTAGTACCCAAAGTGTTCCTCTGGTAAACGGGAGTTGCATAATCTCATAGTTATAGGAACATGTATAAGTCATGAAGAAAGCAATAGCAACATACTAAACGATCGGGTGCTAAGCTAATGGAATGGGTCATGTCAATCAGATCATTCTCTTAATGATGTGATCCCGTTAATCAAATAACAACTCATTGTTCATGGTTAGGAAACATAACCATCTTTGATTAACGAGCTAGTCAAGTAGAGGCGTACTAGTGACACTTTGTTTGTCTATGTATTCACACATGTATTATGTTTCCGGTTAATACAATTCTAGCATGAATAATAAACATTTATCATGATTATAAGGAAATAAATAATAACTTTATTATTGCCTCTAGGGCATATTTCCTTAAGTCGCCCACTTGCACTAGAGTCAATAATCTAGATTACATCGTAATGATTCTAACACCCATGGAGCCTTGGTGCTGATCATGTTTTGCTCGTAGAAGAGGCATAGTCAATGGGTCTGCAACATTCAGATCCGTATGTATCTTGCAAATCTCTAGTCTCCCGCCTGGACTAGATCCCGGATGGAATTGAAGCGTCTCTTGATGTGCTTGGTTCTCTTGTGAAATCTGGATTCCTTTGCCAAGGCAATTGCACCAGTATTGTCACAAAAGATTTTCATTGGACCCGATGCACTAGGTATGACACCTAGATCGGATATGAACTCCTTCATCCAGACTCCTTCATTTGCTGCTTCCGAAGCAGCTATGTACTCCGCTTCACATGTAGATCCCGCTACAACGCTTTGTTTAGAACTGCACCAACTGACAGCTCCACCGTTTAATGTAAACACATATCCGGTTTGCGATTTAGAATCGTCCGGATCAGTGTCAAAGCTTGCATCAACGTAACCACTTACGACGAGCTCTTTGTCACCTCCATATACGAGAAGCATATCCTTAGTCCTTTTCAGGTATTTCAGGATGTTCTTGACTGCTGTCCAGTGATCCACTCCTGGATTACTTTGGTACCTCCCTGCTAGACTTATAGCAAGGCACACATCAGGTCTGGTACACAGTATTGCATACATGATAGATCCTATTGCTGATGCATAGGGAACATCTTTCATATTCTCTCTATCTTCTGCAGTGGTCGGGCATTGAGTCTTACTCAATTTCACACCTTGTAATACAGGCAAGAATCCTTTCTTTGCTTGATCCATTTTGAACTTCTTCAAAATTTTGTCAAGGTATGTTGTTTGTGAAAGTCCAATTAAATGTTTTGATCTATCTCTATAGATCTTAATGCCTAATATGTAAGCAGCTTCTCCGAGGTCTTTCATTGAAAAACTCTAATTCAAGTATCCCTTTATGCTATCCAGAAATTCTATATCATTTCCAATTAATAATATGTCATCCACATATAATATCAGAAATGCTACAGAGCTCCCACTCACTTTCTTGTAAATACAGGCTTCTCCAAAAGTCTGTATAAAACCAAATGCTTTGATTACACTATCAAAACGTTTATTCCAACTCCGAGAGGCTTGCACCAGTCCATAAATGGATCACTGGAGCTTGCACACTTTGTTAGCTCCCTTTGGATCGACAAAACCTTCTGGTTGCATCATATACAACTCTTCTTCCAGAAATCCATTCAGGAATGCAGTTTTGACATCCATCTGCCAAATTTCATAATCATAAAATGCGGCAATTGCTAACATGATTCGGACAGACTTAAGCATCGCTATGGGTGAGAAGGTCTCATCGTAGTCAATCCCTTTGAACTTGCCGAAAACCTTTTGCGACAAGTCGAGCTTTGTAGACAGTAATATTACCGTCAGTGTCAGTCTTCTTCTTGAAGATCCATTTATTCTCAATTGCTTGCCGATCATCGGGCAAGTCAACGAAACTCCATACTTTGTTCTCATACATGGATCCCATCTCAGATTTCATGGCTTCAAGCCACTTTGCGGAATCTGGGCTCACCATTGCTTCTTCATAGTTCGTAGGTTCATCATGATCTAGCATCATGACTTCCAGAACGGGATTACCGTACCACTCTGGTGCAGATCTTACTCTGGTTGATCTACTAGGTTCAGTAGTATCTTGTTCTGAAGTTTCATGATCATTATCATTGACTTCCTCACTAACTGGTGTAGGTGTCACAGAAACAGTTTTCTGTGATGTACTACTTTCCAATAAGGGAGTAGGTACAGTTACCTCGTCAAGTTCTACTTTCCTCCCACTCACTTCTTTCGAGAGAAACTCCTTCTCCAGAAAGTTTCCGAATTTAGCAACAAAAGTCTTGCCTTCGGATCTATGATAGAAGGTGTATCCAATAGTTTCCTTTGGATATCCTATGAAGACACATTTCTTTGATTTGGGTTCGAGCTTATCAGGTTGAAGCTTTTTCACATAAGCATCGCAGCCCCAAACTTTCGGAAACGACAACTTTGGTTTCTTGCCAAACAACAGTTCATAAGGCGTCGTCTCAACGGATTTTGATGGTGCCCTATTTAACGTGAATGCGGCCGTCTCTAGAGCGTATCCCCAAAACGATAGCGGTAAATCTGTAAGAGACATCATAGATCGCACCATATCCAGTAAAGTATGATTACGACGTTCGGACACACCATTTCGCTAAGGTGTTCCGGATGGCGTGAGTTGCGAAACTATTCCACAATTTTTCAAATGTACACCAAACTCGTAACTCAAATATTCTCCTCCACGATCAGATCGTAGAAACTTTGTTTTCTTGTTACGATGATTTTCAACTTCACTCTGAAATTCCTTCAACTTTTCAAATGTTTCAGACTTATGTTTCATTAAGTAGATATACCCATATTTGCTTAAATCATCTGTGAAGGTGAGAAAATAACGTTATCCGCCACGAGCCTCAATATTCATCGGACCACATACATCTGTATGTATGATTTCCAACAAATCTATTGCTCTCTCCATAGTACCGAAGAACGGCGTTTTGGTCATCTTGCCCATGAGGCACGGTTCGCAAGTACCAAGTGATTCATAATCAAGTGGTTCCAAAAGTCCATCAGAATGGAGTTTCATCATGCGCTTTACACCGATATGACCTAAACGGCAGTGCCACAAATAAGTTGTACGCTCATTATCAACTCTGCATCTTTTGGCTTCAACATTATGAATATGTGTGTTACTACTATCGAGATTCAACAAGAATAGACCACTCTTCAAGGGTGCATGACCATAAAAGATATTACTCATATAAATAGAACAACCCGGAGGAGTCAGCAGTTGATGATGCAAAACCATGAGCACGAAGAGCCATTGCAAGACGAGCATGCCAAGCACGAGGAGCCTGCTTCAGACCATAAATTGCCTTGGACAGACGACAGAGATGATCAGGGCGATCCGGATCAGAGAAACCCGGAGGCTGGCGCATGTAAACCTCCTCCGCCAAGACACCATGAAGAAAAGCATTTTGAACATCAAGCTGACGAAGAAACCAACCTCGAGTAACAGCCAGAGAGAGAAGAAGTCTGATGGTAGTAGGCTTGACCACTGGACTGAAGGTGTCTTCATAGTCAAGTCCAAAACGCTGTCGAAAACCACGAGCAACTAGACGAGCCTTATAGCGCTCAATGGACCCATCAGAATGCCTCTTCACTTTGAAAACCCATTTGGAATCAATGACATTTACCCGTGATTGTGGAGGAACAAGAGTCCATGTCTGATTGCGAAGAAGCGCTTGATACTCCTGCTCCATGGCCTCTCTCCAATGAGGAATGCGCATAGTAGCTTGATACGTGCGTGGCTCAGATGATGGATCTGCGAGAGCAGCAGACATGCACGCCGCTAACCAAGCAACTGTGCCATCGTGACGTTGCTTAGGCTGAAAAATGCCACTCCGACTGCGCGTATGTGGACGTAGAGCAGCAGCAGGAGCCGGTGGAGGCGAAGGTGACGGAGACGTGACGGTCGCCGGAGATGCAGGAATCACCTCAGGCGAGCTCGGGACAGACGACTCCGGGCTGCATGGCGAAGACTGGCCCGACGACAGGGGCTCAGAGGCCATGGGCGAACCGAGAGTGGGCGAGGCCAGCTCCGGTGACACCGGCCCAGACGGCCTTGGCGAGGCGAGAGCAGGCGAGGCCGGCCCTGGTGAGAAGGGCCCAGACACCCTGGGCGAGGCAGGGGCGGGCGAGGCCAGGCCTGGTGATGACTACCCCGACGCCCTGGGCGAGACGGGGACCGAGGAGGCCGGCCCGGTCGGCGGGGTTGCAGGGCGCGACGATGGCGAAGGCAGCCCAGAAGCCAGAGGCGACCGGGCCAGGGCGTCGATCGGCCGTGCATGAGCACGGAAACCGAGGCCATGCAGGGGCGCCATGTGCTCCTCATGCACAACAAAAGGTGCCGAGGATGAAGGCGATGGCGACGAAGAGGAAGATGGCACTTCCAGAATCTCCAAACGAGCCCCACGACCAGTGCCTGCACCATGGTTAGGCAACAATAGAGGAGAATATGCAACATCATCAAATTGGTCAGAAGCAACAGAGGATGAATGCATGACAGGTGGCTCGGTAGTGGACACAGGGAGTTTGGCAAAGGGAAAAACATGCTCATCAAACACAACATCCCGAGAGATGTAGACACGATTAGTGGGCACATGAAGACATTTGTATCCTTTATGAAGAGAGCTATAACCAAGAAAAACACACTTCTTGGAACGAAACTCGAGCTTACGCTTGTTATATGGACGGAGATGGGGCCAGCAAGCACACCCAAACACCTTAAAAAAGGTGTAGTCCGGTTGTTCATTAAGGAGAACTTCAATGGGAGTCTTCATATTCAAAACACGAGTGGGAGTACGATTCATGAGAAAACATGCAGTGGTGAAAGCATCACTCCAAAAACGAAACGGAACAGATGCATGGGCCAAAAGAGTCAGACCAGCTTCAACAATGTGACGATGCTTACGTTCTACTGAACCATTCTGCTGATGTGTATGTGGACATGCTAAACGGTGAATGATCCCAAGCGACTGAAAGAAGGAGTTGAGGTTGCGATACTCGCCACCCCAGTCCGACTGAACATGAACAATTTTGTGCTTGAGAAGGCGTTCAACATGTTTTTGGAACTGAACAAAAATGTCAAACACATCAGATTTACGTTTGATAAGATAAAGCCAGGTAAAGCGGCTGTAAGCATCAACAAAACTGATATAGTAATTATGACCACTAACAGAAGTCTGAGCAGGACCCCATACATCTGAAAACACAAGTTCTAAAGGATGTTTCACCTCACGACTGGACTCCGAAAAAGGAAGTTGATGACTCTTCCCCTGCTGACAAGCATCACACACTGCTACATCTTTATTACTAGACACACTAGGAAGCTCATGACGACGCAAAACATGCCGGACAATAGGTGTGGCCGGGTGACCAAGACGAGCATGCCACTGTGACGGAGATA
>NC_041392.1:741858873-741861634 GCF_002162155.2 Triticum dicoccoides | reverse complement strand
GGGTGGCCTATCACATATATATATATAATGAGGTGGTATACAACGTTACAATATACACATGTAAATACAATCTAACAGTTATTAATCGATGTGACTACATCAATCATTCAGCCATGTACTTTGAAGATTACTGCGCATGGGGTACGGCACGCCTCGTATATGTGCACGGGAAACTATCCAGATTTAGATCATTTTCATTGTCTCTCCTTGTGTATATGTTTGTGGATCGATAGTAAAGCTCATGCGCTACATACATGAATCAGCTCTTACCTTGATTTCATGGTGTAAATAGTACTCCCTTGCCCGCCCCCCTACCCCCCTCTGTTTCCGTTCATCTATCAATAAAATTAGCTGGACCATGACGCGCATGGGAGAGCCGGATTTGGCGCAGCCAACTAGGGTTGCTAGCACCGCTACCCTCTCTCACCTCCATCTCCCTCACCACCGCCGATCAAACTCGTCCGACCGCCAAGTCCTTGGATAACGATGAGTCCTCAAAGATCATCTCTCTCAGCATGTTCATCTTCAATTGAAACGATTCTACTCAATTGAATTGGACAAAGCAAAACGAGACAAAAAAAACCAAAAAAAATAACCTAGGCAAAACATCGAACAATTTCAAGGTGGTGGAGGTCTACCGGCGGCCGACAGCTTTGAGCCCAAAATAGCGGCCATCAAGGCACGAGGATGACCGACAAAGGTGTGCAAGCATGGTAAGATGTCGAGTAGCCAAGGAGGAAGAAAATCCGAGGGGTTTGCAACGAATCGTGGACGACAAGTGCTTGGCACGGTCAAACGTCTCAGTGACATAAGAGTCTAGGGCATCCCTCACTTTCGGCGGTGCAGCAAATTCTTCAAAATAATAGTCTTTCAAAGTCTAGTAAATATGATCATCGTTTGCATTGTGATGGGTGTCAAATGCCCAAGAGCCCTCAATTACCACACCCTCAATCAACTAGCGAGTCTAAATGTCCTATAGAGCTTGTTTTTAAAGTTGTTTGGAGGCACTCGGCCTGTTTCTGTTGAGAGACAAAAATACTATGTTAGCTTTATCGATCATTTTAGCAAGTTCAGATGGATATTATTTGCTTAAAAATAAGTCTGTTGTGCTTTAGAAGTTTCAGTTTTTTCAATAACATGTTGAATGACTATTTTATCTAAAGATTATTGCTATGCAAGCCGACTGGGGGGCGAGTATCAAAAGCTCAACTCCTTCTTTGAGCATATTTGTACCATGCTTCACGTGCCATGCACCCATGCTAATCAGCAGAATGGATCCGCTGAATGCAAGAATAAACATATTGTGCAAATTGGTCTTTCCTTACTTGCCCATGCTTTCATGCCTCTCAAATTTTGAGATGAGGCATTCCTTACTATTTGGAAAAAGCCAGATTATTCTTTGCTTCGAATTTTTGGTTGTGCCGCTTGGCATAACTTCTGCCCCTTTTAGTAAACACAAACTCGCTATACCCCTTGAAGCATTATATTTTTCTAGGATATAACAGTCTCCACAAAGGATACAAGTGTTTTGATGTTTCTTTGCGCCATTTCTATGTTTACAGACATATAGTTTCTGACAAACATGTCTTTCCCTTTGCCAGCCTCCATTCAAGCACCAGCGCTCAACTCCGCAAAGAAATCATTCTCCGCCCTTCACTCCATTTTGATCAAATGGGCGGTTGATGACTGTACTGTTTACTTGTCAATTTCTAATAACTTTGATAAAAATTCTGCTAAAAGTGTCCACAAATAGGAGAATATGCTGATGAAATTGGAGAAAATGCACTTGATTTATGTAAAACCCGGCAGCAACCATAAAAGATCCAGCCCGCGCAGCGTATGGGGTTGATTATTCTGCAAGATCCGCCTCAGGATCACCCGTGGGAGCTGCAGCCGAAGACTCGGGATCCACGCATGTGACAGGCTAAGGTGGGGCATCTGTGCGATCTTCCCACTAGTAAAAAAAGAACATTAGCAATTTCAGTCAGAGGCTTTTGAGACCAAGCTGATCAGAGCTGCCTACACCCAGCGCACGAGCGCATGCAGTTGATATGGCTATAAACCGCTTCGGACGCGGTCAGAACAATGAAACTGCCTCCGAGAAACTATAGAGACGGTTTCTAACTTCTAAATGCCTCAAATTTGTTGTCAGAGTAGGTGGTCTCATAACCTAAACACTATATGGCTTGTGTGGATGCCCAACCTTCCCTTTTCAATGCATAGGTTCTTAGCCTTGTCCGATCCACAGACAGACCCTAGTAGCAACTAGGACCACTCCATCTTTGGCTTCCGTGACGGCATGTGCTTTAAGATTCTCATGCGGAATCCGACGTACCTTAGAGCCTTCGCATGGAAACGGCGGTGAGCTCAATTCAATTCAATATAATTTAGGTTTATATTTTGTATCATGTGGTAATTGTATTGGATACAACATCCCCTTGTGAACCGGTGTCCTCGTAAAAATGCGTGCAACTAACATTTACCAACATTGACTCAAAATATGTACAGAAAATTTTAAGATCAGATAGATGTAAAAAATATAGTTATATCAATTTATCATAAAAAATATTACCATCAATTTTGATCGACAAAGAAGCAATGCCAAAGTCCCATATTTGAAACACTGTGTCCATCTCTATTACGACGTGTGTCTCGGAAGGTGTTGTTCACAAACTTCTTTGAAAATATTACCCATCTCTGGCATAGTACTGGAGTAGCTAATTAAACCTCTGCAGGACATTTCTTGCTCGGCAAGTCTCGA
>NC_041392.1:741857991-741858863 GCF_002162155.2 Triticum dicoccoides | reverse complement strand
GGCAGAGCCGCCCACTAAGAAGAATGTCCCTCGTGCCCCGATCCTTAATAAAAAGATCAAAAGGATGAAATTCACAAAGCACATTATTATCACGAGTGAGTTTAGGAACTGAAAGAAGATTACGTGTCACAGATGGAACTCGAAGAACATTGCGAAGTTGAAGACTCCTATTGGCATGTCTAGTGAGAAGTGATGCTTGACCAATATGAGAGATGTGCATACCTGCTCCATTGGCGGTGTGGATCTTGTCGGAGCCATGGTAGGGTTCACGAGTGTGAAGCTTCCTCATCTCACTGGTCAGGTGCTCTGTCGCCCCAGAGTCCATGTACCAGTGGGGATCAATGGAGTAGGACTGAATGTGTCCCTGTGGCTTCTGCGGCGGCGGACGATCAGCCATGGCGACCTGACCTAGCGTGATACCATGTAAGATAATAGGCTTTGAGGGGAACCGGCACAACCCTCTAAGGGTGGCCTATCACATATATATATATAATGAGGTGGTATACAACGTTACAATATACACATGTAAATACAATCTAACAGTTATTAATCGATGTGACTACATCAATCATTCAGCCATGTACTTTGAAGATTACTGCGCATGGGGTACGGCACGCCTCGTATATGTGCACGGGAAACTATCCAGATTTAGATCATTTTCATTGTCTCTCCTTGTGTATATGTTTGTGGATCGATAGTAAAGCTCATGCGCTACATACATGAATCAGCTCTTACCTTGATTTCATGGTGTAAATAGTACTCCCTTGCCCGCCCCCCTACCCCCCTCTGTTTCCGTTCATCTATCAATAAAATTAGCTGGACCATGACGCGCATGGGAGAGCCGGATTTGGCGCAGCCAACTAGGGTTGCTA
>NC_041392.1:741855467-741857981 GCF_002162155.2 Triticum dicoccoides | reverse complement strand
CCCAACCTTCCCTTTTCAATGCATAGGTTCTTAGCCTTGTCCGATCCACAGACAGACCCTAGTAGCAACTAGGACCACTCCATCTTTGGCTTCCGTGACGGCATGTGCTTTAAGATTCTCATGCGGAATCCGACGTACCTTAGAGCCTTCGCATGGAAACGGCGGTGAGCTCAATTCAATTCAATATAATTTAGGTTTATATTTTGTATCATGTGGTAATTGTATTGGATACAACATCCCCTTGTGAACCGGTGTCCTCGTAAAAATGCGTGCAACTAACATTTACCAACATTGACTCAAAATATGTACAGAAAATTTTAAGATCAGATAGATGTAAAAAATATAGTTATATCAATTTATCATAAAAAATATTACCATCAATTTTGATCGACAAAGAAGCAATGCCAAAGTCCCATATTTGAAACACTGTGTCCATCTCTATTACGACGTGTGTCTCGGAAGGTGTTGTTCACAAACTTCTTTGAAAATATTACCCATCTCTGGCATAGTACTGGAGTAGCTAATTAAACCTCTGCAGGACATTTCTTGCTCGGCAAGTCTCGAGTCCCTTTTTGTTTGCATGGCGCAAGTCTCGATTCTGCACGCAGGTACTATATGTATAATCTACGTATATACAGTGTATATAGCGTGTCTGCGTGCGCTATTTAATTAGCAAGCCCGATCGATCGTGGGGTAGATTAGATTACATCAGCCAACGACGCCGGCCATGGGGATCATCGGGTCCTTGTTAAGCTACGCCAACGACGCGAGCATAGTCAAACACCACATGCTCAACGGCGGGTGCCCCCAGGAGTTCGCCGTAGCGGTGAGCCAGTGCCACCCCGACATAGCCAAGCCCGTCGTCGACGCCGAGGCATGCGCCAGGGCCACGGCTGCGCTGCGCAAGTGCTTCGGCCGCAACCACCGGTGGTTTGAGCACCAATACATCCCCCGCTTGGACCACGGCCTCGACGAGGACGTCAAGCCGTCGCCGGAGCAGGTGGAGAAGGAGAATGAACGGAGTTGGAGGTGGTGGACTGGCATGAGGAGAAGCTAGCTAGCTGCTTAATATGTGCAACGATCCGACCTAGCTAGCTATGGCGATCGATCTTGCACATGCATGTTAATTAGTACTTTAATTGATGTGACTTCATCGATCAATCAGCCATGTACTTTGATTATTACTAGGGATTGGGTAAGCCACAGCTCATATATGATATATGTGCACGGGAACTATCCAGATTTAGATCGATTTTCGTTGTCTATGTCTCTGTATATGATTGTGGATCCATACTAAAGCTCATGCGCTACATACATCGTCAGCTACTACCTTAATTTCCTGGCGTACATAGTACTTTCATCTGTCAAACTTAGCTGGACCATGACGTCCACGGGGAACCCCGGTTTGGCCCGGTGAGTCCTCGTTCTTGGGCAAAAGCCCAATCATCCACGGATTGGGTGGTGGCGAGGCCATGTGTGTCATATCTCCTAGGGGAGACTTCGACTAGGAAACATTGAGGACATGGGTGAGGGGTGTTATCGTTGTTTATCGTCTAGCGGCTTTTCGAGCGAAGCATTGGTCCAGGTTTGATATTTAGCAAGTTCGTTGAGCCTGTTTGGGGCTCTCTCAGTCCATGTCGGCCCATCTCGCACGACCCGAGTAATGCTAGACCCTAGTAAAACTACGTGAGGATTTCGGAGCCAGGGGAGTTGGAGTGATCTTTGCAACGAGTACTCCTAACTAATGATTTCGGAGTGTTGTGAGATAACTAATTGGATAAGGGTTAGTGGCTGGGTGAGCGACATGACGTGCACCATGCATCACGTGGAGGACGGCGGGTGCCACGCCGACTTCACCACGGCGATGCTCTGCGGCCACCCCGATTACATGGAGCCGCCTGGGGACGGCGAGGGGTGCGTCAAGGCCACGGCGGCACTGCACCGGCGCTTCGCCGGAAACCCTGAGTGGTTCAAGCACAAGTGATCCCACGCATCGACGTGGGTCTCGATGAGGACCTGAAGCCGTCCCCGGAGCAGGTCAAGGAGGAGAACCGTGAAAGCTTTAGGTGGTGGACTGGCATGAGGAGAAGCTACTCTCTCTCCTACAGCGGCTCGTCTATAGTATTTCATTCTATTTTTGGGATCTCATTTTGCTTTTACTAGAAACATATACTACGAGCAAGACCAACGTGCTTCTAATGTCAGATATTTTTGGCTTCACCAAACATATAGAGGATTAGCACGCAGTATTATTCTTTCGGTGCAGCGACAGATAGATACACAAGCAAATACCATAGCAAGTTTTATAAAAATAACAAGGTAGAGTTAAATTGGCAACCAGCTAAACAAGCACAGTAAAACATCCCTGGCAGCTAATTCTTGTGACAGCTGAAAAGCTTTATGAAATGACATGGCAACTTAGTAGAGGAAAACCGACAAGCACGGTAAAACACCTTGGCAACTAGGTTTTGCAAACCTCTGGCAAACTTTATGAAACGGCAACTTAATAGAATT
>NC_041392.1:741835579-741853584 GCF_002162155.2 Triticum dicoccoides | reverse complement strand
TCATCAACGCAGAGCCCTGTATGTGTATAGCGGCTTAAATTGTTGGTAGAACCCCTTGCAACAGAAGTTGTATTACTGAATTTTTTTCCTGTCTTCACCTTTTTGTAACATAGAGGATGTTGCGGACTGACTTTTGCAACATGGATGATGTTGCAGTAAATTTTTTTGCAATGAAAGATGGTGTCGCCAAAGCACCGTAGTCATTGTCGTCGTCGTTTGCAGCTCCATCGTTGTTGCAGAAACTCCTCGGCACGCAGCCTAGCGGTTATGGGTGGCTTCCGCTGCACGCACGAGGCCGAGCTGGTAGTGTCGCGATGTTGGACCTGCACCGGTTCCGGCGGTGGTCAGCACGGGTCACGGCGCTGGCGGATCTGGCGAGGACGCCAGACAAAGGAGATGCACAGAGCGGTAGTGATTGCTTAGGGTGGCAGTGGCGAGCTCCTAGCAACGCAAGGGAGATCGGGCGGTGGAGTTTGACGACTGGCGGTGGAGTTTGGTGGTGGAGGTCGGCCATGGCAGTGGTAGGTTAAGCTCCGAGTGCTTTGGCTGCAGTGGTGGATCGTACTTGGATGAGTCTGGAAGGCCACTGCCAGGAAGGATCACAGTTGTCGTGACTATTGTCGTCGCCATCTTCTTGTACCTATTGCAATAGGTTTGTAACTAACCACTTGTTGCGGTCGAGGGGGTGCAATTGTGGCTTAGTTGCAAGGAGGGGGGGGGGTTATGGATAGAGGATGTTATTAGTTGCCCGATCAAATTAGATTTGACAGTCACGGACACAACTGACACGCATCTAATAACATGAGTACCTTATTCCATCTATAGAGAGCCACCGCTGCCTCGCATCTCTGAGCAGGACACAAACCCTAGCAAAACTTACAAAAACATAAAAAAGGGAAATATTGTGTCTACGGGAATTGATGACCTACAGGGAGGACAAAGGGGGTTATGTGGATCAGTAACTGACAGAGTCGGGGAGGGTGGCGGTGGCAGGGACATGCGTCATGGTCGTCATTGTTGTCGCGGAATTTGTGTCGGCCATCCCTTTAGAATGTGTTGTCGCCGCTGCAGGATCCATCCACCGCAGCCCCTAGCGCATGGTCAGTCCGCAACAAAATCATTCATCTCAATGCAGGTGATGCGGATGTTCATAGGATTACTCCACACCACGTCATACAAGGAGGACTCTTCCTTGGTCTTTGTGCGAGGGTAAACTTTGGGGCGAAAGGCAACGACTCGATTAGGTATACATCATCTTCCTTACAGTTGGTAATTTATTATTCACTTTCATATTTATTCCCACAATCTAGTTTCGCTGCACTATTACAAATTATGGTTTTTCCTAGAACCATATACCCTAGGTGAAATTGGGACAAGGAAGACTTTACTTAGCCTTGGCTACTGACGGAGACGTTTGTCTACGGCGTCTTTGACGAGAGCCCGATCTAGCCCACGTTAGGAATCTCGCTCGGAGTTGCGTGGTGTTCCATGGTTGTGATCAATGATGTGAGATCGATTGTGCTGGAGGCGGCCGTTGTGCTGACGCAGACGTTGAAGCTTAGCATCTGTCTCTCATACACAGTGACAGGCCAGCCATTCATCTCAACACTGGAGTTGCGAATGTTCAAAGGATCACTCTATGACACACCATACGAGGCAGGATTTTTGCTTGGTCTTTCCGCGAGGGCCATATGGGAAGTAACGCCGACAAATAACATGCATATGTTACTAGTAATGCCCCCCTCCCAACCCCATTTTTAACAAAAAATGGGAAAAAATTATTGAGGCCTTAAGTTAAAGAAAATTGAGTGTTTTGCCCCCTCAAACATACAAATTTATAATTGATCTTGATTTGTTTTTCATCATTCAATAGTAAAATAATTGTTGTCCTTCAAGTGATGCAGGTTTCCTTAGCCTACAGTTTAGTGGGAAGACCGCAGATTACAAAGATGAAAATAGAATCCATTGGACCTCTGGTTTCAGATTCATCCTCGGTTGTTAGACGGCAACATTGTCTCACAGACCGAGCTGCTTCAGAAGAAATATAGGAGTCTACGCTACTTCCCGGTAGACAATAACAAATACTGCTATAACATCATTGTCAATGAGAGGGCATGTTACCAAGTGAGGGTAACATTTCTCTACGACATTTTCGACGAGAGCCCAGTCTACCCCAACTTCGGCGCGGAAAGCAACGAGTCGACCAATTATACATCATATTCCTTACAGGGAATTTATTACCCATTTTCATATTCTTCCCACAATCTAGTCTCAATGCACTACTAGAAATTATGGTTTTCCCCAGAGCCGGCCATATACCCTATGTGAAATAGGAAAAACTACAAGGAAAGTTTGGCTTTCCCTAGATGGGTAGGTGTAGTATAGGCAAAGGCCCTGGTCACAGAGGGTACATCTAGCAAGCTCCGGGGAAATTTCTTTACCTAGGGAAAGATTTTTTTTGTGTATGTTATATCCAACATGGAAAGATATTAGGCCATAGGGAAAGATTGTGGGAGCCTTTTGCTCTGCCACGACACCATACTTCCAAGAGAGTTATATCACGTAGGGAAACACCATTTTCATACATGCCATAATCTAATTGTGTAACATAAATTTGAATTCACAGCTACATTAATTCACATAACTCAAATTAGGGACATGATTATCACCTGTGTGCTACCCAGTCGGGCCTTAGGACATCGGCCACCTAATATGTCAACATGGCTATTTGAATCGGATTGAGCTGATAGCGGAACTAGGTAAGAAGGTAACAAACTTCTTTGTATTCATGGGACATGGGAGGCTTGAGGAGTTCATTCTTTGCGAGATAACACTTTTCCCCGCCATGAATGGGAGTTGATTTGGCTCTCCGAAATAGAGACCTTTTTTGTTTATAACCTATTTACAAAATTTCTAGATTATGCACATGTCATTTAAGGAGAGCCAAGTCAGGGTACATAATACAAGGTATGTTTCTCTAAACATAATGATGATATTAAAACCTTTGCCCTTTCCACGTGTAAACTAAACCGTTCATACCGTATTTTTCGTTCGGTCATATTTTTCTCATTAAATGATAACAGGGTAGGAGAAGATTCATGTCGGCCGATGAATGTAAACTATAAAGCATGTTAGCACTGCTCTCGTATTTATGAATGTAACTATAAGTTGATACTTGCTTCCCTTTGTTGAACCATAGCTGCAAATGATATCCTATCTGAGCCATGGATTACTTATGCCATTTCCGGCCTATGGAACAATGACAATTCATGTAAATATATCACCAACTCTTGCCTACATACCTCTGCAGGACAAAGGGAAAATCTGGGAGAATTGAAGAGACAAGGGAAAAGGGATTTTTTCGCGAATATGCAAAGGATGCTCTTTTCATTGATAGAATGATAGTTTTACAAGCATGAGGTTACAACGGCACACCAAACCAAATACACAAGAAAGCGTGGAAGTGATCATCGAGGAAACATATGGGATTGCTCATCCCCGCTACATCATAGTTTAACTCCCCAGGATTATGCTCTTGATCGCGCCCAAAGGCGCGCTTCATCTTTGATTGTAGAGCAGAGGTGGGAGACCGATGACCGGTCGCCGTCGATGACAAAACCGTTCCGGTGTTTCCATAGCCACCAGGCGGTGAGGATGATGAGAGAGCCCAGTACCTTGCGCTTGCCGGTGGGCAAGAAAACACAAATTGTAGCCCACAATGTGTGGAAATCCGTGTCCTCGTTTGGTAGTTCAGCAGTAGATCTTGCCCAAGCCAGAATCTCGTGCCACACTTGCCTAGAGAAGGAGCAACCCGCTAGCAAGTGCTGCATTGTCTCCTCTTCTTGGGATAGATATGATCTAAATGGAGATGATATATTAAAAACGAGGCGTGAAGCCTGAACTCATAAAAAAGCTATGTATGTGCTTCACAGTGAAAGGAAACTTCATCTAACACACCAGTAGGCATAACATTTGAGGCATGCGTTGCAAGTGCGCACTTACTAGTATGAAACCAAAAAGAAGGAATGACAAAAAAGGTGTACGTAGATGGAAGGATAAATTATGATGTGGAAAACAAGCCAGGGGTTCAATCCTGTCATCCCTACATATTACATCTCCTATGGGAAGTAACGAGGGGCCAATTGAGATCGATTCAAATTGCACAAAATTCACAGTTTCATTTTTCTATATGAAAGCGGTAAGAAAATTATCCTTTTCTTTACTGCTTTCCCCCCCAAAAGCGCTCTTACTTCAGTTCAGTAGAACGTGTGTCTCCAAAACCAAATGTCATAGCTTCAAAATCCTACATAGCATGATTATGTTCTTGTTATGTTGAATAAAAATTAATTTAACAAAGTGGAATATGACTATTGCTCTTAACCAAAATCAAAGAAAACAACGATCATACTTGACCTGGAGTGGAGAGGAGACCACTGACCAATCTCTGTCCATTATCCCATGTATTTCCATTACTGGTATGCTTGTAGTAATAATAGTCTAGTAGACTAACTAGAAGATTATATGAATCCTTCGTGAATTGCCTTGCCTTGCTCATAGATGTTTATTTAAATCCACCCATGGTACTATTGTTCTTAGAGAGCAATGAACGTTGTCTTTTTTCGTTCTAAAAAATGGAGGAACGGAGGGGTGAGATCCTCAATGCAGAATGAGGCAAGGCTTTCTTCTATAATACTCCCTCCGTCCTATAATATAAGAACGTTTTTGACACTAGTATAGTGCCAAACTTATATTATGGGACAGAGGGAGTACATCCTACCCAATTTTTGTTCACAATAGCGTTCTATTCAAAATATTCACTTGTTTTTCTTCTCATCGTGGCGTGACCAGATGAGAGAGAGAGAGAGAGAGAGAGAGAGAGAGAGAGAGAGAACTAGTTCCATTTTGATTTAGACCCCAAGCCGAGGTTGGAAGAATTCTTTATTTTCTTGTAGGTTCCTTCTTTATGATTTATTGAAAGTTTTTCTCTTCCATTCATTGCTTCTAATATGCTTAAAGGCTATGATCAATGCAATGAACATTTTTCACGTGGAAATTAATAGGAAAGGAATTCAAATCATAGTTCAGTACAAACTTTTTCTCTTTTAAGAAGGGTGATAGTTTCTTTCCAATGCTTCTGCGCTCTACCCATATCTACTGATCAAACCTACTACACATCTACTGGCAGGGTACGTCCGTAGGACTTTTTCAAGGACATTCAAAACAAAATGTCTATAAATTTCTATAGAAAGTGGTGCTCGATAGAGAATTCTGACCTTTTCATGGGTTGGGCAATCTTCAAATTCTTGTTTTTCTAGCGAAAGAACACCCTTCCAAGCGATGCTCTCCTATAAACTCTGGTAATGTTGATTTCAATTGAGACAAAAATGTCAGTGGTCTGTTCCTTAGCATGAAAATTGACACCACTTTCTTAGTACATAAGAGATTAGATGGGAAATGCTACCTACTACAATCTAAGCCCATCAATTTGAGATTGACGGCCTACAAGCAGGGGAAAGGGGATCTGTTGATCGATACCTGATTGAGTCGTGGAGGCCCGCAGTGGCAGGACTTGTGTCGTCGTCGTCACGGAATCAACTTCATTGTCCCCATAGACTAGGTCGTCGCCGCTGCAGGATCCAACCATCGCCACCCTCCCTAGCACATGGTTGTCCTCAAGATACCCCTTGTTGAGATTGAAATGATTGCAACAACACACAAGTTACAGTATTGTACAATGGGTAGAGGTTGCTCCTGAGCCTTCCTGTCGAAATCAGATCAGATGCCCATGGAGGTGATTAACACTCGCAAAGTGATCGGTCGGGTGGGCCATAGCTTTTTCGTATAATTTTTATTTCTTTAGTTTGAAATTGATACTATCTAAAAATTATCAAGGTGTGTACTTTTATATGCATAATCATTGTTTTGGTCCTAAATACCTTTTTAAATAAATATAGATAAATACTCAATTGTCTAATGTGTATCTGTTCCTTGTAACTTCAAACCAGACTCAACTGAATAGTTCAAATACTTGTAACACACCAGAGTTTCAAACCCTATTAATATTGCCTTATTATTAACGCAATATGTCATTTCTAATTTTCATTTGAAGTGATGTTGACTAAAACCTAACTGCTATTTTATTAAATTTTGCAACTTAAATGAAATTTGAATAAATAAATTGTATAGATCACTGATCTATTTAAATTGAGGGGATTCACATGGTGGATCTCTTTATAACCCATGAACATATCCTCACAATATTATTAGGGAGTTGCTTAAACTGAGGGGGTTCACATGGTGGTTCTCTTTAGAACCCATGAACATATCCTCACAGTATTTTTTTGAGGGAAATATCCTCACAATATTATTAGGGAGCTAAATAAAACAATCATTCCATTAATTTGGAATAAAGGATAGCTCACTTGCAATTTAAATCCCTTTGGTTCCAAATATTATAAATCCATGCATGTGGAGCTTTGAAAAATGTCAGAGTGGCCACCTGTAAATTTTTAGCTCAAATGCAAAATATTTGGAAGTATTATTTTGTCAATTTGAAACAGAAGCATTTTCATAATGCTACAGTTCATTAAATTTTGATAGACATATTCTTGCGCCAAAGTCTGCATAGTGGAGACCATGTGTCCGTTTCTATTACTCCGGATCTCAGAAGGGATTTGTTTCAAATTTAGGCCGGTCGCAATAGTGCGGATGCATGCGTGCTATTTAAATAGCTACAACTTGTACCGCAAGAATAGGATCTTCAGGGCAATCGTGGGGCAGCATGAGCTATTTAATTAGGCTGATCGATTGATCGAGGGCGATATTAATTAACCCCAGCTAAAGCATACACCAATTAGGATTTAGCGCTGCCGGCCATGGGGCTCACCTTGTCGGTGCTCGGCTTGGGGCTCCTCGGCGCGATGAACTTGTTCGTCAGGTTCCCACCTATCACCAACCATCACCACCCTCCCTAGCACATGGTTGTCCTCACGAGACCACTCGTTGAGATCGAAATGATTGCAATGACAGGCAAGTTACAATATACTAAAAAATGGGTAGAGGTTGCTCCTTCCGAAATCAGATCTGATGGCCACGGAGGTGATCGACACTCACAAAGTGATCAGTTGGGTGGGCGATAGCTTTTTCCGTTTAATTTTTATTTATTCAGTTTGAAATTGATACTATCAAAAATTATCAAGGGGTGTACTTTTGTATGGATAATTACTGTTTTTGTTTTAAATACAAATTTTAAAATAAATATAGATAAATAATTATTCCATAGTAACTCAATTGTCTAATGTGGATCTGTTCCTTGTAACTTCAAAAGTACTCAGGTTGGACAGGACCAGACACAACAGTTAAAATGCTTGTAACATCCCAGATTTTCAGACCCTATTAATATTGCCTTATTATTAATGTAATATGGCAGTTCTGCTTTTCCAGTCATCATGCTTTCATTTGAAGTGATGTTGACTAAAATCTCACTTGAATTTTATCAAAATTTGCCAATTCCAATGAAATTTGAATAAATAAATCGCATAGATCCTTGATCTATTTAAACTAAGGGTATTCACATGGTGGATCTCTTTATAACCCATGAACATATCCACAATATTATTAGAGAGCTATTTAAACTGAGGGGATTCACATGGTGCTTCTCTTTATAACCCATGAACATATCCTCACAATAGTATTAGGGAGCTAAAACAATCATTCCATTAATTTGGAATAAAGGATAACACACATGCAGTTTAAATCGCTTTGGTTCCAAATATTATAAATTTTGAGCTCAACTGCAAAATAATTGGAAGTATTGTTATGTCGACTTGAAACAGAAGCCTTTCCATAATGCTTGATTTTTTTTATTGTTTGAATTGCTTACCACACGTGTCACATGCTTCCATAATGCTAGAATTTAACAAACTTTGACTGACATATTCTTGCGAAGAGCGATACTCAAAGTCGCATCGTGGAGACCGGGTGTCCGTTTCTTGCGAAGGGATTTGTTTCAAGTTAGGCCGATAGCAATAGTGCGGCTGCATGTATACTCTACTTTAAATTGATGCAACTTGTACCGCAAGAATAGGATCTCCCAGGCAGGCAATCGTGCGGCCGCATGTGCTATTTAATCTAGGCCGATCGACCGATCGAAAGCCAGATTAATTAATTAACCCTAGTAGCTAGCTAAAGCACACACCAGTCAGATCAGATTTAGCGCTAGCTGCCGGCCATGGGGCTCACCGCGTCCGCCATGATCGGCTTGGGGCTCTTGAGCGCCGCGGCCGTCTCCCACGGCGCTGAAGTCGACAACGACAAAACCGCAGTCACACACTACGTGGCCAACGGCGGCTGCCTCAAGGAGTTCCGGACGGCCATGAGGACGTGCGACCCCTACGAACCCAATTCCGCCAAGCGCCGCGCCGTGGACGTCGAGGCGTGCGTCGGCGCCACCAAGGCGCTGCGCGAGTGCTTCGGCCGCAACCCGGACTACTTTGAGCACCAGTACATCAAGCGCTTGGACAGCGGCCTCGTCCAGGACCGCGGCTCGTCGCCGAGGCAGGAGGATGTGGGGGAGTACAGGTGGTGGCAGTACATGAGGAGAAGCTAGATTGCATTACATAGTACGTAGTAGTAGTTAGTATCGTGATTCCTTACATATGGCATGCTGCATGCATATCGATCGTTTGTTCTAATAATAGTACTAGCAGAGTAGTTATAATAAGATATTTGTATTTTGCGGGGTCGTATTGAGAGACTTTACTCTGTCTATCTATATTGTTTTTATGGTGATAATCCATATTTTACTATTGTACAGCGTTTTTTCTGAGATGAGGCAGTAGCCCCAAAGCTGCTCCACCTGGAGAATAACCTGGTGTAAACCTTGTTTTGACCATTCATGTGTCTAAAACGTTTTCTCCTCCCCTACAAGGGACTCCCAAGCGTTAGGGTTTCCCCACCTTCTGGTTGGTCCCGTCGCCAATCTGCCGTGTCTCCTCTGGCATTAGAGCCATGGAGGCTCGATGGATCCCTGACATACTTCGTTTTTAGGTGTTTTTTTTATATTTTGATTAGGGAGAATTTCATGTGGAACTATACGCACATGCATACAAATGGGCAGGTAAATCAACAAATTATTCTTTAAAAACAACGACCAAAAATTTGTACGATTTCTTGTGCTTGATTATTTTACATGATTTCTTGACTTGCAATTAGATTCCATTAAAGAAATTATTTTACCATCTCGGTTTACTACAGACATAAAGTAGATTAGATAGTTGGCGGAGTCTTCAGATTTAGGGAGATAACCATAATTAAAAAAGGTATTTGGCAGTCTTCAGATTTAAGGAGATAACCAAAATAGTTTGCACACATTTGGTACACAAAAAGAATAATTGTCTCTTTGTACAAAAGTTATAATTTAAAATTCTAGAATTCACTTTGACAAGGAGAACTATATACAAAATTTCAAATAATCTAGGTATGCTACTGTTGAGCACAGACATTTATACTGCTGAAAAGCTTAATGCTTCTGTAGTTACATCATAATTCAGCAGCTTAATATTTTCATAGAAGATCCTATTTAAGCATTCATGTCATCACCAATTATGTGTGGAGTTTAATATTAGTTGCAATTATATAGTGTTGGATACAATAGGTGCCTCCGCCCAGTAAGAAAACTCTGCATAAATTCTGTGACTTATGGTCTAACTATTTGCGCGCGCGCGCGCATTTGTGTGTGCGCGCTATTATGTCGATTTCAAACAGAAGCATTTACATAATGGTACAATTTAATAAATTTTGACGGAAATATTCTTGCGGAAAGCAACGGCCAAAGTCACATAGTGTAGACCGTGTGTCCGTTTCTATTGCGACTTCAAATTAGGCTGATAGCAATATATAGTGCGGCTGGACGAGGATCCTCTGCCGAGCGGCACGTGTAGGGCGAATAAGCCACGGCGACGAAGCCGGGCACGTCGAGTGCAGGTATGGGCGCGCACTGGACCTGCTGGGCGGGCGCCTCCGTAGAGTAGGGCGTGCGTGTGTGCGTGTGTTGGGTGCATGGGCGTGTCCGTGCACTGGGGTAGTGTGTGTGTCTGTTGGCGAGCCGTGCGGGGTGGTCGGGCCGCCTAGTTGATGCTCAGCGCGAGACGCGGGCGCACGCGAGTGTGTAGCGGGCGTGGCGAGAGCATGCAGGGCGTGGAGAAGATCGCGGGTGAGTGGAGGCGTGGGTGCGTGCCCAGTGCGCCGGCTCGGGGATATAAGGCCGCGGGGTGATCGTTGTAACAGCTGACACAGTTGAGTTCGTGCTCGAGGAGTAAAGGGGGCGTTCGAGCGCCGGGAAAAACTCTGTGTCCACCACTTTTCTGAACTTCTCTGAATCTCTTCTTCCTCCTTTCGTTGAGCAAACCACGGCAAGCCAGAGCGAGCAGAGTGGGAGGGAGAGGAGAGTTGCAGCGAGGAGTTGGCGGTTCCAACAATTGGCATCAGAGCCACGTGGAGCGGGAAGCTCGCCGGCGATGTCCATCGTGCCGTACGCCGGCGGATCGGGCAACACGGTGGCGCATGCAGTGCCGGTGCTCACGGGGGAGAACTACATCACCTGGGCCATCAAGGTGGAGGCCGACCTGGACGCCGCTGGGCTGTGGGAGGCGGTGGTGCCGCCGGAGGACGCTGCGTCGGCGGTGATCGCCAAAAAGGATAAGCCGGCGAGGGCTTATCTGCTCCGGGCGCTCGCCGACGACTTGTTGCTGCAGGTGGCCGGGAAGAAGACCGTGGCGGAGATCTGGAGCAGCCTGAAGGCCCGGTTTGTCGGGGCTGATCGCGTGCGGACGACGAGGCTGGGCACGTTGCGCGGGGAGTTCGAGCTCCTGCGCATGGCGAGCGACGAGTCGCTGGACGCATTCGCGGGGAAGATCAGCGGCATGGCTGGGAGCGACCCTCGACGACGCGGCGATGGTGAGGAAGCTCCTGGATTGCGTCCCGGATCGTCTGTACGCGGCGGTGGCGGGGATGGAGCAGTTCTGCGACCTCTCGATGCTGCTCTTCGACGACGCGCTCGGGCGCCTGAAGGCGTTCGACGAGCGGCTGCGTCGGCATGGTCAGGCAGGCGCCGAGCGGGCGGACGGTGAGCAGCTCATGCTCACCGCAGCACAGTGGTGTGCGCGCGAGCGGCGGCGAGGCGGTGCACGCGGTGAAGACGACGACGACGGCGCGGCGAGCACGGCATCAGGCGGCGGGGACAACCGTCGCGGGAAGTGCTACAAGTGTGGCGTCAGAGGTCATTTCAAGAGGGAGTGCCCCCTGCTGCGGAAGGAGCCGGCCGCGGGGCGTGCCCTGATGGTGGACGCGGACGTCGAGGACGCCGATCTGCTCTGAGCCGTGGCTTAGGGCGTGAATGTAGGGCGAATAAGCCATGGCGACGAAGCCGGGCACGTCGAGTGCGGGTATGGGCGCGCACTGGACCTGCTGGGCGGGCGCCTCCGTAGAGTAGGGCGTGCGTGTGTGCGTGTGTTGGGTGCATGGGCGTGTCCGTGCACTGGGGTAGTGTGTGTGTCTGTGGCGAGCCGTGCGGGGTGATCGGGCCGCCTAGTTGATGCTCAGCGCGAGACGCGGGCGCACGCGAGTGTGTAGCAGGCGTGGCGAGAGCATGTAGGGCGTGGAGAAGATCGCAGGCGAGTGGAGGCGTGGGTGTGTGCCCAGTGCGCCGGCTCGGGGATATAAGGCCGTGGGGTGATCGTTGTAACAGCTGACACAGTCGAGTTCGTGCTCGAGGAGTAAAGGGGGCGTTCGAGCGCCGGGAAAAACTCTGTGTCCACCACTTTTCTGAACTTCTCTGAATCTCTTCTTCCTCCTTTCGTTGAGCGAACCACGGCAAGCCATAGCGAGCAGAGTGCGAGGGAGAGGAGAGTTGCAGCGAGGAGTTGGCGGTTCCAACAGCACGGTACCGTTCGGCCACTGACAGGTGGGCCCGCCGGGAATCAGGCCCACACATCAGTGCCCCAACGGCATGTGCAGTACATCAGGGGAGCTTCTTCCGGTGCGGCTGCATGCATGGAGAAGTACTACTGTATTTACTAGTAAATCGCTCCAACTTGTACACCAAGAATATGATAGGATCTCCCAGCCGGGCAATCGTGCGATAGCATGTGCTATTTAATTAGGCCGACCGACTGATCGATCGAGGGCCAGATTAATTAGGAGTAATTAATAACCCTAGCTAAAGCACACACCAATCAGATTTAGCGCTGCCGGCCATGGGGAACACCACGACGAGGCTCCCCTTGTTGATGGTCTGCACCACGCCCGTCTCCCACAGCACCCAAGTCGAGAACGACAAAACGGCGGTCACAAACTACGTAGCCAACGGCGGGTGCCTCGCGGAGTTCCGGGCGGCCATGATCAAGTGCGACCCCATCTGGGATCACGATGCTGCCAAGCGCCGCGTCGCGTGCATCGGCGCCACCAAGGCGCTGCGAGAGTGCTTCGGCCGCAACCCCGACTACTTTGAGCACCAGTACATCAAGCGCCTGGACAGCGGCCTCGACCAGGACCGCAGCCCGTCGCCGACGCAGGAGGATGTCGGCTAGTACAGGTGGTGGAAGCACATGAGGAGAAGCTAGCTAGAGATTGCATTACTACGTACATGTTCCATGGCTTCATCATGCATAGTTATAATAAAAGTAGCAGAGTAGTTATATTATTAAGAGATTTGTCTTTTGCGGGGTTATATTAAGAGACTTTACTTTGTCTATATTTTCTTTCAATTTTGCTAAAGCACATTTAGATGTATAATAGCTATTGCACATTTAAGTCCTACATCACTGGTAGTCTTTGCGTGATGATAACATGGATACATGTTCTACCTTGGTTAGGGATATCTCTAAGAGATAATACAGTATGTCCTACATTGATTGTATTGATTGAGGGGCTACAAAATATAGACTGATTTACCACAATATTGTGTGTGTATGAGTTGCCCTCTCCGACCCTCACGCCTCAGCTTACACAGACATCAGTCATCAGGGGTGCCTAGAGTTACACATAGATCAGTTGCATCAAAGGGTAAAGGTGACGAAACACGCCTGTCAAGTTTTGAGAAAATCCTTCTTGATGCTCCTGGGCCTGACAAACGTGACCTAGTGGTTGATAGCCTTGGGGTCATCAGCCCGACCCATGCATATTCCTAGGACCGGACGTGGCTAGTACCCCGCGTCTATTTCTCGCATTAAGCGAGACGAGAGGCTGCTCGCTGTCACGACTGACAGAGCGGTCCCACAGCCACCAGTGGGCCACGACGAACGCGGAAAGCTAGAGGACGAAGGGCGTGCGGAACAAGCCAACGAAGAGCTGGCAAGGGGGCCAAGGTCAGGGGTAGTGGGTGAGTGCGGCTGTGCCCGCGGGTATTAGTTCTCCACAGCTGTGTGTTGGAGGGTATCGAGAAATATCTAGAAACTGAAAAGAGAAGCTGCTCTTCTCCTGGCCTCCTCTTCCTCCCCTTTCCGATCCCCAACTCTGTAATACATCTCGCCTTAGATCAGAACCATTCCAAGTGGTATCAGAGGTCCAGACGATCTGGAGACTGCCTACCCCAAGCCCCGTTACCAGACCAAGCAGGCGGCGGCGATGGAGGCGTAGTGGGCAGATCTGATCAGATCGGTCAACGAAGGCCGCGCGGCTAACGATGCCCGGCTGGAGGCAATACAGACGTCACTCGAGCTCTGGCGGCCCGCCTTCACCAACCTGTAGCAGCAGCTCGACGAGTTGCGCACCCAAGTGGGGCGAATCGCGCTTCACCCGGCGCTCGCAACTCCGTATCCACCGACGGAGGACGCGGTGAGGCGGACGGCGCCGCCTCCAGCGGTCGTCGACCTCACGCACCACGGGCCCGACGGCCACGGCGACGTCTACAACTCCGGGGGTCTGGCTCATGGGGTGGTCACCACCCTACAGCCGCCTCCGGTCAAGGGTGCGCGTCCTTCTCCACCTGAAATTTCAGCATCTAGGGGTTTGGAGTTAGACTGCACTGCTGGCTGGGGGTCATCGAATGGCGCACAACAGAACAATCACACACAGCAGGTGCACTGGGCGTTGCCGAAACTGGACTTTCCACAGTTCGACGGTAAGAACCCGCAGTTCTGGAAGGCTAGATGCGAAACATACTTTGATGTGTATGGGGTTCAGAGAGATCTTTGGGTTCACGTGTCAATGTTGCATTTCACAGGAGCCGCGGCATGCTGGCTCCAGTTGCACGAATCGGACAGTAGATCCTTTACCTGGGAGGGTCTCTGCACCGCCCTGAATGAGAAATTTGGTCGCGACCAATACCAATTGCATCTTCGTCAGTTTAATATGCTGAAACAATCTGGGTCGGTTGCGGAGTATATGAGTGTCTTTGAGGAGTTGATGCACAACATCCTAGCTCACAATCCCAGCTTCGACGCGGTTTACTTTACTACGCAATTCCTTGATGGTCTACGCCCTGAGATACATGCAGGCGTGGTTTTGCATCGCCGCCAAACTTTGGACTCTGCTTTTTCCCTGGCTGTCTTGCAGCAGGAGTTGGTGGCAGCATGGCCACAACGGGAGTACAAGCGTTATGATCCGGTGATGCCGCCCCCCCCCCAGCGCGGCCGATGGTGGCTGCTGTGGCGCTACCCCCACCTCGACTAGGGCAGCCTGCACCACCTGCAGCAGCGGAAGATAGGAGGGGACTGGAAGCGGCTCGAGTGGCTGATTGCCGCCCTGACCCAGGACGCGGCGATGATCGAGTGGCAGCACTACGCAACTACCGCCGGGCCCGGGGACTTTGTTTCAAATGTGGGGAACGTCGGGGTCAAGGCCACCAGTGTGCAGCCACAGTCCAATTGCATGTAGTGGAAGAACTGCTCGAGTTACTGCAAGCTGAAGTTCAGGACATACAAGATGCAGAACCCGACTCGGACGAAGAGGTGCTAATGTCAATCTCCAAAATAGCTACTACAGGACTGACCACAGCACGCACGGTGCGTTTGCTCGGCAGGATAGATGGGCAGGCAGTCCTAATCCTTGTTGACTCGGGTAGCTCGCACAGCTTCATCTGTGAAGAAGTGGCAGCTAATTTGGCAGATCGTGTGCACCAGATGACCCCAATGTCTGTGAAGATTGCCGATGGAGGAATGCTTTCATGCTGAGGATACATCCCCGGCTGTACGTGGGTGACACAAGGACACGAGTTTACCACGGATCAGTCTATGGCGGTCACAAACTACGTGGCCAACGGCGGGTGCCTCGCGGAGTTCCGGGCGGCCATGATCAAGTGCGACCCCATCTGGGATCACGATGCCGCCAAGCGCCGCGTCGCGTGCATCGGCGCCACCAAGGCGCTGCGAGAGTGCTTCGGCCGCAACCCCGACTACTTCGAGCACCACTACATCAAGCGCCTGGACAGCGGCCTCGACCAGGACGTTGGCTGGCAGGAGGACGCCGGCAAGTTCAGGTGGTGGACCGGCGTGAGGAGAAGCTAGCCATTGCATTACGTAATTAGCATCGTGATTCCTTAAGTTCATGTTCCATGGCATGCTGTATGCATCCCATAGATTGATCCTTTTTTGTTATAATAGTACAGCAGCAGAGCAGTTATATTAAGAGATTTGTCTTGAAGAGACTTTACTTTGTCTATATCGTTTTTATTGTGATCCATATTTTTGTACTGTACTGTGTTTCTCTGAGATAAGGCAGTAGCCTCAATGCTGGTCCACCTGGAGAAGACCAGGCCACGGCCCGGTATGGTCCCCAAGACTGTCCGCGAGTGGCATTAGGGCAAGGAGGCTCGACGGATCACAGTCCTACTTCGTTTTTAGGTGTTTTTTAAGTCTGTTTAGGATTTGTGTCCCTCTCAAGATAGCGAAGTAGCGGCGTTTATTTGAAAATAGAATAAGGTTCTCCTCGCCTAGACCCTTTTGGGCAGTGCATCTTGTCAGGTTAGAGGGCATATGGAGTTGTGCTTCCGATGGATCTCACGGGATTAGGTCGGTGCTTGTATTCGGTGGATCATGTTGTATCCTTCCGATCTATTGTTCTCTTTATCGATGACAGATGTTATTCTGGTGCGATTGTCCTTCTCCTCTCCTAGGACCAGGGACGGAGCTCACGTGTGGGCACCGGTGTCAATTGACACTAGTGCCTTTCGATGCTTCAAGCTAATAGCCTGAGCGATTTGTGTGTTTGACCCCAGTCCCCAGCAAAAAAATTCAATTGACACCGGCCCACCGCAGAACATAAGCCCAAAGTCTTAGCTTAGTTAGATAATTACAGCCGTCAAGAAGTATCATTCTGGCCGGTAGCATAGCACGGAGCCCATATAGCACGTATCCCACATAGCACGGAGTTCACGAAGCCTACGCGGCAAGGTCTGTTGTGTACGCGGCAAGGTCTGAATGCGAGTGGGAAAAACACAAGGCCAAAGCCCATTTGGCGCCTTAAGCGCCCGATTCAGTTCATTTTACAATCGGGCGCATACCCCTGCAATTACCACCGCGCCAACTATCCCACTATAATCTATTACATCTTTTTCCTGTCTTTCTTCTTTCATCTTTCCTTTTTCCCTTTTTCAAAAGCTTATTTTTCAAATTCGAGATTTTTTCTTTTTCTTCGTTTTTTTTCTGCAAACTGGATGAACATTTTTTTTCAAATTCAATGACATTTTTCCAGTTTTGATGAACTTTTTTCAAAGTCGATGAACTTTTTTTCGAATTTGATGAACTTTTTTCAAATCCGATGAAATTTTTACAAATCCGATGAACTTTTTTTATAATTCAAGAACTTTTTTCAAATTCGATGAACTTTTTTCAAATCTAATGAACTTTTTTTCAGTTCTGGTGAACTTTTTTGAAATTCGATGAACTTTTTTCAAAACCGATGAACTTTTTTCAAAGTCAATGAACTTTTTTTTTGAATTTGTTGAACTTGTTCAAATCCGATGAACTTTTTTTAGAATTCGATGAACTTTTTTCAAATTCGATGAACTTTTTTCAAATCTGATGAAATTTTTTTCAATTCTGGTGAACTTTTTTCAATTTTGATGATTTTTTTTAAATTCGATGATTTTTTTTGAAAATCGATGAACTATTTGCCTAAAAACTGTAGTACATACTGTAGTAAACCAGTTGGGTTTTTCTAAGAAAATCAGTACCTAATGTATCAGTTTTTGGCGAGAGAAAAAAACGATCGAGCTGGGACCAGCGATCGAGCGGGAGAACGAAGGGAAGCGAAGAGGGAGCGATGGTTCAATGGGCCGGCCCAGAAGGAGGCGCGCGGGCGCCACGATCGCTTGCTGGCGCTTAAGGCGTTGACGAGGAGGACTCAAACACAAGGACGGTCCAGATGCGCGCGTAGACCAGTCGTAGAGCCCTGTATGAGCCCGCGCCGGCCCGTGTACTATTGTACGCCGGGCGTGTACGTGTATTATATGCTGGCGGTTGCGTTTCCCCGCGGTCGTGCGCGTGCACGTGTTCGTGGGTAGTTTCCAAAAAAAAGCCCCCTAGTATAAGAGGAGGGGAACGGGCACTAGCCGCATCGCCCACCCCATTTCCTCCAAATCGCCTCCCTCTCCCTCCTCTCTGCTCTGCCTCATTGTCTCTCTCACCGGCCATCCCACCTGCTCGCTCACCACCGCCGCCTCCCTCTCTTTTCCTGCTTGCTTCCGGCTTGGATGGAGCAAGGCCGTCGCGAAGCCGCCGTCGCGGGCGGAGATCTATAGAAGACGGGCACGGAGACCGTGGTAGATGCCGTGCAGACCCTCGTCGGCGGCGCGGGTGCAGGAGCTGCTGCATCCCCACGCGCTGGATCGATCGCTGCGGCGGCGGATCTGGAGGAGAAGAAGGTGGCCGTGGCGGACTCCGCCGTGGCGGACTCGGCCGTTCTGGTGCTTGGCGTGACGGCGTCGAGCGGCCCGTCTGATGGACCTGCGGAGGTCGGTGGCGAGCACGTGGACCTGCAGGTAATCCTTGCCAGCAGTCTCCTCAGTT
>NC_041392.1:741747316-741752012 GCF_002162155.2 Triticum dicoccoides | reverse complement strand
AATTAGGCTGATAGCAATATATAGTGCGGCTGGACGAGGATCCTCTGCCGAGCGGCACGTGTAGGGCGAATAAGCCACGGCGACGAAGCCGGGCACGTCGAGTGCAGGTATGGGCGCGCACTGGACCTGCTGGGCGGGCGCCTCCGTAGAGTAGGGCGTGCGTGTGTGCGTGTGTTGGGTGCATGGGCGTGTCCGTGCACTGGGGTAGTGTGTGTGTCTGTTGGCGAGCCGTGCGGGGTGGTCGGGCCGCCTAGTTGATGCTCAGCGCGAGACGCGGGCGCACGCGAGTGTGTAGCGGGCGTGGCGAGAGCATGCAGGGCGTGGAGAAGATCGCGGGTGAGTGGAGGCGTGGGTGCGTGCCCAGTGCGCCGGCTCGGGGATATAAGGCCGCGGGGTGATCGTTGTAACAGCTGACACAGTTGAGTTCGTGCTCGAGGAGTAAAGGGGGCGTTCGAGCGCCGGGAAAAACTCTGTGTCCACCACTTTTCTGAACTTCTCTGAATCTCTTCTTCCTCCTTTCGTTGAGCAAACCACGGCAAGCCAGAGCGAGCAGAGTGGGAGGGAGAGGAGAGTTGCAGCGAGGAGTTGGCGGTTCCAACAATTGGCATCAGAGCCACGTGGAGCGGGAAGCTCGCCGGCGATGTCCATCGTGCCGTACGCCGGCGGATCGGGCAACACGGTGGCGCATGCAGTGCCGGTGCTCACGGGGGAGAACTACATCACCTGGGCCATCAAGGTGGAGGCCGACCTGGACGCCGTTGGGCTGTGGGAGGCGGTGGTGCCGCCGGAGGACGCTGCGTCGGCGGTGATCGCCAAAAAGGATAAGCCGGCGAGGGCTTATCTGCTCCGGGCGCTCGCCGACGACTTGTTGCTGCAGGTGGCCGGGAAGAAGACTGCGGCGGAGATCTGGAGCAGCCTGAAGGCCCGGTTTGTCGGGGCTGATCGCGTGCGGACGACGAGGCTGGGCACGTTGCGCGGGGAGTTCGAGCTCCTGCGCATGGCGAGCGACGAGTCGCTGGACGCGTTCGCGGGGAAGATCAGCGGCATGGCTGGGAGCGACCCTCGACGACGCGGCGATGGTGAGGAAGCTCCTGGATTGCGTCCCGGATCGTCTGTACGCGGCGGTGGCGGGGATGGAGCAGTTCTGCGACCTCTCGACGCTGCTCTTCGACGACGCGCTCGGGCGCCTGAAGGCGTTCGACGAGCGGCTGCGTCGGCATGGTCAGGCAGGCGCCGAGCGGGCGGACGGTGAGCAGCTCATGCTCACCGCAGCACAGTGGTGTGCGCGCGAGCGGCGGCGAGGCGGTGCACGCGGTGAAGACGACGACGACGGCGCGGCGAGCACGGCATCAGGCGGCGGGGACAACCGTCGCGGGAAGTGCTACAAGTGTGGCGTCAGAGGTCATTTCAAGAGGGAGTGCCCCCTGCTGCGGAAGGAGCCGGCCGCGGGGCGTGCCCTGATGGTGGACGCGGACGTCGAGGACGCCGATCTGCTCTGAGCCGTGGCTTAGGGCGTGAATGTAGGGCGAATAAGCCATGGCGACGAAGCCGGGCACGTCGAGTGCGGGTATGGGCGCGCACTGGACCTGCTGGGCGGGCGCCTCCGTAGAGTAGGGCGTGCGTGTGTGCGTGTGTTGGGTGCATGGGCGTGTCCGTGCACTGGGGTAGTGTGTGTGTGTCTGTGGCGAGCCGTGCGGGGTGATCGGGCCGCCTAGTTGATGCTCAGCGCGAGACGCGGGCGCACGCGAGTGTGTAGCAGGCGTGGCGAGAGCATGTAGGGCGTGGAGAAGATCGCAGGCGAGTGGAGGCGTGGGTGCGTGCCCAGTGCGCCGGCTCGGGGATATAAGGCCGTGGGGTGATCGTTGTAACAGCTGACACAGTCGAGTTCGTGCTCGAGGAGTAAAGGGGGCGTTCGAGCGCCGGGAAAAACTCTGTGTCCACCACTTTTCTGAACTTCTCTGAATCTCTTCTTCCTCCTTTCGTTGAGCGAACCACGGCAAGCCAGAGCGAGCAGAGTGCGAGGGAGAGGAGAGTTGCAGCGAGGAGTTGGCGGTTCCAACAGCACGGTACCGTTCGGCCACTGACAGGTGGGCCCGCCGGGAATCAGGCCCACACATCAGTGCCCCAACGGCATGTGCAGTACATCAGGGGAGCTTCTTCCGGTGCGGCTGCATGCATGGAGAAGTACTACTGTATTTACTAGTAAATCGCTCCAACTTGTACACCAAGAATATGATAGGATCTCCCAACCGGGCAATCGTGCGATAGCATGTGCTATTTAATTAGGCCGACCGACTGATCGATCGAGGGCCAGATTAATTAGGAGTAATTAATAACCCTAGCTAAAGCACACACCAATCAGATTTAGCGCTGCCGGCCATGGGGAACACCACGACGAGGCTCCCCTTGTTGATGGTCTGCACCACGCCCGTCTCCCACAGCACCCAAGTCGAGAACGACAAAACGGCGGTCACAAACTACGTAGCCAACGGCGGGTGCCTCGCGGAGTTCCGGGCGGCCATGATCAAGTGCGACCCCATCTGGGATCACGATGCTGCCAAGCGCCGCGTCGCGTGCATCGGCGCCACCAAGGCGCTGCGAGAGTGCTTCGGCCGCAACCCCGACTACTTTGAGCACCAGTACATCAAGCGCCTGGACAGCGGCCTCGACCAGGACCGCGGCCCGTCGCCGACGCAGGAGGATGTCGGCAAGTACAGGTGGTGGAAGCACATGAGGAGAAGCTAGCTAGAGATTGCATTACTACGTACATGTTCCATGGCTTCATCATGCATAGTTATAATAAAAGTAGCAGAGTAGTTATATTATTAAGAGATTTGTCTTTTGCGGGGTTATATTAAGAGACTTTACTTTGTCTATATTTTCTTTCAAATTTGCTAAAGCACATTTAGATGTATAATAGCTATTGCACATTTAAGTCCTACATCACTGGTAGTCTTTGCGTGATGATAACATGGATACATGTTCTACCTTGGTTAGGGATATCTCTAAGAGATAATACAGTATGTCCTACATTGATTGTATTGATTGAGGGGCTACAAAATATAGACTGATTTACCACAATATTGTGTGTGTATGAGTTGCCCTCTCCGACCCTCACGCCTCAGCTTACACAGACATCAGTCATCAGGGGTGCCTAGAGTTACACATAGATCAGTTGCATCAAAGGGTAAAGGTGACGAAACACGCCTGTCAAGTTTTGAGAAAATCCTTCTTGATGCTCCTGGGCCTGACAAACGTGACCTAGTGGTTGATAGCCTTGGGGTCATCAGCCCGACCCATGCATATTCCTAGGAGCGGACGTGGCTAGTACCCCGCGTCTATTTCTCGCATTAAGCGAGACGAGAGGCTGCTCGCTGTCACGACTGACAAAGCGGTCCCACAGCCACCAGTGGGCCATGACGAACGCGGAAAGCTAGAGGACGAAGGGCGTGCGGAACAAGCCAACGAAGAGCTGGCAAGGGGGCCAAGGTCAGGGGTAGTGGGTGAGTGCGGCTGTGCCCGCGGGTATTAGTTCTCCACAGCTGTGTGTTGGAGGGTATCGAGAAATATCTAGAAACTGAAAAGAGAAGCTGCTCTTCTCCTGGCCTCCTCTTCCTCCCCTTTCCGATCCCCAACTCTGTAATACATCTCGCCTTAGATCGGAACCATTCCAAGTGGTATCAGAGGTCCAGACGATCTGGAGACTGCCTACCCCAAGCCCCGTTACCAGACCAAGCAGGCGGCGGCGATGGAGGCGTAGTGGGCAGATCTGATCAGATCAGTCAACGAAGGCCGCGCGGCTAACGATGCCCGGCTGGAGGCAATACAGACGTCACTCGAGCTCTGGCGGCCCGCCTTCACCAACCTGTAGCAACAACTCGACGAGTATCCACCGACGGAGGACGCGGTGAGGCGGACGGCGCCGCCTCCAGCGGTCGCCGACCTCACGCACCACGGGCCCGACGGCCACGGCGACGTCTACAACTCCGGGGGTCTGGCTCATGGGGTGGTCACCACCCTACAGCCGCCTCCGGTCAAGGGTGCGCGTCCTTCTCCACCTGAAATTTCAGCATCTAGGGGTTTGGAGTTAGACTGCACTGCTGGCTGGGGGTCATCGCATGGCGCACAACACAACAATCACACACAGCAGGTGCACTGGGCGTTGCCGAAACTGGACTTTCCACAGTTCGACGGTAAGAACCCGCAGTTCTGGAAGGCTAGATGCGAAACATACTTCGATGTGTATGGGGTTCAGAGAGATCTTTGGGTTCACGTGTCAATGTTGCATTTCACAGGAGCCGCGGCACGCTGGCTCCAGTTGCACGAATCGGACAGTAGATCCTTTACCTGGGAGGGTCTCTGCACCGCTCTGAATGAGAAATTTGGTCGCGACCAATACCAATTGCATCTTCGTCAGTTTAATATGCTGAAACAATCTGGGTCGGTTGCGGAGTATATGAGTGTCTTTGAGGAGTTGATGCACAACATCCTAGCTCACAATCCCAGCTTCGACGCGGTTTACTTTACTACGCAATTCCTTGATGGTCTACGCCCTGAGATACATGCAGGCGTGGTTTTGCATCGCCGCCAAACTTTGGACTCTGCTTTTTCCCTGGCTGTCTTGCAGCAGGAGTTGGTGGCAGCATGGCCACAACGGGAGTACAAGCGTTATGATCCGGTGATGCCGCCCCCCCCC
>NC_041392.1:741739465-741747165 GCF_002162155.2 Triticum dicoccoides | reverse complement strand
TGGCTGCTGTGGCGCTACCCCCACCTCGACTAGGCCAGCCTGCACCACCTGCAGCAGCGGAAGATAGGAGGGGACTGGAAGCGGCTCGAGTGGCTGATTGCCGCCCTGACCCAGGACGCGGCGATGATCGAGTGGCAGCACTACGCAACTACAGCCGGGCCCGGGGACTTTGTTTCAAATGTGGGGAACGTCGGGGTCAAGGTCACCAGTGTGCAGCCACAGTCCAATTGCATGTAGTGGAAGAACTGCTCGAGTTACTGCAAGCTGAAGTTCAGGACATACAAGATGCAGAACCCGACTCTGGACGAAGAGGTGCTAATGTCAATCTCCAAAATAGCTACTACAGGACTGACCACAACACGCACGGTGCGTTTGCTCGGCAGGATAGATGGGCAGGCAGTCCTAATCCTTGTTGACTCGGGTAGCTCGCACAGCTTCATCTGTGAAGAAGTGGCAGCTAATTTGGCAGATCGTGTGCACCAGATGACCCCAATGTCTGTGAAGATTGCCGATGGAGGAATGCTTTCATGCTGAGGATACATCCCCGGCTGTACGTGGGTGACACAAGGACACGAGTTTACCACGGATCAGTCTATGGCGGTCACAAACTACGTGGCCAACGGCGGGTGCCTCGCGGAGTTCCGGGCGGCCATGATCAAGTGCGACCCCATCTGGGATCACGATGCCGCCAAGCGCCGCGTCGCGTGCATCGGCGCCACCAAGGCGCTGCGAGAGTGCTTCGGCCGCAACCCGACTACTTCGAGCACCACTACATCAAGCGCCTGGACAGCGGCCTCGACCAGGACGTTGGCTGGCAGGAGGACGCCGGCAAGTTCAGGTGGTGGACCGGCGTGAGGAGAAGCTAGCCATTGCATTACGTAATTAGCATCGTGATTCCTTAAGTTCATGTTCCATGGCATGCTGTATGCATCTCATAGATTGATCCTTTTTTGTTATAATAGTACAGCAGCAGAGCAGTTATATTAAGAGATTTGTCTTGAAGAGACTTTACTTTGTCTATATCGTTTTTATTGTGATCCATATTTTTGTACTGTACTGTGTTTCTCTGAGATAAGGCAGCAGCCTCAATGCTGGTCCACCTGGAGAAGACCAGGCCACGGCCCGGTATGGTCCCCAAGACTGTCCGCGAGTGGCATTAGGGCAAGGAGGCTCGACGGATCACAGTCCTACTTCGTTTTTAGGTGTTTTTTAAGTCTGTTTAGGATTTGTGTCCCTCTCAAGATAGCGAAGTAGCGGCGTTTATTTGAAAATAGAATAAGGTCCTCCTCGCCTAGACCCTTTTTGGCAGTGCATCTTGTCAGGTTAGAGGGCATATGGAGTTGTGCTTCCGATGGATCTCACGGGATTAGGTCGGTGCTTGTATTCGGTGGATCATGTTGTATCCTTCCGATCTATTGTTCTCTTTATCGACGACAGATGTTATTCTGGTGCGATTGTCCTTTAAAGTTGTAGCATAATGACTTTCTGACTGTCTACTATACCAAGGTTTTCTCCTCTCCTAGGACCAGGGACGGAGCTCACGTGTGGGCACCGGTGTCAATTGACACTAGTGCCTTTCGATGCTTCAAGCTAATAGCCTGAGCGATTTGTGTGTTTGACCCCGGTCCCCAGCAAAAAAATTCAATTGACACCAGCCCACCGCAGAACATAAGCCCAAAGTCTTAGCTTAGTTAGATAATTACAGCCGTCAAGAAGTATCATTCTGGCCGGTAGCATAGCACGGAGCCCATATAGCACGTATCCCACATAGCACGGAGTTCACGAAGCCTACGCGGCAAGGTCTGTTGTGTACGCGGCAAGGTCTGAATGCGAGTGGGAAAAACACAAGGCCAAAGCCCATTTGGCGCCTTAAGCGCCCGACTCAGTTCATTTTACAATCGGGCGCATACCCCTGCAATTACCACCGCGCCAACTATCCCACTATAATCTATTACATCTTTTTCCTGTCTTTCTTCTTTCATCTTTCCTTTTTTCCCTTTTTCAAAAGCTTATTTTTCAAATTCGAGATTTTTTTTTCTTCGTTTTTTTTCTGCAAAATGGATGAACATTTTTTTTCAAATTCAATGACATTTTTCCAGTTTTGATGAACTTTTTTCAAAGTCGATGAACTTTTTTTTGAATTTGATGAACTTTTTTCAAATCCGATGAAATTTTTACAAATCCGATGAACTTTTTTTATAATTCAACAACTTTTTTCAAATTCGATGAACTTTTTTCAAATCTAATGAACTTTTTTTCAATTCTGGTGAACTTTTTTGAAATTCGATGAACTTTTTTCAAAACCGATGAACTTTTTTCAAAGTCAATGAACTTTTTTTTCGAATTTGTTGAACTTGTTCAAATCCGATGAACTTTTTTTAGAATTCGATGAACTTTTTTCAAATTCGATGAACTTTTTTCAAATCTGATGAAATTTTTTTCAATTCTGGTGAACTTTTTTCAATTTTGATTATTTTTTTTTAAATTCGATGATTTTTTTTGAAAATCGATGAACTATTTGCCTAAAAACTGTAGTACATACTGTAGTAAACCAGTTGGGTTTTTCTAAGAAAATCAGTACCTAATGTATCAGTTTTTGGCGAGAGAAAAAAACGATCGAGCTGGGACCAGCGATCGAGCGGGAGAACGAAGGGAAGCGAAGAGGGAGCGATGGTTTAATGGGCCGGCCCAGAAGGAGGCGCGCGGGCGCCACGATCGCTTGCTGGCGCTGAAGGCGCTGACAAGGAGGACTCAAACACAAGGACGGTCCAAATGCGCGCGTAGACCAGTCGTAGAGCCCTGTATGAGCCCGCGCCGGCCCGTGTACTATTGTACGCCGGGCGTGTACGTGTATTATATGCTGGCGGTTGCGTTTCCCCAAGGTCGTGCGCGTGCACGTGTTCGTGGGTAGTTTCCAAAAAAAGCCCCCTAGTATAAGAGGAGGGGAACGGGCACTAGCCGCATCGCCCATCCCATTTCCTCCAAATCGCCTCCCTCTCCCTCCTCTCTGCTCTGCCTCATTGTCTCCCTCACCAGCCATCCCACCTGCTCGCTCACCACCGCCGCCTCCCTCTCTTTTCCTGCTTGCTTCCGGCTTGGATGGAGCAAGGCCGTCGCGAAGCCGCCGTCGCGGGCGGAGATCTGTAGAAGACGGGCACGGAGACCGTGGTAGATGCCGTGCAGACCCTCGTCGGCGGCGCGGGTGCAGGAGCTGCTGCATCCCCACGCGCTGGATCGGTCGCTGCGGCGGCGGATCTGGAGGAGAAGAAGGTGGCCGTGGCGGACTCCGCCGTGGCGGACTCAGCCGTTCTGGTGCTTGGCGTGACGGCGTCGAGCGGCCCGTCTGATGGACCTGCGGAGGTCGGTGGCGAGCACGTGGACCTGCAGGTAATCCTTGCCAGCAGTCTCCTCAGTTGCTAGTTACCCCCGTTAAGTAGTAGTTTTGGGTGTTAGTGTTTTTTGTAGTTGCTAGTTGCTGCATCCCCTTCTGATAGTTAGGGTTTTTAGATGTTTGATTGATTTATAGTGAAGGTTAAGTTTCGATTCTGTGATTGAATCATCCAGTAGATCAAGTAGTTAGGGTTTTTTAATGAGATGTTAAGTTGGGGATATTTTGTATTGGATTCAATTAGAGCCACAGATATGTTGTATCTGTGATTGAATCACATCCAATAGATGTACTAGTTAGGGTTTCTTAATTAGATGTTTAGTTAGGGTTTCTTTTGTATTGGATTCATTTATAGCCTCTGATATGTAGAATGCGTGAATGAATCACATCCAGTAGATGTAGTAGTTAGGATTTTTTAATTAGATGGTTAGTTGGGGATTTTTTGTACTGGATTCAATTAGAGCCACTGATAAGTAGAATTTGTGATTGAATCACATCCAGTAGATGTAGTAGTTATGGTTTTTAAGGTTTATTTGTATTGGATTCAATTATAGACAGATTTATACAGAATCTGTGATTGAATCATCTAGTAGATGTAGTTAGGGTTTTTTTAATTAGATGTTTAGTTAGGGTTTTGTTGTATTGGATTCATTTATAGCCACTTATATGTAGGATGTATGATTGAATAATCTAGTAGATGTAGTAGTTATGGTTTTTTAATTAGTTGGTTAGTTAAGGTTTATTTGTATTATTCATTTATAGACAGTTATATAGATTATGTGATTGAATGATGTAGTAGATGTACTAGTTAGTGTTTCTTAATTAGATGTTTAGTTAGGTCTCTTTTGTATTGGATTCATTTATAGGCAGATATAAATGTAATTAAATGGTGTGACTGAATGATGCAGTAGAAGTAAGAGTTATGATATTTTAATTAGATGTATGAGTTAGTGTTATTTGTAGTGGATTCATTTATATCCAATGATATATGTAAGTAAGTTTTGTGATTCAATGTTCCAGTGGATCTAGGAGTTAGTGTTTTTTAATTAGATGCCGGAGTTAGGGTATTTTAGTTAGATGTAGGAGTTAGGCTTCACCATTTCACTTATTCTGACTTATGAGTGATCATTGAGAACTGCTCTAAACTAAATATTTATTAAGATTTACAAATGAAATGAAAACCTAACATGTTTGTGAAGTTATATATGAAGGTCCTATTTGCATTGTCTGTCAAAAACTGCTATATCATGGGTTAATAAGAGAGGAATGATATTCATTTATACCTTCATATGCATGTTCAAAAGCAAAAATTGAAATTGTATGTCCATATGAATGAACTTGTATTTTCATAAGCCACTTGTTTAGTATCTATATAGCTTCATATATAGTCTATGAAATATAGTTAGGAGCTTTCCATCATTATGCAAAATAAACTTGTTTGTAATGACATTATTTGAACTGCAAATCAATTCCTTGTAAATGACTTGCTTGGTTGACAATATAGCAGAAGGAGGATCTTGTTGGCAAGAAGAGGAAGTGGGACTCATCTGGCTACTACCCTTATGACAGTGATGAGGATGAACCGTACGAGGTAAGGCCTAGCTGAAATGTTATTTGTGCATTGACTTAGTGTTAGATGTTTATATTATTTGAATGCATAATGTATTAATGTCAGTCATTAATGTGTGCAGTATCAATCTTAAGATGATGTGGTCGAGGGGAATGTCGAGTCCTTTGAAGAGAAGGAGGTGCTGAAGATCAGGGCCCAAGGATCTGCTATGTACTACAATTGGAGGTCTGACAAGTACCGGTGCCCCTACTGCAGCAGGCCCAAGCCCAGTTCTGGGTTGCTGGAGCATCTAATGGAAAATTGTCGGGCTACATCCATCAGCAGTGATGACTACAAGATCAGGGCACAGCATTCTGCCCTCCACAAGGTCCTGAGAAACCCTGACATGTAGTTGCCCTAGACCCTCGTTGTCGTATGATGTAGGAAGGCTCAGTCCTTTTGGTGAACTTTATGTGGTATTCTGATGGTGGAAACTTGTAGTGGTAATTTAGTATGAACTTTATCTAAGTGTAGTATTGTGATGTGCGGTCCAAACATATCTAGTATGCTAGTGGTCTGCATCAGCAAGTGTGCTGTGTGGATGCTACTATCTATGGCAGTAGTATATATTGCTATCTATATTTGTGTTCCTTAAATTTGCCATTATGGTTCCTCAGATGTATGATTTGCTTGAATTTAGATGCTGCAATGATCAGACATGCCGCATCAGTGTTGCTTCACTGATCAGGCATGCTGCAAACACTTCCCATGCTGCGGCCATGTGGAACATGCTGCGGCAATGGTGCAATAAATTCCCATGCTGTGGCCATGTGCAACATGCTCTGGCCATAAGCAAATCGGACCAAATGTGAAACTTCGCGTTAAGTAAATTAAAGTTTTTTAGTGATGTAAGTGAAAATTGTTCGTCGACACATATGACATCTTTCCTTCATTTGAGTAAGCAAAAATAGCAAATACTCCACCATATGATCAAATATTCCAATAACTGAGCACATATTCCTTCATTTCATCAAATACTAATAAAAATGTAGTTAAAGATGGTGTGTGTGTGTGTGTGCAAAAAACAATATTTGAATAAAGGTGTAATGATTATTTGTAACATGAAGGAGTTCTTTCATGAAATGCAAGTTGATTATATGTAATATGAAAGATCTCCTTTAGTACAATTTATAGTGGCTCCGTGAAGCCGCATGTTTCGAACCGGCATTGGGTAGGGCATAAAAAATTCAGAAGCAATTCAAAAATTGTAACCCAAGTTTTCTTGTACATGGCGACCCACATGTGCCAAATATGGCTATGATAGAAAATTTGAAAAAATAATACTTTAGAATGCCCCCTTGAGGTATAGACCGATGGTTTGACAGTCAGTCTAGAGGGCATTATAAATAAAAAAATTCAAAAAAAAATAAAACCTTGGAAAACTAGCTTTGTTTGTGCAAGAGATCATGTGTGCCAAAATAGAGGTGATTTAGAGGTGGTCGACAAAATCATCGCATTCCGGAGGGGCCATTTGGTCTAACTTAAGCCAGTTTTTCAACATACGTGATTTTTTCCACCAACTCCAAATCACCCAAATTTTGTTGTACATGGTGACCCACATGTGCCAAACATGGCTATGAAAGAAAATTTGGAAAAATAATACTTTACAATGCCCATTTGAGGTATAGACCAATGGTTTGACTAATCAGTCTAGAGGGCATTATAAATTAATAAAAAATTCAATAAAATATAAAACCTTGGAAAACAAGCTTTGTTTGTGAAAGAGATCATGTGTGCCAACATAGAGGTGATTTGGAGGTGGTCGAAAAAATCATCGCATTCCGGAGGGGCCATTTGAACATACGTGATTTTTACCACCACCTCCAAATCACCCAAATTTTCTTGTACATGGTGACCCACATGTGCCAAACATGGCTATGAAAGAAAATTTGGAAAATTAATACTTTACAATGCCCCCTTGAGGTATAGACCGATGGTTTGACCAGTCAGTCTAGAGGGCATTATAAATTAATAAAAAATTCAAAAAAAATATAAAACCTTGGAAAACTAGCTTTGTTTGTGCAATAGATGATGTGTGCCAAAATAGAGGTTATTTGGAGGTGGTCGGAAAAATCATCGCATTCCAGAGGGGCCATTTGGTCTTAACTTAAGCCAGTTTTTGAACATACGTGATTTTTTCCACCACCTCCAAATCACCCAAATTTTCTTGTACATGGTGACCCACATGTGCCAAACATGGCTATGCAAGAAAATTTGGAAAAATAATACATTACAATGCCCCCTTGACGTATAGACCGATGGTTTGACGAGTCAGTCTAGAGGGCATTATAAATTAATAAAAATTTCAAAAATATAGAACATTGGAAAAGTGGCTTTGTTTGTTCAAGAGATCATGTGTGCCAAAATAGAGGTGATTTGGAGGTGGTCGAAAAAATCATCGCATTCCGGAGGAGCCATTTGGTAAGCCAGTTTTTGAATATACGTGATTTTTTCCACCACCTCCAAATCACCCAATTTTTTTGAACATGGTGACCCACATGTGCCAAACATGGCTATGAAAGAAATTTTGGAAAAATAATACTTTACAATGCCCCCTTGAGGTATAGACCGATGGTTTGACCAGTCAGTCTAGAGGGCATTATAAATTAATAAAAAATTCCAAAAAATATATAACCTTGGAAAATTAGCTTTGTTTGTGAAAGAGATCATGTGTGCCAAAATAGAGGTGATTTGAGGGTGGTC
>NC_041392.1:741736537-741737409 GCF_002162155.2 Triticum dicoccoides | reverse complement strand
AACATACGTGATTTTTTCCACCACCTCCAAATCACCCAAATTTTGTTGTACATGGTGACCCACATGTGCCAAACATGGCTATGAAAGAAAATTTGGAAAAATAATACTTTACAATGCCCCCTTGAGGTATAGACCGATGGTATGACTAATCAGTCTAGAGGGCATTATAAATTAATAAAAAATTCAATAAAATATGAAACCTTGGAAAACAAGCTTTGTTTGTGAAAGAGATCATGTGTGCCAAAATAGAGGTGATTTGGAGGTGGTCGAAAAAATCATCGCATTCCGGAGGGGCCATTTGAACATACGTGATTTTTACCACCACCTCCAAATCACCCAAATTTTCTTGTACATGGTGACCCACATGTGCCAAACATGGCTATTAAAGAAAATTTGGAAAATTAATACTTTACAATGCCCCCTTGAGGTATAGACCGATGGTTTGACCAGTCAGTCTAGAGGGCATTATAAATTAATGAAAAATTCAAAAAAAAATATAAAACCTTGGAAAACTAGCTTTGTTTGTGCAATAGATGATGTGTGCCAAAATAGAGGTTATTTGGAGGTGGTCGAAAAAAACATCGCATTCCAGAGGGGCCATTTGGTCTTTTAACTTAAGCCAGTTTTTGAACATACGTGATTTTTTCCACCACCTCCAAATCACCCAAATTTTCTTGTACCTGGTGACCCACATGTGCCAAACATGGCTATGCAAGAAAATTTGGAAAAATAATACATTACAATGCCCCCTTGACGTATAGACCGATGGTTTGACGAGTCAGTCTAGAGGGCATTATAAATTAATAAAAAATTCAAAAATATAGAACCTTGGAAAAGTGGCTTTGTTTGTTCAAGAGATCATGTGTGCCAAA
>NC_041392.1:741721980-741735371 GCF_002162155.2 Triticum dicoccoides | reverse complement strand
AAATCACCCAAATTTTGTTGTACATGGTGACCCACATGTGCCAAACATGGCTATGAAAGAAAATTTGGAAAAATAATATTTTACAATGCCCCCTTGAGGTATAGACCAATGGTATGACTAATCAGTCTAGAGGGCATTATAAATTAATAAAAAATTCAATAAAGTATAAAACCTTGGAAAACAAGCTTTGTTTGTGAAAGAGATCATGTGTGCCAAAATAGAGGTGATTTGGAGGTGGTCAAAAAAATCATCGCATTCCGGAGGGGCCATTTGAACATACGTGATTTTTTCCACCACCTCCAAATCACCCAAATTTTCTTGTACATGGTGACCCACATGTGCCAAACATGGCTATGAAAGAAAATTTCGAAAATTAGTACTTTACAATGCCCCCTTGAGGTATAGACCGTTGGTTTGACCAGTCAGTCTAGAGGGCATTATAAATTAATAAAAAATTCAAAAAAATATAAAACCTTGGAAAACTAGCTTTGTTTGTGCAAGAGATCATGTGTGCCAAAATAGAGGTGATTTGGAGGTGGTCCTGACATGTGTGCCAAATTTAACACGTGACATATGCAAAAAAATTGACATGTGACATATTTTGTTTCAAACTTGTGTGCAAAATTAGACATTTGACATATGCAAAAAATTGAATACAAATTTAAAAAGTTACTTTGGGTATCCTCACATGGTGGAAATGTTTGGTCCAAATATTTTAAATATTTTGTAAAATTTATTTAATTTAAAATTTGAAAATTTAATGCTTAAAACTTGTTTGCAAAATTTGACATGTGACATATGCAAAAAAATTGACATGTGACATATTTTGTTTCAAACTTGTGTGCAACATTAGACATTTAACATATGTAAAAAATTGAATACAAATTTAAAAAATTACTTTGGGTATCCTCACATGGTGGAAATGTTTGGTCCAAATATTTTAAATATTTTGTAAAATTTATATTTAATTTAAAATTTGAAAATTTAATGCTTCAAACTTGTTTGCAAAATTTGACATGTGACATATGCAAAGAAATTGACATGTGACATATTTTGTTTCAAACTTGTGTGAAAAATTAGATATTTGACATATGCAAAATATTGAATACAAATTTAAAAAATTACTTTGGGTATCCTCACATGGTGGAAATGTTTGGTCCAAATATTTTAAATATTTTGTAAAATTTATATTCAATTTATAATTTGAAAATTTAATGCTTCAAACTTGTTTGCAAAACATGACATGTGACATATGCAAAAAATTAAACATGTGACATATGCAAAAAAATTAAATAAATAATAAAAAATGCCAGCCTACCCAACAGCATTTATATGAAACCCCACGGCCTGCATACGACTAGTAACCCATTGGGCGAGGATGCAGGCCCGCGGTGAATGTATATAAGTTGCCGGTAGGCCTAACGGGGCAAAGAGAGACTGGTTAGGCAATGAGCTGCCTGCTTTAGATAGGAACTTGAGATGATTATCTCAAGTGGGTTTACAAACCGGTGCGAGCTCCTCTGCGTTGGCGAGGTGGGACTAAACTCCCACCACCCCGAGATAGTGCCCGCCGCGGCTTTGATTTGGGCCTAATTTGGGTGGGCCGTACCAGGCCGGCCTCACACGCGGTTATCAGCTTGAGAGGGGAAAAATTCCCCATTTCATCTGGCAGATATGAACCCTAGGTATTTGCTTCTGTTCCCCATTCACTCCGTGAGCTCAAATCTCACATCTGGCGTCGCCGGCGATGGGGGCCAAGAAGGGAAGGAGATCGCGGTCGGCAAGTGATTGCCGCCGCGCTCAAGAGAAGTGGGAGGAGGCAGTTGGGAAGTTTTGTCAGGGCGATCTGGAGATGAGGGCGAATGTGGAGGAGATCTGCAGCTGGTTTCCCAGCTTGCAGATGTTCATCGACCACGGTAGGGGTCTCATCAAGGTGCTTACGGGAAATGAGAAGAAATCGTTGTTTGGTCCTGCTCGAGGAGTTGTTCCAGTCCAGGTTTTCCTCTAGGCTATGAACAAAGTGGAGAACTCCCCGGATCCGCGTCAGCGTGCGAGGTGGTACATGTACCGCTCCCGCCTCCGCGCTCCTCCTATTCCAGTGCCAGATCTTGTCGGAGTGTTGCTCGCGGTGCCTGCTCCGGTTGATCAGTCCAATGTTCACTCTAACAGTGATGTGGAGCAGAGCAAGGATGACAGTGATAGTGAAGATGTGGAGCATAGCGAGGATGAGAGTGATAGCGAAGATGTGGAGCAGAGCAAGGATGAGAGCGGGGAAGATGAGGTTGTTCTGCTGCTGGACGATAGTGCTGGAGAGGAGGAGCAGGATGATGTTGTCCAGGAGCAGCCGGCGGATGTGCAGATTGTGGGTCCAAGGATCCCGCAGCTAGGAGACAGGACCATGCCGATTGAAGCGGAGACCTACATCCATATGGGCATTCGTCACTCAGAGCGCGTCAACAAGTTGAAGGACAAGAAAACAGAGTGATGGCATGTCAATGTCTTTAGTTAGTCTATCTGTGTGAGTCAGTTTGGACCTGTTTGATAGCATACTATGTTCTAAGTTCTTTGAGAATACTTCAGTATTTGAGATTATGTTAGTTTTATTTACAGTGAGCTGTTTGGTTGCCCCTGATAAATGTGATTTTACTACTGCAGTATTGGGAAAAATATAGTTATTTCTCTGCATGAAAAATGTAGCCTCTTTTTAAGAAACAGAGTTTGTGAGTGCTTGAATGTTGGGTTTCGTAGTAATTTCAAAAAAAATCCTACACACACGCAAGATCATGTGATGCATAGCAACGAGGGGAGAGTGTGATCTACATACCTAGTAGATCGACAACGGAAGCGTTTGGTTGATGTAGTCGTACGTGTTCACGATCCGACCGATCAAGCACCGAAACTACGGCACCTCCGAGTTCGAGCACACGTTCAGCTCGATGACGATCCCCGGACTCCGATCCAGCAAAGTTTCGGGAAGAGTTCCGCCAGCACGACGGCGTGGTGACGATCTTGATGCACCACAGCAGCAGGGCTTCGCCTAAACTCCGCTACAGTATCATCGAGGACTATGGTGGCTGGGGGCACCGCACACGGCTAAGGAATAGATCACGTGGATCAACTTGTGTGTCCTAGGGTGCCCCTTGCCTCAGTATATAAAGGAGCCAGGGAGAGGGGGCGGCCGGCCAAGGTGGGCGCGCCAAGGGGGAGTCCTACTCCCATTGGGAGTAGGACTCCTAGTTGGACAAGGAGAGAGGGGGAAGAGGTGGAAGAGAGGAAGGAAAAGGGGGGGCGCCGCCCCCCTTCCCTTGTCCTATTCGGACTAGGAAGGGGAGGGGCACGCGGCCACCTCTTGCCTCCTTATCTCTTCTCCCTCAAGGCCCATGTAGGCCCAATAAACCCCCGGGGGGGTTCCGGTAACCCCCCGGTACTCCGGAAAAATGCCGATTTCACCCGGAACGATTCCGATGTCCAAATATAGGCTTCCAATATATCAATCTTTACATCTCGACCATTTAGAGACTCCTCGTCATGTCCGTGATCACATCCGGGACTCTGAACAACCTTCGGTACATCAAACTGCATAAACTCATAACATAACTGTCATCGTAACCTTAAGCGTGCGGACCCTACGGGTTCGAGAACAATGTAGACATGACCGAGACATGTCTCCGGTCAATAAACAATAGCGGGACCTGGATGTCCATATTGGCTCCTACATATTCTACGAAGATCTTTATCGGTCAGACCGCATAACAACATACGTTGTTCCCTTTGTCATCGGTATGTTACTTGTCCGAGATTCGATCGTCGGTATCCAATACCTAGTTCAATCTCGTTACCGGCAAGTCTCTTTACTCGTTCCGTAATACATCATCCCGCAACTAACATATTAGTTGTAATGCTTGCAAGGCTTATGTGATGTGCATTACCGAGAGGGCCCAGAGATACCTCTCCGACAATCGGAGTGACAAAACCTAATCTCGAAATACGCCAACCCAACATATACCTTGGGAGACACCTGTAGTACTCCTTTATAATCACCCAGTTACGTTGTGACGTTTGGTAGTACCCAAAGTGTTCCTCTGGTAAACGGGAGTTGCATAATCTCATAGTTATAGGAACATGTATAAGTCATGAAGAAAGCAATAGCAACATACTAAACGGTCGGGTGCTAAGCTAATGGAATGGGTCATGTCAATCAGATCATTCTCTTAATGATGTGATCCCGTTAATCAAATAACAACTCATTGTTCATGGTTAGGAAACATAACCATCTTTGATTAACGAGCTAGTCAAGTAGAGGCGTACTAGTGACACTTTGTTTGTCTATGTATTCACACATGTATTATGTTTCCGGTTAATACAATTCTAGCATGAATAATAAACATTTATCATGATTATAAGGAAATAAATAATAACTTTATTATTGCCTCTAGGGCATATTTCCTTAAGTCTCCCACTTGCACTAGAGTCAATAATCTAGATTACACCGTAATGATTCTAACACCCATGGAGCCTTGGTGCTGATCATGTTTTGCTCGTAGAAGAGGCATAGTCAATGGGTCTGCAACATTCAGATCCGTATGTATCTTGCAAATCTCTACTCTCCCACCTGGACTAGATCCCGGATGGAATTGAAGCGTCTCTTGATGTGCTTGGTTCTCTTGTGAAATCTGGATTCCTTTGCCAAGGCAATTGCACCAGTATTGTCACAAAAGATTTTCATTGGACCCGATGCACTAGGTATGACACCTAGATCGGATATGAACTCCTTCATCCAGACTCCTTCATTTGCTGCTTCCGAAGCATCTATGTACTCCTCTTCACATGTAGATCCCGCTACAACGCTTTGTTTAGAACTGCACCAACTGACAGCTCCACCGTTTAATGTAAACACATATCCGGTTTGCGATTTAGAATCGTCCGGATCAGTGTCAAAGCTTGCATCAACGTAACCACTTACGACGAGCTCTTTGTCACCTCCATATACGAGAAGCATATCCTTAGTCCTTTTCAGGTATTTCAGGATGTTCTTGACTGCTGTCCAGTGATCCACTCCTGGATTACTTTGGTACCTCCCTGCTAGACTTATAGCAAGGCACACATCAGGTCTGGTACACAGTATTGCATACATGATAGATCCTATTGCTGATGCATAGGGAACATCTTTCATATTCTCTCTATCTTCTGCAGTGGTCGGGCATTGAGTCTTACTCAATTTCACACCTTGTAATACAGGCAAGAATCCTTTCTTTGCTTGATCCATTTTGAACTTCTTCAAAATTTTGTCAAGGTATGTTGTTTGTGAAAGTCCAATTAAACGTTTTGATCTATCTCTATAGATCTTAATGCCTAATATGTAAGCAGCTTCACCGAGGTCTTTCATTGAAAAACTCTTATTCAAGTATCCCTTTATGCTATCCAGAAATTCTATATCATTTCCAATTAATAATATGTCATCCACATATAATATCAGAAATGCTACAGAGCTCCCTTTCACTTTCTTGTAAATACAGGCTTCTCCAAAAGTCTGTATAAAACCAAATGCTTTGATTACACTATCAAAATGTTTATTCCAACTCCGAGAGGCTTGCACCAGTCCATAAATGGATCACTGGAGCTTGCACACTTTGTTAGCTCCCTTTGGATCGACAAAACCTTCTGGTTGCATCATATACAACTCTTCTTCCAGAAATCCATTCAGGAATGCAGTTTTGACATCCATCTGCCAAATTTCATAATCATAAAATGCGGCAATTGCTAACATGATTCGGACAGACTTAAGCATCGCTACGGGTGAGAAGGTCTCATCGTAGTCAATCCCTTTGAACTTGCCGAAAACCTTTTGCGACAAGTCGAGCTTTGTAGACAGTAATATTACCGTCAGCGTCAGTCTTCTTCTTGAAGATCCATTTATTCTCAATTGCTTGCCGATCATCGGGCAAGTCAACCAAACTCCATACTTTGTTCTCATACATGGATCCCATCTCAGATTTCATGGCTTCAAGCCACTTTGCGGAATCTGGGCTCACCATTGCTTCTTCATAGTTCGTAGGTTCATCATGATCTAGCATCATGACTTCCAGAACGGGATTACCGTACCACTCTGGTGCAGATCTTACTCTGGTTGATCTACTAGGTTCAGTAGTATCTTGTTCTGAAGTTTCATGATCATTATCATTGACTTCCTCACTAACTGGTGTAGGTGTCACAGAAACAGTTTTCTGTGATGTACTACTTTCCAATAAGGGAGTAGGTACAGTTACCTCATCAAGTTCTACTTTCCTCCCACTCACTTCTTTCGAGAGAAACTCCTTCTCCAGAAAGTTTCCGAATTTAGCAACAAAAGTCTTGCCTTCGGATCTATGATAGAAGGTGTATCCAATAGTTTCCTTTGGATATCCTATGAAGACACATTTCTCTGATTTGGGTTCGAGCTTATCAGGTTGAAGCTTTTTCACATAAGCATCGCAGCCCCAAACTTTTGGAAACGACAACTTTGGTTTCTTGCCAAACAACAGTTCATCAGGCGTCGTCTCAACGGATTTTGATGGTGCCCTATTTAACGTGAATGCGGTCGTCTCTAGAGCGTATCCCTAAAACGATAGCGGTAAATCAGTAAGAGACATCATAGATCGCACCATATCCAGTAAAGTGTGATTACGATGTTCGGACACACTATTTCGCTGAGGTGTTCCGGGTAGCGTGAGTTGCGAAACTATTCCACAATTTTTCAAATGTACACCAAACTCGTAACTCAAATATTCTCCTCCACGATCAGATCGTAGAAACTTTATTTTCTTGTTACGATGATTTTCAACTTCACTCTGAAATTCCTTCAACTTTTCAAATGTTTCAGACTTATGTTTCATTAAGTAGATATACCCATATTTGCTTAAATCATCTGTGAAGGTGAGAAAATAACGATATCCGCCACGAGCCTCAATATTCATCGGACCACATACATCTGTATGTATGATTTCCAACAAATCTATTGCTCTCTCCATAGTACCGAAGAACGGCGTTTTGGTCATCTTGCCCATGAGGCACGGTTCGCAAGTACCAAGTGATTCATAATCAAGTGGTTCCAAAAGTCCATCAGAATGGAGTTTCTTCATGCGCTTTACACCGATATGACCTAAACGATAGTGCCACAAATAAGTTGCACGCTCATTATCAACTCTGCATCTTTTGGCTTCAACATTATGAATATGTGTGTTACTACTATCGAGATTCAACAAGAATAGACCACTCTTCAAGGGTGCATGACCATAAAAGATATTACTCATATAAATAGAACAACCATTATTCTCTGATTTAAATGAATAACCGTCTCGCATCAAACAAGATCCAGATATAATGTTCATGCTTAACGCTGGCACCAAATAACAATTATTTAGGTCTAATACTAATCCCGAAGGTAGATGTAGAGGTAGCGTGCCGACTGCGATCACATCGACTTTGGAACTGTTTCCCATGCGCATCGTCACCTCGTCCTTAACCAATCTTCGCTTGATCCATAGTCCCTGTTTCGAGTTGCAAATATTAGCAACAGAACCAGTATCAAATACCCAGGTGCTACTGCGAGCATTAGTAAGGTACACATCAATAACATGTATATCACATATACCTTTGTTCACCTTGCCATCCTTCTTATCCGCCAAATACTTTGGGCAGTTCCGCTTCCAATGACCAGTCTGCTTGCAATAGAAGCACTCAGTTTCAGGCTTAGGTCCAGGTTTGGGTTTCTTCTCTTGAGTAGCAACTTGCTTGCCGTTCTTTTTGAAGTTCCCCTTCTTCTTCCCTTTGCCCTTTTTCTTGAAACTAGTGGTCTTGTTGACCATCAACACTTGATGCTCCTTCTTGATTTCTACCTCCGCAGCTTTCAGCATCACGAAGAGCTCGGGAATAGTCTTGTTCATCCCTTGCATATTATAGTTCATCATGAAGCTCTTGTAGCTTGGTGGCAGTGATTGAAGAATTCTTTCAATGATGCAATCATCTGGAAGATTAACTCCCAATTGAATCAAGTGATTATCATACCCAGACATTTTGAGTATATGCTCACTGACAGAACTGTTCTCCTCCATCTTGCAGCTATAGAACTTATTGGAGACTTCATATCTCTCAATCCGGGCATTTGCTTGAAATATTAACTTCAACTCCTGGAACATCTCATATGCTCCATGACGTTCAAAACGGCGTTGAAGTCCCGATTCTAAGCCGTAAAGCATGGCACACTAAACTATCGAGTAGTCATCAGCTTTGCTCTGCCAGACGTTCATAACATCCGGCGTTGCTCCTGCAGCAGGCCTGGCACCCAGCGGTGCTTCCAGGACGTAATTCTTCTGTGCAGCAATGAGGATAATCCTCAAGTTACGGACCCAGTCCGTGTAATTGCTACCATCATCTTTCAACTTTGCTTTCTCAAGGAACGCATTAAAATTCAACGGAACAACAGCACGAGCCATCTATCTACAATCAAACATAAACAAGCAAGATACTAATCAGGTACTAAGTTTCATGATAAATTTAAGTTCAGTTAATCAAATTAATTAAAGAACTCCCACTTAGATAGACATCCCTCTAATCCTCTAAGTGATTACGTGATCCAAATCAACTAAACCATAACCGATCATCACGTGAGATGGAGTAGTTTTCAATGGTGAACATCGTTATGTTGATCATATCTACTATATGATTCACGCTCGACCTTACGGTCTCCGTGTTCCGAGGCCATATCTGTATATGCTTGGCTCGTCAAGTATAACCTGAGTATTCCGCGTGTGCAACTGTTTTGCACCCGTTGTATTTGAACGTAGAACCTATCAGACCCGATCATCACGTGGTGTCTCAGCATGAAGAACTTTCACAACGGTGCATACTCAGGGAGAACACTTCTTGATAATTTAGTGAGAGATCATCTTATAATGCTACCGTCAATCAAAGCAAGATAAGATGCATAAAAGGATAAACATCACATGCAATCAATATAAGTGATATGATATGGCCATCATCATCTTGTGCTTGTGATCTCCATCTCCAAAGCACCGTCGTGATCACCATCGTCACCGGCGTGACACCTTGATCTCCATCGTAGCATCGTTGTCGTCTCGCCAAGCTTTTGCCTCTACGACTATTGCTTCCTCTTAGTGATAAAAGTAAAGCATTACATCGCGATTGCATTGCATACAATAAAACGACAACCATAAGGCTCCTGCCAGTTGCCGATAACTCAGTTACAAAACATGATCATCTCATACAATAAAATTCAGCATCATGTCTTGACCATATCACATCACAACATGCCCTGCAAAAACAAGTTAGACGTCCTCTACTTTGTTGTTGCAAGTTTTACGTGGCTGCTACGGGCTTAAGCAAGAACCAATCTTACCTACGCATCAAAACCACAACAATAGTTTGTCAATTTGACTCCGTTTTAACCTTCGCAAGGACTGGGCGTAGCCATACTTGGTTCAACTATAGTTGGAGAGACAGTCGCCCGCAAGCCACCTATGTGCAAAGCACGTCGGGGGAACCGGTCTCGCGTAAGCGTACCCGTAATGTTGGTCCGGGTCGTCTCGTCCAACAATGCCACCGAACCAAAGTATGACATGCTGGTAGGCAGTATGACTTATATCGCCCACAACTCACTTGTGTTCTACTCGTGCATATAACATCAACATAAATAACCTAGGCTCGGATGCCACTGTTGGCTTTCGTAGTAATTTCAAAAAAATTCCTACGCACACGCAAGATCATGTGATGCATAGCAACGAGGGGAGAGTGTGATCTACATACCTAGTCGATCGACAACGGAAGCGTTTGGTTGATGTAGTCGTACGTCTTCACGATCCGACCGATCAAGCACCGAAACTATGGCACCTCTGAGTTCGACACGTTCAGCTCGATGACGATCCCCGGACTCCGATCCAGCAAAGTGTCGAGAAGAGTTCCGTCAGCACGACGGCGTGGTGACGATCTTGATGCACCACAGCAGCAGGGCTTCGCCTAAACTCCGCTACAGTATCATCGAGGACTATGGTGGCTGGGGGCACCGCACACAGCTAAGGAATAGATCACGTGGATCAACATGTGTGTCCTAGGGTGCCCCTTGCCTCAGTATATAAAGGAGCCAGGGAGAGGGGGCGGCCGGCCAAGGTGGGCGCGCCAAGGGGGAGTCTTACTCCCATTGGGAGTAGGACTCCTAGTTGGACAAGGAGAGAGGGGGAAGAGGTGGAAGAGAGGAAGGAAAAGGGGGGGCGCCGCCCCCCTTCCCTTGTCCTATTCTTACTAGGAAGGGGAGGGGCGCGCGGCCACCTCTTGCCTCCTTCTCTCTTCTCCCTCAAGGCCCATGTAGGCCCAATAAACCCCCCGGGGGGGGGGGTTCCGGTAACCCCCCGATACTCCGGAAAAATGCCGATTTCACCCGGAACGATTCCGATGTCCATATATAGGCTTCCAATATATCAATCTTTACGTCTCGACCATTTCGAGACTCCTCGTCATGTCCGTGATCACATCCGGGACTCCGAACAACCTTTGGTACATCAAAATGCATAAACTCATAACATAACCGTCATCGTAACCTTAAGCGTGCGGACCCTACGGGTTCGAGAACAATGTAGACATGACCGAGACATGTCTCCGGTCAATAACCAATAGCGGGACCTGGATGCCCATATTGGCTCCTACATATTCTACGAAGATCTTTATCGGTCAGACCGCATAACAACATACGTTGTTCCCTTTGTCATCGGTATGTTACTTGTCCGAGATTCGATCGTCGGTATCCAATACCTAGTTCAATCTCGTTACCGGCAAGTCTCTTTACTCGTTCCGTAATACATCATCCCGCAACTAACATATTAGTTGTAATGCTTGCAAGGCTTATGTGATGTGCATTACCGAGAGGGCCTAGAGATACCTCTCCGACAATCGGAGTGACAAAACCTAATCTCGAAATACGCCAACCCAACATGTACCTTTGGAGAGACCTGTAGTACTCCTTTATAATCACCCAGTTACGTTGTGACGTTTGGTAGGACCCAAAGTGTTCCTCCGGTAAACGGGAGTTGCATAATCTCATAGTTATAGGAACATGTATAAGTCATGAAGAAAGCAATAGCAACATACTAAACGATCGGGTGCTAAGCTAATGGAATGGGTCATGTCAATCAGATCATTCTCTTAATGATGTGATCCCGTTAATCAAATAACAACTCATTGTTCATGGTTAGGAAACATAACCATCTTTGATTAACGAGCTAGTCAAGTAGAGGCATACTAGTGACACTTTGTTTGTCTATGTATTCACACATGTATTATGTTTCCGGTTAATACAATTCTAGCATGAATAATAAACATTTATCATGATTATAAGGAAATAAATAATAACTTTATTATTGCCTCTAGGGCATATTTCCTTCATTAAATGCAATGGCTATGCAGCATAATTTACAGCATACCAAACAGTTGTATGTATTGTGAATACTCCAGAAATCTCTGTTTTAGTCAAACCATGTTATCCCATATGTGTACGCAAGAATACTGTAGTTTTTAATACGTTGGTTCATATAGTACCATGCTACCAAACCCAGAGAACTGCAGTAAGTGTTAAGTTATGTAATGATGAAGTTTATGTAGTGCAACTGTGATGTGTTCAAACTGTTAAGTTATGTAATGCAGTTGTTAATGTAATGCATGTGTTATCCTTTTATTTTCATAAATAATCCCATTTCTACTTTCTGTATAATCAAACTAATGAGCCATTGGATTGTTGATTGATCTATTCTGCAGACAAAGGAGCCACAAAAAAGGTGCTGGAGGTGGGAGCAAGACTGCTAGAGCGAGTAGCAAGTGAAGTGTACACAGCGAAGCAGGGGTGGAGAATCATCGGGACAAGTTTGGAAGGATAAAAAGGAAGACTCTACTTCCTGCTTTAGATGTGCCCTTTACTTTGTTGCGATGTTTTAGTAGTTGTTGCTGTTATTTGGCGGTGCTCATGAACTTTGTAAGCCTAGGATGATGGGTTAGGCAGACTGCAGGCCATGTTGGCTTTTGGTTATATAGGTTTATGCTGGCTTGAAGTGAAAATAGAGCATTATTATTGATATATGGATCAGCAACTTCTTAACACTGCAAGGTTATCATAATCTCATATTTGTGTTTGGAAACAATCATAGTTAGCCTAAATTACTGGTTGCAATGGAAATGTGTGCACTGCCATGATGTTTACGTATTTCATTTCTTATATATATTTCAAATATTTTAAAATCAAATCTATTTCTCCTCTTTCATTAATTCCGACAGCTTTACAATTCAAATTATGCAAGATAATGCGTTCTCTTTCATTTCACTTGTTAAATAAAATATTTCTTTTTAGTTTTATCTTTGAAAAAAAATTAAATCACATATATATTTTTCTGTATTACTGGTTCTGATAGTTAGAAAATTCATGAATGTGCGAAAAATTGTTGTGTTATATTCTTTTATGAGGTGATATGAAGAAAGGAACTTGAAAAGGGAAGCTCAGCCCGGTATATAAACCGGTGCGAGCTCCCCTCGCTTGGTGAGGTGGGACTAAACTCCCAGTACCGCTGGGATGTGCCCGGCGCGACGCTCTCTTGGGCCTAATTCGGGTGGGCCGTCGCAGGCCAGCCTCACCCGCGCGCAGATTATTACCACATTTAAAACTGAGCTGCCTCAGTGTGTTATATTTCACTTATTCAATGTGTACGAAAAATTAATGTCTTATATTTCACTTATTGAATTAAATATTTATTTTCTTTTTATCTATACAATAATTTAATATATTTTTACTCCTTCAGTTATTCTCACACTATTAAAATTCAAAAAATGCAATATAATATGTTTCATCTTTATTATTTCTTCTTAGAGTTTTAAAATTGAAGTATATTTTTTGTATTTTATTTCTTATTATAGTTATAAAAATCAAAATTCCATGAATGTATGTTGTCTTCTGTTTCACTTCTTAAATATAATTTTCATTCAATTTTCAAAATTCCATTTGGTTGACTCTAGAAAAACAACGTCCTTCGGGCTCCCCCTCCGGCAGACCCGAATGATGGTGATTGCACATGTGCTATGTGCTGACCTGCATGAAATGACACCAAACTTTGGCACCATGTGAGGATGCCCAATGTAGGCCCCCATGGAACACGTGAGCCATTCCTGACACCGAACGAACGTTGCATCACGTCCGGGCAGCGTTTCGGGTTCTTTTCGCCGGCAAAATCCTAGTAAATGCATCGAGTGTAGGAAATCGATGGGAATTGGCATGCATGATGTCCATGGTTATCCCATTGTGTGAAAAAAATTTGGGGCCATTTGGTTGAGTCCAGAAAAACAACGTCATTCGGGCTCCCCCT
>NC_041392.1:741721289-741721970 GCF_002162155.2 Triticum dicoccoides | reverse complement strand
TCTTATATTTCACTTATTCATTTAAATATTTATTTTCTTTTTATCTATACAATAATTTAAAATCTAATATATTTTTACTCCTTCAGTTATTCTCGCACTATTAAAATTCAAAAAATGCAATATAATATGTTTCATCTTTATTATAATATATCTTTTCTGTTTTCTATTTCAAAAAAGGTATATCAAATATACTTTTTCTTTGTTATTTCTTCTTAGAGTTTTAAAATTGAAGTATATGTTTTGTATTTTATTTCTTATTATAGTTGTAAAAATCAAAATTCCATGAATGTATGTTGTCTTCTATTTCACTTCTTAAATATAATTTTCATTCTATTTTCAAAATTCCATTTGGTTGAGTCCAGAAAAACAACGTCCTTCGGGCTCCCCCTCCGGCAGACCCGAATGATGGTGATTGCACATGTGGTATGTGCTGACCTGCATGAAATGACACCAAACTTTGGCACCATGTGAGGATGCCCAATGTAGGCCCCCATGCAACATGTGAGCCATTCCTGACACCGAACGAATGTTGCGTCACGTCCGGGAGCGTTTAGGGTTCTTTTCGCCGGCAAAATCCTAGTAAATGCATCGAGTGTCGGAAATCGATGAGAATTGGCATGCATGATGTCCATGGTCATCCCATTGTGTGAAAAAAATTTAGGGCCATTTGGTTGAGTCCAG
>NC_041392.1:741702424-741721188 GCF_002162155.2 Triticum dicoccoides | reverse complement strand
TGTGAAAAAAATTTGGACCATCTGGTTGAGTCCAGATAAACAACGTCCTTTGGGCTCCCCGTCTGGCAGACCCGAATGATGGTGATTGCACATGTGCTATGTGTTGGCCTACATGAAATGACACCAGACTTTGGCACCATGTGAGGATGCCCAATGTAGGCCCCCATGCAACATGTGAGCCATTCCTGACACCGAACGAACGTTGCGTCACGTCCGGGCAGCGTTTCGGGTTCTTTTCGCCGGCAAAATCCTAGTAAATGCATCGAGTGTCGGAAATCGATGAGAATTGGCATGCATGATGTCCATGGTCATCCCATTGTCTGGAAAAAATTTGGGGCCATTTAGTTGAGTTGAAATAATTATTTGATATCAAAATTTTGTAATATGAAAAAGAAAAGAAAAAAAGTACATGAAACGAGCCCCTCGTCGCTCAAAGAGAGGAGCACCTGCGATTTGTTACACAATTCCCGGATCGGAATCTACAAAAAAACTCGAGTGTGGGAAGCCTATCCCTCTAATTTAGGAGCACGTACTGCCTCTCCTCAACCAAGGAAGGCAAAGATCACGGACGTACTTTCCCTGGTGGTTACGACGACCTAGGAGATCCTCCTCCTCCTATATAGTCTCGGCATCGTATTTCATGTCGTCTACGACGGCTTCTACCGCCGAGTCGACGACAGCTGCGTCCCTAGCATCGGCCCAACTCCAGCAAGATCGTCGAGAACATCCAGATCGTCAGCGCATGCTGGCCGTCGTGGATGAACTGCGTCCATGTTACAACGCCCACAACTTCCATCTTCATTGAGCGATCCAGTATGTTGGCAACCGTACTGCATCCATGATGCTTTTCTTTGTGCGTGTGTTAGATTCGATAGGACTAAGATTAATTAGCGCATAATCTTCGCATTACATCTGTTGGAGTAGATGTTTTTTTGTTTGTGCGTGTATTAGATTAGATAAGCCTATGACACTAGATTTGTTTGTGTGTGTATTAGATTAGATAGCGCTACGATTGCAAATTAGTTTCTACATGTTGTTTGTTGTCTTTCACTTGTAGGTTGGCTTGATGAATAAACAACAATTTTAAATCAGTGTTAGTTATAGCATAGTCACTTTAAGTTATAGCAATGCCCTAAGACATGCATGTTTCAACTATGAGACGCCCACTAATATTGTATGTGTTGCACGTTTGTTTGATGCATGTTGCAGTATGCATAATTTCATTTTTTTCTTTTCGATTTACTGTTAATTAGGCACTGTCACCGATTCTTATATCTATTTGTACAGTACCATATGAAAATAAATGATTAGATAAATTATGTTACTTTTGATTATGAAACCAATTGGTTAAATAAGTACTTGTTAAACTGTCATTTTATGTGTTGCACGTGTCTCTGCTGAATGTTTCAGTATGAATAAATTATGTTCTATAGTTTTCTATATACTATGGGATAGTGTATTCCATATTATATGTTTTATGCAACAATATGTTAGGAAAAAAGTTGATCACATAATTTATGGTACTGTAACCAAGTATATTTTTTAACAGGATGGATGAACTCAACGGAGAAATTGTTTGCGCCATTAAAAAATGGTGCAAACTTATTGTCGGTCTATCTTCCGGTCAACGGGCCGCACTTGCCGAAACACCACTACGTAGCATGCTTCAGATACCTTCGTTGAAGATGCGTACGCTGCTGATCCGGTACAGGGTTGAGATTTTTTATCCTAGCAAGGGCAGATTCATTGTACAAGACTTGGTTGGCGAAGTGTCTCTCGGTGCCGTGGATGTTGAGTGCATCTTGGCCTTGGAGAACCACAGACTGTCAGCAGAAGGTATTCTCTGTGAGGAAGGTGAGGATGTTAAAGATCGAGTGCTGCCTCAATTCCTGAGCAAGACCGCAGGTAACATAGTCATCGATGATCTGATTGTGGACATCACAAAAAATAAATCTGCCGACGACGATTTTCTTCGGAGAGTTGTCCTCGTGTTGCTTGGAACAGTTCTTTCTCCCATGTCGAGCAAGACTGTACCAAAGCAATATTACGCATTGATCGACGATGTGAAGCGTATATCCAAGATTAATTGGAATGCATTCACCCTCCGAGTTCTGCTGGACTGCCTTCGCAACGTGAGGAAAGGCAAACGCCTCCGCCAATGGCGGAGAGGGAACTTAGCTCTCCTGCAGGTACACCTTTCAGACTTGTACCATTACAAAAAAATATGATTCCTAATTTACGTGCTGTATAGTACTAACTGTAATTTTTCATATTCATGCAGTACCTATACTGGGAGAAGGTTCAGCCTCTGGAAGGTGAATGCGCATTCAATCCTAGCTTGTCCATGGAACCTCTAATGAGAAATTGGACTGAAGCTGCAGCCTCAAGGAGAGACAAGTTTGATTATGACCACGGACGTGGCCGTGGTAACATCAAGGTAATTCATTACATTGGGTACTTCTTAAATCTTTTATATAACATAATTAGTTGTATTAATATTTTTATTGATCACATATACTTGTATTTCACATGCAGATTGAAGACACCATAACCAAGAAGTATAGGGCGCAGGAGCGCAAAGTACCCAAACCAGGAAAGACAAAAATGAAGCCCCCCGTTGGTGCGGCAAAGAAGTCTAAGTTAGCCTCAAACGCGGACGAGATGATGAACCTCATCATGAAGCGGTGTATGGATTACATACGCAGCCAAATGAAGGAAATACCGGAACAAGTAGCTGAGGTGACACACCCTTAATTCTATGTTTACAACATTTTTGAAGTTGCATAACCGTGCCGACATTAATTAATATTTTTATGTAATGAAGAGATCGTTAGAGAAGTTGAACCAAAATAGTGTGATGTACAAGCCAGCGGCTGCTGCGGCTTCCGGCAACAACGATGAAGACCTAGAAGTGGATTCCTTTGAGAATGGTCCGCCAGAAAAAAAGGAATTCGTGTACAAGGATGACTCTGACGGTCTAGAGCCGGTGATTGATTTGACACAGCCTGACGAGCCTGTTGTCAACAAGAACAACGATGATGAGGAAGTATGTTTTCATTTATTTGTCTTCATTTATCTCAATTATGCATCTTCATTTTCGTTAACTGAACCTATCACATTATTTGTTTGTTAACCAGAAAACACCTGCCAAGTTAAATGTTGACAAGACAACGGAGTGCGGCGCAACATAGGAGAACCCTTGGATTGTAGGTAATTCTCCCCGAGCAGAATCGTCCGACATTGACATTTCTGCAAGTTCTATCGACAAGATGGTGGGTAAGAGCAAGGGGAAAAAGTCTGCAGCAACCGCAAAAGAAGACGATGTTATATCCGGAAAGCGTCGACGGACTATTCCCAAGAAATTTGAATCCCCCTTTAAATTTGACAAGCCCAGCAAGCGAAGCGCTCGTGGTACTAAGCCATCCGGCAACACTACCACAACTAGAGGTACCGTTAGTAGCTATCTCAGTGCTTAATTTACTACCATTTCATACACTCACCGTTCGTGACGTTCGTAATTTATCATGCAGCTCTGTTTAGTAACAGTGACGTGGAAGGCTCTGTTAAGGACGATATCACACCGGAACTCATTGATGCTGCTGTTACATTTGTGGAGGCAGCTGCTCGGTCTGAGAAGAATATGAATAAAAGAGTTTACTACAATGAACGTGGCACCTCTGTGACTGTGGAGAGTATACGACCGGTACTTGAGCATACATGGCTGGCGGATGACGTAAGATCTATTACCATGTCCTGCTATTTAAGTGCATAATCTAGGTGCCACCTATGAAAATAAAATGTTCTATTATTTTACGCAGATTATCGATGCTTATCAGACACATTTGGCTCTGTGCGTTGGTCATGATCGACACCTCTGTCCAGCCTGGAGGTCCAAATACCTTGTTGATCGTGCTAAGGCACGAGACAACCCTAAACCATCGACATACAACATGGATAGTGCGCTGAGCAGAGCTGGAGCAGTACGTAGGGTTGTGGACGAGTATACCGTCCGTGATAAGGTACCATATGTTCTTACTAGTTCATTAACACTCATTTCAACAAGCATAATTGCATCTGATTACAAATGTGTTCCACATTTTAGTCGTTTATCCCGTTGAACGTCGGCAATACATACTGGATCACCGTGGTGATGCACAACCGCAAGAAAGAATTCCGAGTTTTTGATTCGCTGTATCCTCTCGAGTTCTCTCTCGACATTGTGAAAGCACGGGTACTCTCCCCAACATTGAGCATTCTTCATATGAAATGCCATATGGTTTCTCACTACTACTTTCTTTCAAATAGCGACTAGAAATAGCAATTGATATGGAAGAGGCAAACCGTATTACACCTGGCAAATATCCAGACGTCACTAAGTGGTCTATCTTACCTCAGATCGACATGCCACTACAAGAGGACATGGGAGTTACGGTTCATCATTTTCTACTTACGAAAGACATGTCCGTGTGCACGGTGACTAATGTTTGCATATATATTAGGAACTCTTGTGGCCTTTTTGTGATTGAAGTTATGGAGCATTGGGACGGGGATCGATGGACCACCGATTTTACCCACGTAATTTGTCCTCTCTTTTCGTACACTTGTACAATTGTCGTATAATACCAACTTCTATTCATTAAACATTGTTCTAAAAATTGCAGGCCACGGTTGATGCAAGGAGAAGGCGTCTCGTCGCCGAGTTGGTTCTCTCACCTACCAACACGCTCGAATGTGTGAAGAACAAAATCCGCGACATCGCAAAGAAAAGCAAGGTGTGAAGACATGATTCAAGATTCTAGTTTTAGTCATTTGTTTTAAGTCCGGAAGCATGTTTCCCGGCATGGACAACTTTGATTTTCAATCATTCATGTAATAAGCACGATACCATGGATTTTGTGTGGATTTTTGGTCGCTCACACATACTTATGTATGTGTAATACAGTCAGACTATACGTTTCGTACCAATAAATTTTTGCTTCCCTTCATTTGTTCTACCTTAATGTTTTTTGCTGCTGTGTTCATTTTTTTCTTCCATGGAAGAGTAGTTCATTTCCTTTTTAATTTTGCATATTTTGTTGATTTGATTTGGCATTATTCAACAATAAGAAAAAAATTGATAAATTCCTTTTTGTTTGCCTGAGAACCAACCTCGGCTGTCCTGCCATCCGGTGTGGGATCCCGCGCCCGAGACAACGACAGATCCGCTCCCCGCGCGGGCGACCCAGTCGATGAGAGCCAGTTGGCGCGGGGGGGGACGCGCCAGGTCCAGACCCGCCCGACCGCTCGGTGGAGACAGCCCGCGTGTCGGACGCAGACGGGCCACCCGTGGATCCTGCGGTTCGGTGGAGTAGGCAGATCCGCCTGGGATCCCGTGCGCATGATTGCCGCTGGATCTCTCAGGATCGGCGTCCGCAGGTGGATCTTCCTCGTGTCTTCCGCCAGACTCCCTTGGCGTTATGTGTTGCTTGAAATCACGTTGCACAGTTTTTTTGCTACATTTTTGTTAGCCTTTTCCTTTTCTGCATCATGAAGATTAGGATCAGTAGCACCATCAATCACATGATCAACTACTCTTTCGCCCCCTTGATCAGTACGATTTAGAGCTCCGGTGGAAGCAAAAGAATTTCAGTGCTTAGCCGAGAACCCGCATTAGGATGCAGGTCAAACAAGGGCAAACTATTTCGAAAGTGATATAATTTATTGGTTAATATAATATACTTAGACCTTACACAAATGAACTGGCCACAATGCAGATAGGACTTGATCATTCAGTTCAACAATAAACCACAAAACATACTTAAAATTCATCACAAATCTCCTTCAGCTTCTTGATCTTATCAACGTACCCATGTTTATGTTTGAGAAAATCTGCAATAATATACTCAAGTTTTTTCTTCTCTTGCTTCAGCTGGTCCCTCTCTCTCATCACTTGGTCTCTCTCTAGCACCACCCGGTCCCGGTCTTTCTCAGCCTTTACCCTCAGGACCTGATGTAGATTGGCACAACCATGGTCTGCCATCTTATTTTTCTCCAGCTCCTCTTTGAGATCGCTAAGTGACAATCTTGCATTGCCCAACTGCGTGAGAGCATCCTCCTTATTAGCCACCAGCTTAGTAAAGTCCATTTTGAAAAATCTCAGCTCTTCCTCCGTCCTCCTCTTTTCTCCAATTAACATGCATTTGTCTTCAGCATTTGTTAATATTCTGTCTCAGCTTCTCATCATACATGCTCCACAGTTCTCTCAGGCAGAACTTTGTAGCCACTGACCACTCCGGTTCTACCCATTCCACATAGTTACATTTCACTTCTTCCTACAGTATGAAAAAATATGGTCTAAATCATATATGCACAAATGCAATACAATTACATGCAATGCACTAAAAATATGGTCTCAATCATATAAACACAAAATGTAGCATGCAATGATATACATATATATGTATATGGATCAATTAACTACAAGTATATGCTATTATATGCTAAAACAAATATTAGACCCTGAAAAAGACAACATAAATACGGAATTTGTAAATGCACGAATTAATTGAAATTGTATGCAATTTTGGGCAGATCAATGGATTACCGCGAAGTAAATCGAGCACGAGGTAATGTTAACATATATTTACAGTACGGAACAACACACCTTCTGACCACATGCAAGAAAACGCCTGCCAGTGTCCAAGGAATCAAAAGCAACTAGAATGACGCAAGGTTCTCGATGCAGACAACGAGAAGACAGACCGTGAGCAATGCCACTCCATTCATAGCAAGGGATAGTCGTAGGAAGCTAAACGAAACAACAGAGATAATGCACAAATCAACGCCCTGCATTAATTACCGAAAATGAAGAACCCGAACCCTAAGCCTAGCACTATCTAGGGATTATATAGTAGGAGCGTACCTGCAGGCTAGTCACGGATTCGCCATCCGAAGAAGAGCTCGACTCGTCGCTCCACGAAACCATGGCGTAACGTGACCGGCGGCAGGACGTGGATCGGTGGCGTCGGCGGCGGCTGTCGCAGTGGATAGATAGAACACGCGTGGGGATCGCGAGGGAAGAACCGCCCCGACCAGGTGGCCAGCACGGCCCATTTAAACGGGCTGTAATCAAAATAAAAATTGTTAAATGGGCTCTGCAACGGGAGCGGCCGTGTGTCACGCCGTCTAACGGCATCCGTCACCCCCCCTCCACGTCATCGCGACAAGCGTCCCGAGTTACACTACAAGCCCTAAAATGGTGGGTTTTTCTTTTCTTTATGAGGTGAAAATGATGGGTTTGTGGTACGAAGTCTATACTATAGACTAAAGTGAGCTGGTATCTTCCATATCTAAATGGTGGTGAACCGAAGGAGTGAAAAAAAAATAATTATTACCACACATAATTACATCTTCTATATCTAAGCAACTAGCCACCACTAACCTATTTCTCTTAACATGCAATTTTGCCACCTCGTCATTCAACATGTATGGAGAAAGGTCTACCACAACATGCAAACAAAAGATTCCCGCAACAACATATACATGTTACACGTAACCATTTCTCTATGAATATATTGCAAAACATTCCTGCAACAACATGCCGGGTATCGTCTAGTTTTCTAATATAATATAACTAGAGTGGACAACACAAAAGATGACATCATTACAATGGCTAAAATGCTATCCATTTTCCATGATTAAATTCCCTAGTGACCGCCTCCTGTTTAGTCCATATATGCTACGAGCACTATCTCAAGGTACAGGCCTCTTACAATATTATATATCATGTATCATGTATGCAGTAACACATTTTAAACACCTCACTATTAGATCACTGGATTCATCCTAACATAACTCTAGCAACTGTTCTACTCTTCTTCGCCCACCACGCTTCTGCGCACGATAACAAGAAAAGTTAATGAATGACAAATTAAAAACAATTATAACCTACAATGCGTACAAAAACTTACTTCTTATTTAGTTTGCATTTATTGCTGCGTTTAGTGTGCCCTAGCAATTTGCATGCACCGCACCTGATTCTGATCTCGTCGTACGAAAGTGGCCTACCATTTTTCGACATAGGGCGGTTCTCATCTACCTTAGTTGCACCTTTCATTGATACTTTAATAGGATCTTGAACTTCAACTATATTGCCTTCACCATCGTCTACATATTCAATTGCACAAGTACTAAGATCAGCCGTTTTCTTACTCAAATTTTCCTTTAGCTGATCATACTCATGGCTCTTAGCTATCACGGTCTTCAAACTCTCCTGTAACTGGTCCCACAAAGCTGGGTGTTTGCATGTTGCATGCATAGCTTGTGAAGCCAACACACTGACCTGGCTATATTTCATTCTTTCAGCTACTCCAGTCCATCCAAATCCCAACAGATCACTTGTGCGCCTCGCGGGCAGTCCCAACCTTGCGTCTTTCGTGAACCGCACAAGAACTAAACACTTTGGTATTTCAGATATATTCAAGTACTTAAGTACATGGAATATGTGCTTGCAAGGTAGACTCTTTCGAATCATTCTTCTGCAGCTGCACCTTATAGTTTTTGTGGAATTTACTGGAGTGTACTCCACCCAAAAACGGCTCTTCCGGTTATTCTTCTCCGAGCTTTATTTCTACAATCTCCATGCCGTCAATTTTCCTAAGATCAGCTTGCAACATATAGAAGTTTGCTGGAGTGAAGACGTGAGAAGCAGCTATCTCAAGTTCCCTCGAGCTAGTAACTGGCACCGGTACACTCTGTGAGGCCGTGCAATCATCTCGTGCCTCATTCCCACGGATACGTACAACGGCGTTCTCATAGTGCAAAACCATATCCACCAGGGTCATTTCACCATCTAGGTGGAGGTGAAGGCATGAGTTTAGACTTTCACTCCTCTGGTTGCTTTTCATGCCAAGCCAAAAACCCTCTGTCAAATAAGCCGCAGCCCACAGTCTCCTCTTCTTATACATCCGTCTCAACCATGTTACTGTTTTTTCCGACTGCCATCTTTTGGAAAACGCGTGCCATCTCTCCTTAAACGTGGCCGTGGACGTGCTATAGTACAGAAGAGTTCGGAACTCCTTCAAGGACTTGTGACTGAGGTGAATCTTCATACTTTTTTCTATATGCCACGTACATATACGGTGCCACACGTCTAGCAAGACTTGGCGAATTGCCTTGATCATCGCAGCGTCGGCGTCCGTGATAACACTCTTCGGCATCTTTTGACACATGGACCTCAAAAAAGTCTCCAGCAGCCACACATATGTCTCTTTGATCTCGTCCGAAACTATGGCACAAGCAAAAACAGTGGTCTTCCGGTGATTGTTAAGACCAACAAAGGGTATGAATGGCATACCATACCGGTTCATCTTGTACGTGCTGTCAAATACAAGCACATCACCGAAGTCCTCATAGTCATGACGAGACTGGGAGTCACACCAGAACATCCTATTCATATGTCCTTCCTTGTCTAGCTTGTACTCGAAAAAGAAGCTAGGATCCCTCTGTTTCCTACTGGCCATGATGCCTATGACTGTGGCAGCATCACCTTTTGAAAGCAGCTTCCTCTTCTCCCTGGCGCAAAGGTTGTATATTTCACGCCTGGTAAAACCAACACCGCCATACCATACATGTTTTCTGATGAACAAATCCATCATGTCATGAATTCTAATCCCTACAGCTCCCATGGATAGTATCTCACACTAGTAGAAAAGGGGGCAAAGGTCCAGTCCGGGTCAGCCCATTGGTCCCGGTTCAATCCAGAACCGGGACCCATGGGGGCATTGGACCCGGTTCGTGAGCCCAGGGGGCCGGCCGGGCCACGTGGGCCATTGGTCCCGGTTCGTCTGGACCTTTTGGTCCTGGTTGGTGGGATGAACCGGGACCAATGGGCCTCGCTCTTGGCCCACCACCATTGGTCCCGGTTGGTGGCTTGAACCGGGACCAAAGGCTGCCCTTTAGTCCCGGTTCATGCCACCAACCGGGACCAATGAGGTGCCTATATATACCCACTCGCGTAAGAGCAGAGAACACAGCCCTGTTTTTTCTGGCCGCCGAGGGGAGAGGGCTTGGTGGTGCTCTAGCTCACCTCCTATGCACACAAGATGTTCGATGGAATGCCCGAGCCACACTACTTAAGCTTTCTCCTCTCCAAGCTCGACCTCCAAGCTCCATTTTCCTTAATATTTGTCTAGGTTTAGCGGTCCATCACGCCCCGTCCCCGTCTTCACCGCCGTCGATCACCCGCACCGATCTCATCGCCGGCACCACCGTGGTGAGCCTCTTGTTCTTATCTTCTTTTTGAAAGGAAAACTATTCTTACTTGCATGTTTAGATAGATACTTGTATTATTTTCTTACTTTTATTATTGCATATCTTATATAGTGCGATGGTTTTGGTATCCGCCCCCCGTCGGCCCTCGTCATGTCTATGATTCGGATGTGGTATATATTATCTTTATAACTATTGGTTAATTTATTGTTTATGAAAATTATGCCGACCAACGTGACATAGATTTTATTTATCTAGGAGGTATGTGAATCGGAAATTCCTGAAGGAAATATGCCCTAGAGGCAATAATAAAGTTATTATTTATTTCCTTATAATCATGATAAATGTTTATTATTCATGCTAGAAGTGTATTTACCGGAAACATAATACATGTGTGAATACATAGACAAACAAAGTGTCACTAGTATGCCTCTACTTAACTAGCTCGTTAATCAAAGATGGTTATGTTTCCTAACCATGAACAATGAGTTGTTATTTGATTAACGAGGTCACATCATTAGCAGAATGATCTGATTGACATGACCCATTCCATTAGCTTAGCACCCGATCGTTTAGTATGTTGCTATTGCTTTCTTCATGACTTATACATGTTCCTATGACTATGAGATTATGCAACTCCCGTTTACCGGAGGAACACTTTGGGTACTACCAAACGTCACAACGTAACTGGGTGATCATAAAGGAGTACTACAGGTGTCTCCAATGGTCGATGTTGGGTTGGCGTATTTCGAGATTAGGCTTTGTCACTCCGATTGTCAGAGAGGTATCTCTGGGCCCTCTCGGTAATACACATCACATAAGCCTTGCAAGCATTACAACTAATATGTTAGTTGTGAGATGATGTATTACGGAACGAGTAAAGAGACTTGCCGGTAACGAGATTGAACTAGGTATTGGATACCGACGATCGAATCTCGGGCAAGTAACATACCGATGACAAAGGGAACAACGTATGTTGTTATGCGGTCTGACCGATAAAGATCTTCGTAGAATATGTAGGAGCCAATATGGGCATCCAGGTCCCGCTATTGGTTATTGACCAGAGACGTGTCTCGGTCATGTCTACATTGTTCTCGAACCCGTAGGGTCCGCACGCTTAAGGTTACGATGACAGTTATATTATGAGTTTATACATTTTGATGTACCGAAGGTTGTTCGGAGTCCCGGATATGATCACGGACATGACGAGGAGTCTCGAAATGGTCGAGACGTAAAGATTGATATATTGGAAGCCTATATTTGGATATCGGAAGTGTTCCGGGTGAAATCGGGATTTTACCGGAATACCGGGAGGGTTACCGGAACCCCCCGGGAGCTATTTGGGCCATAGTGGGCCTTAGTGGAAAAGAGAAGGGGCTGCCCTAGATGGGCTGCGCGCCCCCCCTTCCCCTAGTCCTATTAGGACTAGGAGAGGTGGCCGGCCCCCTCCTCCTCTTTTCCCCTCCGAGGAATCCTAGTTGGACTAGGATTGGAGGGGGAATCCTACTCCCAGAGGGAGTAGGACTCTCCTGCGCCTCCCCCCCTTGGCCGGCCAGCCTCCCCTCCTCTCCTCCTTTATATACGGAGGCAGGGGCACCTCTAAACACACAAGTTGACACAAGTTGATCCACGTGATCTATTCCTTAGCCGTGTGTGGTGCCCCCTGCCACCATATTCCTCGATAATACTGTAGCGGAGTTTAGGCGAAGCCCTGCTGCTGTAGTTCATCAAGATCGTCACCACGCCGTCGTGCTGACGAAACTCTTCCCCGACACTTTGCTGGATCGGAGTCCGGGGATCGTCATCGAGCTGAACGTGTGCTCGAACTCGGAGGTGCCGTAGTTTCGGTGCTTGATCGGTTGGATCGTGAAGACGTACGACTACTTCCTCTACGTCGTGTCATCGCTTCCGCAGTCGGTCTGCGTTGGGTACGTAGACAACACTCTCCTCTCGTTGCTATGCATCACATGATCCTGTGTGCGCGTAGGAAATTTTTGAAATTACTACGAAACCCAACAGTGGTATCAGAGCCTGGTTATTGATGTTGATGTTATATGCACGAGTATAACACAAGTAAGTTGTGGACGATACAAGTCATACTGCCTACCAGCATGTCATATTTTGGTTCGGCGGTATTGTTGGACGAGACGACCCAGACCAACCTTACGCGTACGCTTACGCGAGACCGGTTCCCTCGACGTGCTTTGCACAGAGATGGCTTGCGGGCGACTGTCTCTCCAACTTTAGTTGAACCAAGTATGGCTACGCCCGGTCCTTGCGAAGGTTAAAACGGAGTCTATTTGACAAACTATCGTTGTGGTTTTGATGCGTAGGTGAGATTGGTTCTTACTTAAGCCCGTAGCAGCCACGTAAAACATGCAACAACAAAGTAGAGGACGTCTAACTTGTTTTTGCAGGGCATGTTGTGATGTGATATGGTCAAGGCATGATGCTGAATTTTATTGTATGAGATGATCATGTTTTGTAACCAAGTTATCGGCAACTGGCAGGAGCCATATGGTTGTCGCTTTATTGTATGCAATGCAATCGCGATGTAATGCTTTACTTTATTACTAAACGGTAGTGATAGTCGTGGAAGCATAAGATTGGCGAGATGACAACGATGCTACGATGGAGATCAAGGTGTCGCGCCGGTGTCGATGGTGATCATGTAGGTGCTTCGGAGATGGAGATCACAAGCACAAGATGATGATGACCATATCATATCACTTATATTGATTGCATGTGATGTTTATCTTTTTATGCATCTTATCTTGCTTTGATTGACGGTAGCATTATAAGATGATCTCTCACTAAATTATCAAGAAGTGTTCTCCCTGAGTATGCACCGTTGCCAAAGTTCGTCGTGCCCAGACACCACATGATGATCGGGTGTGATAAGCTCTACGTCCATCTACAACGGGTGCAAGCCAGTTTTTGCACACGCAGAATACTCAGGTTAAACTTGACGAGCCTAGCATATGCAGATATGGCCTCGGAACACGGAGACCGAAAGGTCGAGCGTGAATCATATAGTAGATATGATCAACATAACGATATTCACCATTGAAAACTACTCCATCTCACGTGATGATCGGTCATGGTTTAGTTGATTTGGATCACGTAATCACTTAGAGGATTAGAGGGATGTCTATCTAAGTGGGAGTTCTTAAATAATATGATTAATTGAACTTAAATTTATCATGAACTTAGTACCTGATAGTATCTTGCTTGTTTATGTTGATTGTAGATAGATGGCTCGTGCTGTTGTTCCATTGAATTTTAATGCGTTCCTTGAGAAAGCAAAGTTGAAAGATGATGGTAGCAATTACACGGACTGGGTCCGTAACTTGAGGATTATCCTCATTGCTGCACAGAAAAATTACGTCCTGGAAGCACCGCTGGGTGCCAGGCCTGCTGCTGGAGCAACACCAGATGTTATGAACGTCTGGCAGAGCAAAGCTGATGACTACTCGATAGTTCAGTGTGCCATGCTTTACGGCTTAGAATCGGGACTTCAACGACGTTTTGAACGTCATGGAGCATATGAGATGTTCCAGGAGTTGAAGTTAATATTTCAAGCAAATGCCCGAATTGAGAGATATGAAGTCTCCAATAAGTTCTATAGTTGCAAGATGGAGGAGAATAGTTCTGTCAGTGAGCATATACTCAAAATGTCTGGGTATAATAATCACTTGATTCAATTGGGAGTTAATCTTCCGGATGATTGCGTCATTGACAGAATTCTCCAATCACTGCCACCAAGCTACAAGAGCTTCGTGATGAACTATAATATGCAAGGGATGAACAAGACTATTCCCGAGCTCTTCGCAATGCTGAAAGCTGCGGAGGTAGAAATCAAAAAGGAGCATCAAGTGTTGATGGTTAACAAAACCACTAGTTTCAAGAAAAAGGGCAAAGGAAAGAAGAAAGGGAACTTCAAGAAGAACAGCAAGCCAGTTGCTGCTCAAGAGAAGAAACCCAAGTCTGGACCTAAGCCTGAAACTGAGTGCTTCTACTGCAAGCAGACTGGTCAGAAGCGGAACTGTCCCAAGTATTTGGCGGATAAGAAGGATGGCAAGGTGAACAAAGGTATATGTGATATACATGTTATTGATGTGTACCTTACTAGAGCTCGCAGTAGCACCTGGGTATTTGATACTGGTTCTGTTGCTAATATTTGCAACTCGAAACAGGGACTACGGAATAAGCGGGCACTGGCAAAGGACGAGGTGACGATGCGCGTGGGAAATGGTTCCAAAGTCGATGTGATCGCAGTCGGCACGCTACCTGTACATCTACCTTCAGGATTAATATTAGACCTAAGTAATTGTTATTTGGTGCCAACGTTGAGCATGAACATTATATCTGGATCTTGTTTAATGCGAGACGGTTATTCATTTAAATCAGAGAATAATGGTTGTTCTATTTATATGAGTAATATCTTTTATGGTCATGCACCCTTGAAGAGTGGTCTATTCTTATTGAATCTCGATAGTAGTAATACACATATTCATAATGTTGAAGCCAAAAGATGCAGAGTTGATAATGAAAGTGCAACTTATTTGTGGCACTGTCGTTTAGGTCATATCGGTATAAAGCGCATGAAGAAACTCCATGCTGATGGACTTTTAGAACCACTTGATTATGAATCACTTGGTACTTGCGAACCGTGCCTCATGGGCAAGATGACTAAAACACCGTTCTCCAGTACAATGGAGAGAGCAACAGATTTATTGGAAATCATACATACCGATGTATGTGGCCCGATGAATATTGAGGCTCGTGGCGGATATCGTTATTTTCTCACCTTCACAGATGATTTAAGCAGATATGGGTATATCTACTTAATAAAACATAAGTCTGAAACATTTGAAAAGTTCAAAGAATTTCAGAGTGAAGTTGAAAATCATCGTAACAAGAAAATAAAGTTTCTACGATCTGATCGTGGAGGAGAATATTTGAGCTACGAGTTTGGTGTACATTTGAAAAACTGTGGAATAGTTTCGCAACTCACGCCACCCGGAACACCACAGCGTAATGGTGTGTCCGAACGTCGTAATCGTACTTTTCTAGATATGGTGCGATCTATGATATCTCTTACTGATTTACCGCTATCATTTTGGGGATATGCTTTAGAGACGGCCGCATTCACGTTAAATAGGGCACCATCAAAATCCGTTGAGACGACGCCTTATGAACTGTGGTTTGGCAAGAAACCAAAGTTGTCGTTTCTTAAAGTTTGGGGCTGCGATGCTTATGTGAAAAAGCTTCAACCTGATAAGCTCGAACCCAAATCGGAGAAATGTGTCTTCATAGGATACCCAAAGGAAACTGTTGGGTACACCTTCTATCACAGATCCGAAGGCAAGACATTCGTTGCTAAGAATGGATCATTTCTAGAGAAGGAGTTTCTCTCAAAAGAAGTGAGTGGGAGGAAAGTAGAACTTGAAGAGGTAACTGTACCTGCTCCTTTACTGGAAAGTAGTTCATCACAGAAAACTGTTTCAGTGACACCTACACCAGTTAGTGAGGAAGCCAATGATAATGATCATGAAACTTCAGATCAAGATACTACTGAACCTCGTAGATCAACCAGAGTAAGATCCGCACCAGAGTGGTACGGTAATCCTGTTCTGGAGGTCATGCTACTAGATCATGATGAACCTACGAACTATGAATAAGCGATGGTTAGCCCAGATTCCGCAAAGTGGCTTGAAGCCATGAAATCTGAGATGGGATCCATGTATGAGAACAAAGTATGGACTTTGGTTGACTTGCCCGATGATCGGCAAGCAATTGAGAATAAATGAATCTTTAAGAAGAAGACTGACGCTGATGGTAATATTACTGTCTACAAAGCTTGACTTGTCGCAAAAGGTTTTCGGCAAGTTCAAGGGATTGACTACGATGAGACCTTCTCACCCGTAGCGATGCTTAAGTCCGTCCGAATCATGTTAGCAATTGCCGCATTTTATGATTATGAAATTTGGCAGATGGATGTCAAAACTGCATTCCTGAATGGATTTCTGGAAGAAGAGTTGTATATGATGCAACCAGAAGGTTTTGTCGATCCAAAGGGAGCTAACAAAGTGTGCAAGCTCCAGCGATCCATTTATGGACTGGTGCAAGCCTCTCGGAGTTGGAATAAACGTTTTGATAGTGTGATCAAAGCATTTGGTTTTATACAGACTTTCGGAGAAGCCTGTATTTACAAGAAAGTGAGTGGGAGCTCTGTAGCATTTCTGATATTATATGTGGATGACATATTACTAATTGGAAATGATATAGAATTTCTGGATAGCATAAAGGGATACTTGAATAAAAGTTTTTCAATGAAAGACCTCGGTGAAGCTGCTTACATATTAGGCATTAAGATCTATAGAGATAGATCAAAACGCTTAATTGGACTTTCACAAAGCACATACCTTGACAAAATTTTGAAGAAGTTCAAAATGGATCAAGCGAAGAAAGGGTTCTTGCCTGTGTTACAAGGTGTGAAATTGAGTAAGACTCAATGCCCGACCACTACAGAAGATAGAGAGAATATGAAAGATGTTCCCTATGCATCAGCCATAGGATCTATCATGTATGCAATGCTGTGTACCAGACCTGATGTATGCCTTGCTATAAGTTTAGCAGGGAGGTACCAAAGTAATCCAGGAGTGGATCACTGGACAGCGGTCAAGAACATCCTGAAATACCTGAAAAGGACTAAGGATATGTTTCTCATATATGGAGGTGACAAAGAGCTCATCGTAAAAGGTTACGTTGATGCAAGCTTTGACACTGATCCGGACGATTCTAAATCGCAAACCGGATACGTGTTTACATTAAACGGTGGAGCTGTCAGTTGGTGCAGTTCTAAACAAAGCATTGTAGCGGGATCTACATGTGAAGCGGAGTACATAGCTGCTTCGGAAGCAGCAAATGAAGGAGTCTGGATGAAGGAGTTCATATCCGATCTAGGTGTCATACCTAGTGCATCGGGTCCAATGAAAATCTTTTGTGACAATACTGGTGCAATTGCCTTGGCAAAGGAATCCAGATTTCACAAGAGAACCAAGCACATCAAGAGACGCTTCAATTCCATCCAGGATCTAGTCCAGGTGGGAGACATAGAGATTTGCAAGATACATACGGATCTGAATGTTGCAGACCCGTTGACTAAGCCTCTTCCACGAGCAAAACATGATCAGCACCAAGGCTCCATGGGTGTTAGAATCATTACTGTGTAATCTAGATTATTGACTCTAGTGCAAGTGGGAGACTGAAGGAAATATTCCCTAGAGGCAATAATAAAGTTATTATTTATTTCCTTATATCATGATAAATGTTTATTATTCATGCTAGAATTGTATTAACCGGAAACATAATACATGTGTGAATACATAGACAAACAGAGTGTCACTAGTATGCCTCTACTTGACTAGCTCGTTAATCAAAGATGGTTATGTTTCCTGACCATGAACAATGAGTTGTTATTTGATTAACGAGGTCACATCATTAGTTGAATGATCTGATTGACATGACCCATTCCATTAGCTTAGCACCTGATCGTTTAGTATGTTGCTATTGCTTTCTTCATGACTTATACATGTTCCTATGACTATGAGATTATGCAACTCCCGTTTACCGGAGGAACACTTTGGGTACTACCAAACATCACAACGTAACTGGGTGATTATAAAGGAGTACTACAGGTGTCTCCAATGGTCGATGTTGGGTTGGCGTATTTCGAGATTAGGATTTGTCACTCGGATTGTCGGAGAGGTATCTCTGGGCCCTCTCGGTAATACACATCACATAAGCCTTGCAAGCATTACAACTAATATGTTAGTTGTGAGATGATGTATTACGGAACGAGTAAAGAGACTTGCCGGTAACGAGATTGAACTAGGTATTGGATACCGACGATCGAATCTCGGGCAAGTAACATACCGATGACAAAGGGAACAACGTATGTTGTTATGCGGTCTGACCGATAAAGATCTTCGTAGAATATGTAGGAGCCAATATGGGCATCCAGGTCCCGCTATTGGTTATTGACCAGAGACGTGTCTCGGTCATGTCTACATTGTTCTCGAACCCATAGGGTCCGCACGCTTAAGGTTACGATGACAGTTATATTATGAGTTTATGCATTTTGATGTACCGAAGGTTGTTCGGAGTCCCGGATGTGATCACGGACATGACGAGGAGTCTCGAAATGGTCGAGACGTAAAGATTGATATATTGGAAGCCTATATTTGGATATCGGAAGTGTTCCGGGTGAAATCGGGATTTTACCGGAATACCGGGAGGGTTACCGGAAGCCCCCGGGAGCTATTTGGGCCATAGTGGGCCTTAGTGGAAAAGAGAAGGGGCTGCCCTAGATGGGCTGCGCCCCCCCCCCCCCCCTTCCCCTAGTCCTATTAGGACTAGGAGAGGTGGCCGGCCCCCTCCTCCTCTTTTCCCCTCCGAGGAATCCTAGTTGGACTAGGATTGGAGGGGGAATCCTACTCCCAGAGGGAGTA
>NC_041392.1:741675137-741701858 GCF_002162155.2 Triticum dicoccoides | reverse complement strand
GGGAGTAGGACTCTCCTGCGCCTCCCCCCCTTGGCCGGCCAGCCTCCCCTCCTCTCCTCCTTTATATACGGAGGCAGGGGCACCTCTAAACACACAAGTTGACACAAGTTGATCCACGTGATCTATTCCTTAGCCGTGTGCGGTGCCCCTGCCACCATATTCCTCGATAATACTGTAGCGGAGTTTAGGCGAAGCCCTGCTGCTGTAGTTCATCAAGATCGTCACCACGCCGTCGTGCTGACGAAACTCTTCCCCGACACTTTGCTGGATCGGAGTCCGGGGATCGTCATCGAGCTGAACGTGTGCTCGAACTCGGAGGTGCCGTAGTTTCGGTGCTTGATCGGTTGGATCGAGAAGACGTACGACTACTTCCTCTACGTCGTGTCATCGCTTCCGCAGTCGGTCTGCGTTGGGTACATAGACAATACTCTCCCCTCGTTGCTATGCATCACATGATCTTGCGTGTGCATAGGAAAATTTTGAAATTACTACGAAACCCAACAATTCCAACCGACCCTATTGTCGAGAGGTTAAATTTAGTTGAGGAAGAAAACAATTTCTTGAAAGAAAAGATACAAAAATTGAGGAGGAGAAGATGATATTGGAATTGCATGTTGCGGATGTCGTCGATGATCACAAGATCAAGATGGATGCAATGCGCTTGAAGATTAGAAAGATTAGAAAATATGCCATTCATACCGAGGCTTGGTATCATTATGCCGTTGGATCAATTGTTACGTTGGTTGCGATTATAATCACGTTTGTTTTCGCATTGAAATGTTTTACATAGTTTCAATGTATGGTTTAATTAATTAGATGACCTGGAGAGCTATATGTTGTTAGATGAGAACTATGTATGTACTTTGTTTTTAATGTGATGATGAACTTCTATTAATTTGGTCACTTAATTATCTATTCATGATGTTCTGTAATGGTTTGTGACACACTTAATTATATATAATGCACGCAGATGAACCGGCAATGGATGTATGGTGACAGACACACCTCCAAGTACATTAAGAGCGTGCATGAGTTTCTCGATGCGGCTGAGGCAAACAAGCAGAATGGTTTTATGTGTTATCCATGCACTAAAGGTGGGAATACGATGTCTTACTCTAACCGGAAAATCCTTCACTCCCACCTGCTTTACAAGGGTTTCATGCCACACTATAATGTTTGGACGAGGCACGGGGAAATAGGGGTTATGATGGAAGGGCGAAGAAGAAGAGTACGATGACAACTATGTGCCCCCTGAATACGGTGATGCTGCAACGGGGGGAGCTGGTGAAGATCAAGAGGAACCAAACGATGTGCCCAATGATGCTGCAACGGGTGAAGCTGCTGAAGATCAAGAGGAACCAGACGATGTGCCCGATGATGATGATCTCCGCCGGGTCATTGTCGATGCAAGGACGCAATGCGAAAGTCAAAAGGAGAAGCTGAAGTTCGATCGCATGTTACAGGATCACAAAAAAAGGTTGTACCCCAATTGCGAAGATGGCAACACAAAGCTCGGTACCGTACTGGAATTGCTGCAGTGGAAGGCAGAGAAAGATGTGCCTAACAAAGGATTTGAGAAGCTACTGAAAATATTGAAGAAGAAGCTTCCAAAGTATAACGAATTGCCCGACAGTACATACGCAATAAAGAAGGTCGTATGCCCTCTAGGATTGGAGGTGCAGAAGATACATGCATGCCCTAATGACTGCATCCTCTACCGCGGGGCATACAAGGATCTGAACGCATGCCCCGTATGCGGTGCATTGCGGTATAAGATCAGACGAGATGACCCTGGTGATGTTGACGGTGAGCCCCCCAGGAAGAGGGTTCATGCGAAGGTGATGTGGTATGCTCCTATAATACCATGGTTGAAATGTCTCTTCAGAAACGGAAAGCATGCCAAGTTGATGCGATGGCACAGTGAGGACCGTAAGAAAGACGGGAAGTTGAGAGCACCCGCTGACGGGTCGCAGTGGAGAAAAATCGAGAGAAAGTACTGGGATGAGTTTGCAAAGGACCCAAGGAACGTATGGTTTGCTTTAAGCGCGGTTGGCATTAATCCTTTCGGGGAGCAGAGCAGCAATCACATCACCTGGCCCGTGACTCTATGGATCTATAACCTTCCTCCTTGGATGTGCCTGAAGCGGAAGTTCATTATGATGTCAGTTCTCATCCAAGGCCCTAAGCAACCCGACAACGACATTGATGTGTACCTAAGACCATTAGTTGAAGAACTTTTACAGCTGTGGAATGGAAACGGTGTACGTACGTGGGATGAGCACAGACAGGAGGAATTTAAGCCAAAGGCGTTGTTGTTCGTGACCATCAACGATTGGCCCGCTCTCAGTAACCTTTCAGGACAGACAAATAAAGGATACCACGCATGCACGCACTGTTTAGATGACACTGAAAGTATATACCTGGACAAATGCAAGAAGAAGGTGTACCTGGGCCATCGTCGATTTAAAAAAAAACCCAACCCCCCCCCCCTTCAAAAAAAACAAAAACCACAGCCCCTGAAATGCTGACGCGTGGATTCCTATTGGTCCCGGTTGGTGCCACCAACCGGGACCAAAGGCCCTCCTGCGTGGGCTCGGTGCACCGGCCACGTGGAGGCCCATCTGTCCCGGTTCTGGACTGAACCGGGACTAAAGGGCCAGGGCATTAGTAACGACCCTTTAGTCCCGGTTCAGGAACCGGGACAAAAGGCCCTTACCAACCGGGACTAATGGTGGTTTATCTACTAGTGTCAACTCTCTGGTAGTCTTTGATTTTTCTGTGGGACCAAAGAAAAGGTACCTCGTCCGGTCCTGCCAAGATATGGCTATGCTTGTCCTCAAAACTATCAACATACCAAACCCCACGTTTTTGGTCAAGCTTCACAGTCAGGTGCGCTTCGCAGTGGCAGCGTGTCTCGGGTCTGAGCCTACGGCTGTGTCCTTCCTCGGTTAGCAACCTGCTGTCACGTTTTCCTTGTCTGGAACAAACAAACCGCCTATAACGCATATGACGTGACTCGGTTTTGGTATACCTGACCCTATTCTTTCTAATGTTGAAACCATTTTCTCTAGCATAGCTGTTGTAGAAATCATATGCAGCCTCATGAGACGTAAAAGTCATTTGTATTATCTGCATGAACATATCCCTCTTATCATCTGCACTAGCAGTATCTTGGACATTTTTTCCCCTCAACTTCTGTCACCTACACAATCATAACATAGCCATGAAAACAGTTTTCTATGGTATAACATTACTTCCATACAACATTCATTACATACATACCTCACTCATGATGACCGACGATTGCGACTCCCCAGAATCAGGTCCAGCTAATGATTCGACATCAAGGCCTGTCTCTGCGTCGGATTCACCGTAATAGTCGTACGCACTATGACATTCGCAAATGAGCTGAAAAATATAACACAAATACATAAGTACTTATAATATAATATTCCAGGATTTATTCAACTTGCATGCATGCCAAAAAATTACACTTCCATACCTGACTAATGTAATATTCATTCGAGATCTCCGAGTTGTTTTCCTCACCATCATCATGCTCATTGTTTTCCTGACCATCATCATGTTCATCCATCTATAAATTTTCAAAATATAATATTGTCGGATGCCACCAAAAAGTTACAACATGATAATGCGACTCACATTAAGATCTTCCAATACGTTCCCATTCTCTGACCTATCTCCACGTTCTAAATTTTCATCATCTAACCAATCTTCTATCCAGTCTTTCATCACTTCTCCAAACTCCATGTCATACATCATATCAGTTAACTCATCGTCCGCCATGTCCTACAACAATTAATATGTATCATCACATGTGCAAACATTATCAATGCTGACATATACAACACCTAGCGCACGATCACGGATGTTAAATAAACTACCCCAACCGGAGAGCGCCCCAACCGAGGGCATTCAGATCGTGCACACAACCGACGCCAACGACCTCTGATTGCCCATGGATCCTCCCCCTCTCCACACCGAGCGCCGTTAAGGTACGTCCCACGAATCCAGTACGTGATCACTTTGGATCGCGAGAAGCTGCGCTACCCGTGATAACATGCGCCGCCGGATTCCTAGCCCACGGCACCAGTCGTGATTACTTTGGATCGCCGGATACCTAGTTAAGCCACCGCATCAAATAACGGAGCCGTCGTGCACACAACCGACGGCAACCGACGCTAGGTTAACCCTAGAAAGAAGAAACCCACTTTAGCCCGCGTGATCACTGTGTATATCACGACGAGCAGCACTACCAGAACAAGATCTGCAATGGCCTGGACCGCCAGAAAGCTAGGTTACCCGCCCCGCTAGGTTAACCACTACAACGAAAACAGCGGCAGTTCGTTTGATGCTGCCGCGAGCGAGACAAACGTGGGGAAACGAGATGCGGTACCTGCGAGCGCTGGAGGTTGACGACGGTGCCGCGCGCGCTCTCGGACGAGATCGCCGGCGACAAGATCGCCGCCGCCGATATTCCTAAAGAACCTCACCAGAATGATGGAGGAGCTGCGTGAATCTTGGAGCTGCGTGATTGATTGAGCTGTATGATTGATGGATCGGCCGTCGGTAGGTCCTACCTGGTCGTAGGGTCGTGTCATCCTTTTTTTTCGGGATGTCACCGTATACATATGTATGGGTCATACGGGTTATACTGGGCTTGGATATGGGCTACGGAGCTTGGATATGGGCAGCGGAGGGCCGGAGAAAAAAATAGATGACGGGGGTCAAGAATACCCCTAGGAAATTGAGTTAGAGGGTGCACCGGAGCAAGGCTCTGTGTACGCAGCAGTGCGGCTACGACCCATGAAGGCACAGCAACCGCCTCCCATGGTGCTGCGCCTCCTCCTCAATCAGATCGATCCCCAATTCCTCTGCACACCTGCCGCCGCGATTAGGCAAGCCCTCAGACCTCTGGAGGAAACTACACAACGCTGGCGGCGGTAATTTTGGTTCAGTGAAGTCCACTTGGGTAGCATAATCTGCAATCATACCATTTTAGGTTGCCCACTTCGGCTCTTCTAGGTACCCGAGGTATGCCGGCTCTACACGCACTGGCGGCGGTAATTTTAAGTTTATCTCACTTGATTCATGTAGGAGTAGAAGGTTATGGATATATTTCTGTTGAGGGGGATACAAGACATTGATGTGCCAGGTACTTCAAGGCCTGGCAGCACAAGGACTACCATCTACCGAAATAAAATTTTGTGATATTCATTGGTCCTACCACTCCAGCATAAAATAACTTAGATGAACTTTCTACGGATGTATCTGATTAAAAAGGAATACCACAATATACTAAGAATCTTGGAAATTCACGAGGCCACGTCCAGCCACAAGATTGCCATGAGATCCACAAACACGTTTGATTTCCCGCAATTTCCCACATGGTTTTATGTTTTAGTTTATGAAACTTACTGAATTTATCATTCGTTCCGATCAAGTTTTAGTCATGAACTTCGAAGGGTAACCAGTTTGCTATGTAGACAAGATATATATTCTGCTATTACAAATGATATCGTGATTGAACTATTTAAGAAGATGGAAGATGAGAGGGAGTTATAAAATGCGAGTCTCACATCATTTTTTATTTTTGTTTTCTGATATTTTTTATTTTTTGGTTCATACCATTGTTGTGAATTAATTTGTTTCTTTTGTATATAATTTTCAGGAAGTTGCAAATTAAATGCTACAAAGTCGTCTTTGTGCTTATTTTTCCTGAATAAGTAAATAACTGGTATTATGACTTCGCTCAAGTAGTACTAGAGTATGAAACTATTTTTGAATTTTAATGTAATAAAACGTATATATCGTTTCATTGTATTCTTTTTACTCTTTATATTGCCCTTTATCTATATGGCACTGCAATAGTTCATATAGTGGGTAGCGGTTGACACCAGTGCTCATTTTTTCTAGCTTCATCCCTGCCTAGGACGGAGGGCTGATGACCCAGTGCTTGATGTTTGATGAATAGATTGAAAGTATTTCCTACAGGAAAAAGGAACACCTTCATTTTTTAGCTCAACTGCAAAAATATCAGAGTGGCCACCTGTAAATATTGAGCTCAACTGCAAAATAATTGGAAGTAGTATTATGTTGACTTGAAACAGAAGCATTATTCATAATGCTACAATTTAATAAACTTTGACTGACATATTCTTGCGAAGAGCAATACTCAAAGTCGCATAGTGGAGACCGGGTGTCCGTTTCTTGCGAAGGGATTTGTTTCAAGTTAGGCCGATAGCAATAGTGTGGCTGCATGTATACTCTACTTTAAACCGATGCAACTTGAAACCGCAAGAATAGGATCTCCCAGGCAGGCCATCGTGCGGCCGCATGTGCTATTTAGAGGGTGTTTGTTTCCAGGGACTTTTTGGTATAGGGACTAAAAAAGATCCCTAGCAAACCAAACAGGGTGAGACTTTTTTGGGACTTTTTGCTAAAAGTTCTTAGAAGCACCTCCTTGAGAGTCTTTTTCAAAAAGTCCCAGGGACTAAAAAAAATCCTAGAACTAAAGAACCAAATACCATTTTAATTTAGAACGATCGACCGATCGAGGGCCAGATTAATTAATAACCCTTGCTAAAGCAGACACCAATCAGATCAGATTTAGCGCTAGCTGCCGGCCATGGGGCTCACCGCGTCGGTGCTTGGCTTGGGGCTCCTCGGCGCCGCGGCCGCCTCCCACAACGCCGAAGTCGACAACGACAAAACCGCGGTCACGCACTACGTGGCCAACGGCTGCTGCCTCAAGGAGTTCCGGACGGCCATGAGGACGTGCGACCCCTACGAACCCAATTACGCCAAGCGCCGCGCCGTGGACGTCGAGGCGTGCGTCGGCGCCACAAAGGCGCTGCGAGAGTGCTGCGCGCGCAACCCCGACTACTTTGAGCACCAGTACATCAAGCGCCTGGACAGCGGCCTCGACCAGGACCCCGACTGGCAGGTGGACGTCGGCAAGTTCAGGTGGTGGAGAGGCATGAGGAGAAGCTAGCTAGCTAGAGATTGCATCACTACTACTTAGTATATATCGTGATTCCTTGCGTTGTTCGATGGCATACTGCATGCATTCCGTAGATTGATCGTTAGTTCTACTAATATAGTTATATTATTCAGAGATTGTTTTTTGTGGCGTTATATAACAAACAGTTTTACTAAGTCCCAGTCGACTTAGACTTCGTTATGTCTCAGTCGATGCTACATGAAGATTCATACAAAAAAATTATTTTCAGTTTTCCTTTTTTCGTCTTATATATTATATCAGCCAAGTCTCAGTGCTAAGTCTCAGTCGACTCAGACCTAGACACATCCTATAATAAAAGACATTACTTTTCTATATTGTTTTTATTTTAATTTTATTTTTTGTGAGAAATCTATATTTTTTATTCTGATCCATATTCTACTACTGTATACGGCAATTTTTTATACACCGGTTTTCTGAGGCAAGGCAGTAGCCCCAATGCCGCTCCACCCGGAGAATACCCTGATGTAAACCTTGTTTTGATCGTTGACGTCCCAAGCGTTGGGTTTCCCCGCCTTCTGCATGCCCCGGTGCCGATCTGCCTCATCTCTTTGGCAGTAGTCCTACTTCTTTTTTACCTGTTTTTTTGTGTGTGTTTGTTGTGGATTTGTGTACTGCTCGGGATAGCGACGCTAGGCTGGACACAAATGAGGTCTAGATGTGTCAACTCCTTGAAGTCGTAGGTCCTTGAAAATGAAATAAGGTTCTCCTGCCCCCCCCCCCCCTCCCTCCTCCTTCGGGCGGTGCATCTTGCACCGTCGGAGGGCGTGTGGAGGTGTGCCTCCAATTTGATCTCGCGGGATTTGGTCGGTGCTTTCCTTCGATGGATCCTGCGTTCGTTTGTCTTACACTTCTCTTCATCGACGACTGGTGACTTTCTACTGCAATAGGATTTTCTTGGCTTCTGTGAGGGAGAGGCGATGACCCAGTGCTTTATATTTGATGGATAGATCAGAAGTATTTCCGGTAGGAAAAAGACCTTGATTTGTTTAGGCAAAAATACCTTGTTTAGATCTAATGAATTACTCCCTCCATTCCTTGATATAAGGTGTATAGATTTTTAAGAAAAAGTCCGAAATATAAGGTGTATTGCGTTGCACCACTCGTTTGGATAATTTTTTAAGGGATTTGATTACATTTCCTTATATAGGGCAAGCTCCTCTATTTTCTCATTTCAATTAGTTAGGTGTAATCTCTCCCAAAACTTGTGAAATTTTCCCTCCATGTGCGTTCTTTAATTTCCGTGCCAAAAACTATACACCCTATATTTAGGAACGGAGGGAGTATCAAACTTTCTCTTCTACAAAAATAGCTATGTCACGTCTCATAAAATATGCAACTTTTAGTAGGAATTTATTCCTAATTTGACTCAAAACGATTTCCTATCAGTTTTCGACCAAAGAAAAAGGAGGTGCATTCTTTTTTGAGAACGAAATATGTATATGGCAACCGTGTGGCAGATTGAAAACTGCCACATGATCTCAGTAACACCTTTCGATCGTGATCCCGATCCAATCGTGCCTCTTCTCTAATTTTTCTCTGCGAGCGACCTCACTCTCCAGACGACCCACCCACCTCCCTCGCCTTCCTTTCCCCTCCTCCCATCCCCAACCCAATCACGCGCTCACCGGATCTAGGTGAGACCTGAGGCTGAGCTCCACCCCCAGCCCATGGGCCGTCGGGTTCCAGTCCGTGGTGCCCTTCGGACTTCACCGTTGAGCCTTCGCGTCCTTGGCAATGGCTGCCCCGATATCCCATCTCGTCGTGCCTCTGGACTCCACTTCGGCGGCTCCGTCCATCGGTGCGTGGGAGCCACAACCTGAGGCAACTCTCCAACCGTGCAACTCCCCACGATCAACGACCGTAGTATACACCACCGTCGGTCACGCCCCCGACATGCAACTTCATCCCCGCAGCATACGGCTGGCCGAGCACCTGCACAGCACCCCTTTCACAGTGTCGCCTACCCATCTTCGGCATACTGCTGCCATATTAGTGCCAAAGTTAGTGCTCTGCACTGCTTCCATATTGCTTTTAGCATTTGGATACCATCTAGCATAAGTGCATAACTGATTTCGAGTTCGCTACTGATGTGATGTAACACTTACACTTGGCAGTAGGCTGGAGCTGTTCTTTGTTGCTAATCTAGTCATGAACCATGCTATATTCTATTTTACCAAACCAACAGTTCTGATGGTGACATTCGTTCATTATCATCTAGGCATGCTAGAAATGTCTTTTGATAGAAGGGCAGTGGTAAATAGTTTGGTAAGTTCGTCTACTACTACTACGATGTTGGTCATTGGCAAAGTCTCCAGAAACTATTCCTCTTAGAGTAATGTTGTGAAACTTTCAGGCGGCTTTACATGCATTTTAGGAAGCATATGTGATGTTGATTGACAAAAGACCAGATGAACCTGGATCATTATCGAGCAGAAGGATGCCTGAAGCGGTTAGTCTACACTGAAGCATCAAAGAGTTCAAAATTAAGTCCTTCAGTTAGTGCAACACAATTTCCCAAGTTTTATCTTTCTCGGAAATGAAAACCTTCCATTATTTTCTCAACAACATCAATGTTTTCTTCCTTTTGTTATCTGCAAGAAAGGAAATATTTCAGTTCTAACCTATCTCTTGGCTAGAAAATGGCCACTCTGAAATTTATTGCTTAAGTTATAGGCATAATATATCTTATGTTGGTCTTAAGGAAAATCAGATTTTTTTTTATGACATCCTTATGAGCAAGATATTCACATGAGAATCATATAATTCTTATGAACATATGGCAGAAGGATGTAGTATTGTTAAGGCAGCTGGCACATAACACAGCAATGACATTATAGAAAACGAAATATGTATGTGTAAACATTGTTTTAGCTGATGATGGTAACTTTGACCCGAATGAAAAAATTATTGAAACATTCCCCTGATAACCTCTGTGTAAACAATATGTTAATTTATGCACCGCAAACCTGATAACATATGAGCACACATCATGGTAACTTTGACTGGGAAAAAAGTTGGTGAATTTTACCCCGGTAACTTCTATGTCCATTACCATAACATGGAAAGTTAAGCTCTGCAACTCTAATAACTCACGTACAAACACAGTGGTAACTTTTTGACATAAGAAAAAGAGTTGGTGAAACATACTCTTGTATTTTTTGTGTTAAAAGTATGGTAATATATGCACTGCGGTGTTGGTAACTTACGTACAAACACCATGGTAAACTTTGACCGGAGATTTTTTTTGTTAAAAACACAACTCGGTAATTTTTCGTAAATAGCATGGTAATATATGCGCTGCAAACCTAATAACTTAGGTACAAACACCACAATATCTTTTACCTAGGGAAAAAAGTTGATGAAAACACCACCTAACACCATGGTACCTTTTTTGACCCAAGAGAAATTGTTTGAAAACTTACCTCGTAAGTTTTGCGAAAATAGCATGGTAATACATTTAAAAAAATAGCATGGTAATATACTCAACGCAAGCATGATAACTTTTGAAGAGAAGGGCGGAGTTGTTGAAAACATGTTCATCATAAATTCTGCATAAATAGGATGGTAATATACACACCGCAGATATGATAACTTACACATAGACACCATGGTAACTTTTGATTGAAAAAAGTGTAAAAACATGCTCATGATAAATTCAGCATAAATAGCATGGTAATATTTGAACCGCATACCTGAAACGTAACGCCCAAAAACCGTGGTAACAGTTGAGTTGTATATTTCCCTCACACCGTTTACATCAGCCTCGATGGGCTTATATGGAGAAAGTACAGAGAGGGAGAGAGGGAGAGTACAACGGCACCCCTGGCATGCAGGGCGTGTGGGCGCACGTAGGCGCATGATGTGTATGGACAGGTAGCCTAGCTAGAGACCCGGTGCGATGGGTTATCCTCCTGGGGGCGCTGTAGTGGTGCAGTCGAACACCCCCCCGCAGCCAAAACATGGGGTTCGCCGATGTTGAGGCTGGATCGAAAGTCGTTAAAGACGCGCGTCGGTAGCCCCTTGGTGAAGATGTCCGCGAACTGGGAGCTCGTTGGGACGTGAAGAACGCGTAGCTCGCCCAACATGACGCATTCACGAACGAAGTGAAGATCTATCTCAATGTGCTTCGTTCGTTGGTGTTGCACCGGGTTGCTCGACATGTAGACGGCGCTGATGTTGTCGCAGTAGACCACGGTAGCTCGCGCGGGAGGTTGATGAAGCTCGCCGAGCAGTTGACATAGCCAGACGGCCTCGGCAACCGCGTTTGCCACAACGCGGTACTCGGCCTCAGCACTAGACCGAGAGATGGTACTCTGCCGCTTCGACGACCATGTGAGAAGATTGCTGCCCAGAAAAACGCAGAAGCCGGAGGTCGACTTGCGCGTGTCAGGGCAACCTGCCCAGTCGGCGTCGGAGTAGGCAATGAGCTCGGTGGAGGTATCCCGATGGAGCTGGAGCCCGAGGTGTGTCGTCCCGAGCAAGTACCGGAGGATGCGTTTGACGAGCTGAAAGTGGCAGTCGCGCGGTGCATGCATGAACAAGCAGCACTGCTGCACGGCATAAGAGAGATCGGGGCGCGTCAACGTCAGGTACTGGAGCGCACCAGCCAGGCTGCGGTAGAGCGAAGGGTCGTGGAAGAGAGGCCCGGTGTCGGCGGAGAGTTTGGCGAGCGTGTCCACCGGCGTCGATAGTGGCTTGCAGTTGAGCATCCCGGCGCGATCGAGGATCTCCAACGCATACTGCTCCTGCGATAGGAACAAGCCGCGCGCCGAGGTGGTGACGTTGATCCCGAGGAAGTGGTGGAGCGAGCCGAGGTCGGTCATCGCGAACTCGCGATGTAGCGCCCGAATGACGGTGTCGAGGACGGCGACGGAGCTGGCGGTGAGGATGATGTCGTCCACGTAGAGTAGGAGATAGGCGAGGTCCCCGCCACGGCGGAGAATGAATAGCGACGAGTCCGCCCGCGACGCGACGAAGCCGATGGAGAGCAGGTACGTGGTGAAGCGTGAGAACCACGCCCTCGGTGCCTGTTTGAGGCCGTAGAGGGAACGGTTCAGCCGACAGACGTGCGAGGGTGAGGACGCATCGACGAAGCCGGAAGGTTGGGCGCTGTAGACAGTCTCCATGAGATGACCATGGAGGAAGGCGTTCTTGACGTCGAGTTGGTGGATGGGCCACCCCTTCCCGATGGCGAGGCTGAGAACCGTGCGGATGGTCGCCGGTTTGACGACGGGACTGAATGTCTCGTCGTAGTCGACGACAGCTTGCTGAGTGAAGCCGCGAAGGACCCAGCGCGCCTTGTAGCGAGCAAGCGAGCCGTCAGGGTGGAACTTGTGCCGGAAGATCCATTTGCCAGTGACGACGTTGGTACCTGCAGGACGCGACACTAAACTCCAAGTGTTATTCCGCATCAGTGCATCATACTCTTCTTTCATGGTGTTGTACCAATTGGGGTCTCGAAGAGCAACCCGGGAGGAAGAAGGGATGGGGCTGATGGTGGTCGGATGTGAAGTGGAGGTAGTGAAAGCCTTGGGCTGAGCAAATCCAGTTTTCGAGCGTGTGCGCATGCGGTGGTGGTTGACTGGAGGTGTAACCGGAATGGCTCGAGGAGGCAACGCGGGGCCAGGCGGAACGGCAGGAGACTCGCATGGTGTGGGTGTTGGGGACGGGCTGGTCGCGTGTGGAGGCGAGGTGGCGGGGGACGTGCATGGCGCAGCTGCATGCGGGCTCGGTGGGGACGGGGGATCTGCATGGGAACGAGGGGAAGCTGCATGGCCTGGGGACGCGGGCGGTGGGGTGCGCGCGTGGGATTGGGAGCGCGTGGGGGCCGCGTTGGATCGGGAGCGCGTGGGGGCCGCGGGGGATCGGGGGAAGTTAGCGGGTAGCGAGCGCAGAGGCGGGGATTGGGTGGGCGCGGGCAGTGATCCCGGAGCGGTAGGTGGGGTAGGCGCGGGGACAGCGGGAGGGATCAGCAGACGAGGCTGGTACAAGGTAGGTGGGGCACGGGAATCTGGAAGGATATCTGGGCGGGGATTTTCTGTGGACGTGCGAGGTGCGTGGGAAGGTGGTGTGTCGCCAGAAAAATATGGGAAGGTGCGTTCATCGAACGTAACATGGCGTGAGATGATCACTTTGCGCGTAGAGAGGTCCAGGCATCGGTATCCTTTGTGCTCGAGGGGGTACCCGAGAAAAACACATCGTGATGAGCGAGGGGAGAGCTTGTGGGGGCTGGTGGCGATGGTGTTGGGAAAACAGAGGCACCCAAAGACGCGCATGTGATCATATGTGGGGTGTTTGCCGAGGAGACGGTGATAAGGCGTCTCGGAGGCAATGGAAGAGCAAGGTCGCCGGTTGAGGATGTATGTGGCGGTATGGAGGGCCTCGACCCAGAACGCGGGGGGTAGGTTGGCGTGGATGAGGAGAACGCGCAAGATGTCGTTGGTGGTACGGATTAGGCGCTCGGCTTTGCCGTTTTGTGGTGAGGTGTGGGGGCACGAGAGACGGAAAGAGGCGCCATAGCGAGAGAAGAGATCACGAAGGGAGGTGGTGAGGAATTCACCCCCGTTATCGCATTGCATGCACTGGATGGGAACGTGGAACTGAGTGAGGACATACGCACGGAAACGGTGTAGTACGTCGACGGTGTCGGATTTGTGGCGTAAGGGAAACGTCCAAGAGTAATGTGAGTAGTCATCTAATATCACCAAGTAATATTGAAAACCAGAAAAGCTGCTAGTTGGAGAGGTCCACAAATCACAGTGTATTAATTGAAAGGGAGCGCTAGTAAAGGAATGAGAATGAGAGAATGGCAGCCGGGGCTGCTTGCCTAATTGGCATGCCGTACAAACGGAAGTGTTGGACACACCCTTATTACAGTTTGGAAGGAAATAAGTAGATAACATGGAAATGGTTTTATTGCTTGGGTGCCCCAAGCGCTGGTGCCACACGTCGCCGCCGATGACAGTGAGAAGGGCTTGCACGTTGGTGTTGGAGAAGAAGGGGTAGAGGTCTCCATGGCTATTGCACCTCATGATTATCTTGCGAGTGGCTAGGTCCTTCACGGAAAAACCGAACGGGTCAAATTCTATACTGCAAGAATTGTCAATGGTAAAGCGGCGAACAGAAATAAGGTTTTTGATAATCGTGGGGGAAACGAGGACGTCATTGAGAGAGAAGGAGGAGACAGTAGTAGAACCAACAGCAGTAACGGGTAAATGAGACCCATCTCCAACAACAATACCAGAAGAATGATGCAAAGATGGGGAAGAAAACTTGGAGAGGGTGTGCGTCATACCGGTCACATGGGAGGAGGCTCCGGTGTCGAGGAACCATTCCAGGCCGCCGCCGCCGGCGTGGTGCTGCGTAGACAGGTTCTGAAGAGCGGCGTAGAGCTGGTTGTACTGCTCCCACGAGGGGCCGCCGGTCGGCGGCGCGGCGGCCACCGGCTAAGCCTGGTGTGGTGGCGGTGGGCGGGGGCCGAGGACTCCTGCTGCGTTGGGCGCAGCCCAGGCGGGACGAGGCGGGGTCGGTCCAGGGAGCATGGTGCCGTACGGCGCGAAGAAGCCAGAGAGCGGCGGGCCGGGGGGTGTTGTAGAGGCGCCGCGCCCGGTCGAGGAACCAGCAGAGGAGGACGAGCCACGGCCACGGCCACGTCCGCGGCCACGCCCACGGCCGCGGGAGCCTGTGTCGCCGGTCGGGGATGGAGTGCCTCCTCTGCCCCTGTCGGCGGAGGAAGTGCGATCCGCGGAGGAGCCCTGGGGAGCCCGATCGGTGGAGGGGTTGGCGCCGCCGGCGATGGTGAGGGCGGTGGCAGTGGCCTCGGGGCGTCCGTCGAGGCGAGCGCGCTCATTGGCCGCGATTTCCTCCATGAGGAGTCGCGAGCGCGCCTGCACGAACGAGGGGAACGGAGTCTGCATAGGAAGAAGAGTGGCCATGATCTGAAATTTGCGGGAGAGCCCGCGGATCAGCTGGAGAGTCAGAGCCCGATCGGTGATGTGGTCGCCGGCATCCTCGAGCTCGTTGGCGAGGGACTTAAGCCGCCGACAGTACTCGGCAACGGACAAGTCCCCCTGGACCAGGTTGCGAAACTCCGCGCCGAGGATGACGGCGCGCCCCGCCTGGTTGTCACGGAACAGCAGGTGCAGCTCGGACCAGATGTCGAACGCGGTGCTCTCCGGGGAGGCGACGACGTCCAGGAGCTCGTCGGCGACGACCCCATGGAACCACAGGACGACCGTGAGGTCATCGTTGCGCCAAACCGCGCTCTGGCGAAGAGGCGCGGCGGGCTCGTCGAGGTGGTGCTGCACGTTATGGCGACGACAGATGCAGTAAAAAAGTTTGCGCCACTTGGTGTAGTTACCAGATTCCAGGTCCAGCCGGGATTGAAAGTGATGCGCGATGGAGGCTGGGAGGCCGACGGAGGAGGATGAGCCGACGTCCGGCGGGGCCAGGTGGGGGAACATGGCGTTGTCGAGGCGCGGGACCGGAACACTCCCGGCGACGCGAAGTTGAGTCGCAGCGGGCGAAGCAGAAGAAGACGCGGCGAGGTGGAGGCCGGGTGCCGTCGTGGAGGAGGAAGGTGGAGCAGCCTCGGGGATGGGCTCCTTGCCACGGACAACCGCGGGCGTGAGGCGGGAAGCGCGGGCCGTGGTGACAGCGGCGGGGGCCGCGGGAGTCGCAGCGGGGGCCGTGAAGGTGGCGGCGGGGACCGCGGTGGGCGCCGCGGTGGGGGCCGCGGCCGGTGCAGCGGGGAACGCGGCGACTGGGTCCGTGGCGAAGAGGCGCCGGGCGGCTGGAAAGACGTAGACGGACTCGAGGTCAGCAGAGCGGGAGCGACGAAGGAGTCGATCCATAGCAGAAGCAGAGAGGAAGAGGAAGGATCGAAGGTGTCTGATACCAAGTTGAGTTGTATATTTCCCTCACACCATTTACATCAGCCTCGATGGGCTTATATGGAGAAAGTACAGAGAGGGAGAGAGGGAGAGTACAACGGCACCCCTGGCATGCAGGGCGTGCGGGCGCACGTAGGCGCATGATGTGTATGGACAGTTAGCCTAGCTAGAGACCCGGTGCGATGGGTTATCCTCCTGGGGGCGCTGTAGTGGTGCAGTCGAACAGTAACTTTGACCAAGGAGGGAAAAAGTTATTGAAAAACATACCCTCCCAATAACTTATGTGAAAATAGCACGATAATATACGAATTGCATACCCGATAATTTACATACAAACACTATGGTAAGTTTGATCAAGAAAGGGAAACCGTAGTTGAAAAATATACCTTCAATAACTTATGCAAGAATAGCACGGTACTATATGAACTACATACCCGATAATTTACATACAAACACCATGCTAATTTTAACTATGGGGAAAAATTTATTGAAAAACTGACCCTCCTAATAACCTATGTGAAAATAACACGGTAATATACGAACCACATACCAGATAATTTATATACAACACCACGGTAACTTTAACCAAGTGGAAAAAGTTTTTGAAAAACATACCCCACAGTAACTTATGTAAAAACAAGACGGTAGTAAGGAACCACATACTCGATAACTTATGTACAAACATCGCGATAAATTCGACCAATATTTGTTAAAAACATACCGGATAATTTATATAAAAATAGCTCAGTAATATAAAAAATGCATACCCGATAACTTACCTACAAACTCCGTGGTTACTTTGATCAAGGAGAAAAAAAGGTAGTTGTTCAAAAACATAACCCCCAAGTAACTTATGTTAATGTATCATGATAATTTTACGTACCACAGATGTGGTAACTTATGTAATTCATGCGTGAGATCTTTTGAGCCGATAACTTACACACAAACACCTTGGTAACTTTTACCAAAGACAAAAAAGCTACTGAAAAACAAAACCCCGGTAACTTATATGAAAGTAACACGTAATATACGAACAACATAGCCGATAACTTATGTACAAACATTATGGTAACTTTCGACCAAGGAAAGAAAAAGTTGTTGAAAAACATAACCATGGTAACTTATGTGAAAATAGCACGGTAACTTGCATGCAATAGGCATGGTAACTTATGTAGCCTAGGCGTGGCAACTTTTGATTCGAAAAAAAGTCATCAAAACATACCAACATGGGATCTAGTTTCGAAGATCTCGTCGCGCCAAATCTATTTTGTGAAGACAATTTCTGCATCGGACCGACGATTTGAGCTATAAAACTTTTTGAATTTTTGAAATAAAGAGAATTTAGGATAACATCAGATTTTTTGTCCTCTAGTTCATGCATATAATTAGAAGGAAGAATGCCGTGCAGAAAAAAAAGCATGCTAATGCATGCATGTATGTAATTAAAATAAAGTTAGGAGGTGTGTGCCAGTTTTGCTTATATGGCACACATGTGCCAAATATTCCGGCCCTTTTGAGAAAACACAAAAGCCTTGTCTTTCGATTGATGTACTGAAATAAATTCCGTACAAACCCACATAGGGGTGCAGGAAGTCCTCTCTTGCACCAAGGGTGGTCGTCTATCATATCCAGGCCCGTCGATGGGGTAGGCCAAATTGGCCAACTGCCTCAGGCCCCAAAATTTCGGGCTCCCCAAATCATTAGTGTGTAGGCTGGGCTGCCCACTAGCCCTCGGCAGATCATATCTTGTTTCCTCGCCAGATGAATGTTGCAGGCTAGTTGACTAGTTCCCAAGGGATGGTCCCCGCGTGAGTGCTCCACACCTATTTGTTGTACGTTGGTTTTCTCCAGAGTTCACATATTGGATTTCTGAATTTTGGCACAGAGGACCCAAAGGAATCTGCATCTTCCGACCTGAAAAATCAAGAGACACGCTCCTGCTGAAAGTATTACATGTATGCCTTTTCGTTTCTGAATTTTGGTGCACAAAATGATCACATGGATAGTTAATAAACTTGAGCATTAGCCACTGTACTTCCTATATATCCATAAGCGATACTTTTCTTTACACTTTTCTTTAAGAGATAATCGCCAATTCAAAATTCAAGGTGCGGCCTTTTTCTTTTCTTATCTTGATAAATAACAAACTAAGAACTTCAGTTATATGAGTATATGAAAATTGAAGACCCCATTTTGCATTTCGTCCTGCCTCGAATTTCTGGAGACGGCCTTGGTCATATCCAGGAGAGCAAATGTTGCTGATGTGTCAAAATGAGCACCTAGTGACGAGATGTGTCATGGTCTCCTCTAACTAGTCTCAGAAAACACAATTAGGCGTATTCTAAGGTCTCTTTGCGCTAGCCTCAGCAGTTCATCATCAGCCCTAACATGCCGACCACACGAAGAACTTGACCCTCAGAGGAACACACGACTTCTAGGTTAGATTCTATAATGTCCAAGATCCAGTGACGGTCAACTCCCTAGTGGACCATCAGACTCAGGCGCAAACTCAAAAATGAGGAGACTGTCAAGCCTCGACGAGGAAGGCGGCTGGCAGGAGGATGTTGGAAAGTACATGTGGCGGCACTACATGAGAAGAAGCTAGATTGCATTACGTAGTAGTTAGTATCGTGATTCCTAGCTTACATACATGTTCCATGGCATGCTGCATGCATCCGATAGATCGATCGTTCGTTCATCGACCTCACCAGCCCGGGGGAGGACGACGACTACTAGGGCAATGCGCTGACCGTGCAAGTTTATTTTTTAAGTTTTTTTAATGTTTAATTATGGCCGGCGATTGACCAAACATTTAATGTTTAATTATGTAAAAAGTTCATTTTTGTCGCCATATGGTCATCTGGCAATGGAAACTAAGTTTCTAAGGGCATTTCTAACCGATCATCCCAATAAATAATGGAGTATTCAGTGAAGTAAAACCTTAATGGAATAAATTTACTCCACTAAGTTTTGGCAGGACCCAACTAATCCAATATATATAATGTCGCCCAACACCTGCTAGGCATGCACGCGACGATGGTAACCAAGAACGAGTGGCTTGACGAGGACCTAAAGCCGTCCCCGGAGCAGGTGCAGCAGCAGAGTCGTAAGCTGTTTCGGTGGTGGACTGGCATGAAGAGAAGTCTTTCTTAGTGGGACCCACAACTTCGCCACATCACCAGGAGACTCGGTTGAGCCTTCATACGCTGTGTTGAACCTTCATCCAAGTTGGATCCATCAGCAACACTTGATAGTGGCACGTTCCTAATGTTTTGGCAGGTAGAGCTCTAGAAGGTTCATACTCGGTTTTCTTGTCTGTATTGTTTCCTCGTTTGGTGTTTTTAGCTGTTTCCTTGTGTACTCCTTATTTTATTTTTATTTATTTCTTTCAAAAAAGTTCAGAAATTAATGAAAAAAATCTGAAATTTCGAAAATGTTCATCTTTTAAAATGTCCATGCCCTATAGAATTTTTTGAGAAAGTATTAAAATGCTCATGTTCTTTAAAAGTTAAGATCTGAAAATTAAGTAAGTAGCCGTAATTATTGAAATAATCAAAAATGAAAACTGACTGAAAACTAGTTAAAAATAACAGAGGAATAGACGCACTCGCTACAGTCACGCTGCTCCAGTGCGTTTGGGCGATAATTTGCCGCAACGAGCGGCAAATAGGAGAGATTTATAAGGGCCTTTTCTTTCCTTTCCACGCGGACAGCCCATTGAGCCAAACTTGGCCTCTAGTGGGCCGAGGTCGGGAACAACGATACACAGACACTGCCACCCCTGTACCCCGATCCCCTATAATCCAACGCCCGCTGGCGGTCGCTGCCGGAAAATCCCCCGCTCTCCGCCGTCCGTTCTCCCTCGAAGCTCTTCCTCTCCACCCCTCATACCTTGCTGCGCGGAGTGGATCGGTAATGGCGCGGCAAGAAAGCTTGGCAGATCGATGGTTGGAGAGCGCCGGCACCGGCGACGGAAGAGGAGGAGGGAGGCATGATGATTGCCAACCTGTGGCATGATGATCACCGAACTGTGTCATTTTTTGATAGCGGAAAAGCGCACTTTGAATTTATATGTGTTTGGAGGCCGAACCCTGGAGTCGCGGCTGGGAACTGGATTGCCCCCAGACCGAAAAAATCATCAGCATGAACACCAAAAATGCTTCGCCGGGTGAGCTGGGGGCAAACGACTGGAGATGTTCTAACTGCTGAAGTAGGAACTCGCCGGGTTGGATAGCGGAGGAACACGTATGGGGATGTCGCCCTATAAGTACCAGTGTTGTCACTCCGACTTCCTCGTGGATTAATTAATAATTTTAGACTAAATATGCCGTACGGTGGGAGATGAAATGGAAGGACGTGATGCATGAATGGGTCGTGGCTTGATAAGAAATGAAGCCAATCTCAAACAGGGTCGGCCCTTCTCCTGTCCTCCTCTCAAGAAACATTAGAGTTTCTCTGCCTTTCGCAGGCGTAGCCGTTGATCGCCTCGTCTCCGATGGCCTTAGGTTTCTAGATGGTTTTTGAGTTTTGTCAGGATTTATGTCCTGCTCAGAAATGCAAGACGGCGGCGGCTCTCTGAAGATGAAATAAGGTCCTTCCCGTTTAGCCCCCGTTTAGGTGGTGCATCTAGCATGTTGGTGGATGTGTGGAGATGTGTCCCCGGCAGATCTATTTTGTGTGGATCTGCTCGGATTTGGTTGTTCGTCTATGTTGGTGTGTTTTTAGAATGGATCCTTCCGATCAACGCGGCGGCGGTTGCTGTTCTGGTGCGCTGGTCCTATGAGGCCGTAGCAAGACGAGTCGACGACTTTCCCACTGTCTACTATAACAAGTTTTGGCCGGCTCTGACAAGGGAGTAGCCACAACGGCGACGTGCCTTTGGCTCGCTTCAGTGCTTGTACTTGTCGCCAGGTGGTCTATGAATCCGGTCGATGTCGGGCACGTGCCTTCGGCTCGCATGAAGGAGGAGCCCGCGTCGCCGCCACCGCACAGTCGATCCATTCAGATCGAAGGGCAAGCCTCAGCGCCCCTTTGCAACTAGAGCGGCCAATTTGTCAAGGAAGAACTTCCGCCCACACTCGCCAAGGCACATGGGCGGAACCTCCACTACCTCAGTAGTAGTGGTCCCTCCTCATCACGGGCTGTCATGTCCTCCGAGGAAATGGCGACAGTCTATGGGTGCAGCTTCACGACCATGAGTAGGCACTCAGCGCCAACAAGCGGTGCCACTACGGGACGACACCTCCATGTCCATGCCAGCTATGCTGCAACCGACACACTCGTCCGGCGTGGTCTTCGATATTGTCGGCGTGGTCATCATCATCATTGCTCGTCGCATAATAAGTGTTCGACGAAATGTATGAGCCCAAAAAAAATTTTACTCCCCTAAATTTAGAGGATCGGCTAGAAACGATCAAAATTTAGAGGAGTAAAAATACTCCAATGAGGGATACTCAGCCTTTTACTCCTCTGTAAATTTCAGGAGATTTTTCAGTGGGGTCGGCCCGACCCTAATCATAATCCTCCACGTCGATTTTACGTAAAACTTGTTGTAAATCGTACGTGAATCTATCATTGCTCGGGTATAGTACATTGCAAGGCGTCCCGCGCGAGGAGATTGCAAAGGAGAGAGGCGGGATAATCCAGCGAGACATGCCTTAGAATCAGACGGTTGGCAGGGCGTTTTGTTTTACATTACGGCTAAGCGACGATCATGTATGTATGGGAAACTAACTCTAGACATGTTTCCTTTACACGCACGAAGAACCATCATCCTTTACGTATTTATATTATAAGCGGGGCGATATATTGCCGGCCGTAGCTAGCTCGACCGATCGATCTACGAGTTGCTTAACCCTAGCTGTATTTATTGTTGAAGTTAACCAGGTCGTCCGGTTCGGCTCGGGCTTGGAACCGACATCGTGTATGTATAGGATTAGTAGTAGCCTAGGTTAGCTATATATACTTACACATATGCCCTGTAATCTCTGTATCGAACCCAGATCAAGAAGTAATAGATCAACAGGACCGACAAGGCCCTGTTTAGCCATATATATATCGCCTGCCTGTGTGTTCTCGTCGAGTTGTTTCGCTGGTTAGATCGCGATCAAGCCCACTGGTAGAAAAAGAGGCTTCCGTCCAGCCCCATTAGTCGCGAAACTGTAGGAACCGCGACTAATGAAGTCTTTAGTCGCGGTTCGGCAGACGAACCGCGACCAAAGGCCTGGGCCCAGGGCGCTCGGTGGCCAGCTGGTGCACGTGATGGGCTTTAGTCGCGGTTGGCCAGGCCAACCGCGACTAAAGGTGCCCAAAGGCCTTTAGTCGCGGTTGGCCAGGCCAACCGCGACTAAAGCTTCTCCCCTATATATACCAGTTCAGCACGCTCACTTAGCCATTTGGTGCCACTTCTCTTCACAAGCTTCACAAGGGGGTGTAGGTTTGCTTTTGGTTCCTCTTATGCACACAAGGTGTTTGATGAAATGCCCCAAGAGGGTGAAACAAACATGATATGAAGTGTTGGAGCCACACTTGAGGTTCCTCATTTATTTTTTCCTCCTCGATCGCGGTTAGCAACTTGAACCTTTCATGCATGTGTGTCATTGATAAAATATGCATGTGTGTTGTTCATTGTTTAATTTCTATTGTTTATAGCTAGTTAGTTTAACAAATGCATGATGATTAATTATATATTTTATATTATAATAATGCAGATGAATCGGCAATGGATGTACGGTAACCGACTCTCCCGCGAGTTCACTACGGGTTTGAAAGATTTCCTCGTAGTGGCTAATGCGAACAAGCAGAAGGGTTTTGTTATCTGTCCATGTGTTGAATGTAAGAATCAGAAGGGTTACTCTTCCTCAAGAGAAGTTCACCTGCACCTGCTTCGGCACGGTTTCATGCCAAGCTATAATTGTTGGACCAAGCATGGAGAAAGAGGGGTTATAATGGAAGAAGATGAAGAAGGGGATGATTTCATCGATGAAAGCTATCTTGCTCATTTCGGTGATACTTTCATGGAGGATGCTGAAGGTGAAGGGGAAGGTGAAGGGGAAGGTGAAGGTGAAGAAGAGGCACGTGATGAGACCGTTGATGATCTTGGTCGGACCATTGCTGATGCACGGAGACGCTGCGAAACTGAAAAGGAGAGGGAGAATTTGGATCGCATGTTAGAGGATCACAGAAAGTCGTTGTACCCCGGATGCGATGATGGTCTGAAAAAGCTGGGCTGCACACTGGATTTGCTGAAATGGAAGGCACAGGCAGGTGTAGCTGACTCGGCATTTGAAAACTTGCTGAAAATGTTGAAGAATATGTTTCCAAAGAATAATGAGTTGCCCGCCAGTACGTACGAAGCAAAGAAGGTTGTGTGCCCTCTAGGTTTAGAGGTTCTGAAGATACATGCATGCATCAACGACTGCATCCTCTACCGCGGTGAATACGAGAATTTGAATGAATGCCCGGTATGCACTGCATTGCGTTATAAGATCAGAGGCAATGACCCTGGTGACGATGTTGAGGGCGAGAAACCCAGGAAGAGGGTTCCCGCCAAGGTGGTGTGGTATGCTCCTATAATACCACGGTTGAAACGTATGTTCAGGAACAAAGAGCATGCCAAGTTGTTGCGATGGCACAAAGAGGACCGTAAGTCGGACGGGGAGTTGAGACACACCGCAGATGGAACGCAATGGAGAAAGATCGACAGAGAGTTCAAAGATTTTGCAGCTGACGCAAGGAACATAAGATTTGGTCTAAGTACAGATGGCATGAATCCTTTTAGCGAGCAGAGCTCCAGCCATAGCACCTGGCCCGTGACTCTATGCATCTACAACCTTCCTCCTTGGTTGTGCATGAAGCGGAAGTTCATTATGATGCCAGTGCTCATCCAAGGTCCGAAGCAACCCGGCAACGACATCGATGTGTACCTAAGGCCATTAGTTGATGAACTTTTACAGCTGTGGGGCAGACCTGGTGTCCGTGTGTGGGATGAGCACAAAAAAGAGGAATTTAACCTACGAGCGTTGCTTTTCGTAACCATCAACGATTGGCCTGCTCTTAGTAACCTTTCGGGACTGTCAAATAAGGGATACAATGCATGCACGCACTGCTTACATGAGACTGAAAGTGTACATTTGCCAAATTGTAAGAAGAACGTGTACCTTGGGCATCGTCGCTTTCTTCCGAAAATTCATCCAGTAAGAAAGAAAGGCAAGCATTACAACGGCAAGGCAGATCACCGGCCGAAGCCTGCGGAACGCACTGGTGCTGAGGTATTTGATATGGTCAAGGATTTGAAAGTCATCTTTGGAAAGGGTCCTGGCGGACAATCAGTTCCGAATGGGAGCTGACGGGCACGCAGCCATGTGGAAGAAGAAATCTATATTCTGGGAGCTAGAATACTGGAAAGTCCTAGAAGTCCGCTCTGCAATCGACGTGATGCACGTTACCAAGAATATTTGCGTGAACCTCCTAAGCTTCTTGGGCGTGTATGGGAAGACAAATGATACAAAGGAAGCACGGCAGGACCAGCAACATTTGAAAGACCCTGATGACCGGCATCCGGAATGGTTTCAAGGTCGTGCCAGCTACGCTCTGACCAAAGAAGAGAAGGTCATCTTTTTTGAATGCCTGAGCAGTATGAAGGTCCCGTCTGGATTCTCGTCCAATATAAAGGGAATAATAAACATGGCGGAGAAAAAGTTCCAAAATCTGAAGTCTCACGACTGCCACGTGATTATGACGCAATTGCTTCCGATTGCTTTGAGGGGGCTCCTGCCGGAAAATGTTCGAGTAGCCATTGTGAAGCTATGTGCATTCCTCAATGCAATCTCTCAGAAGGTAATCAATCCAGAAGATCTACCACGGTTACAGAACGATGTGATCCAATGTCTTGTCAGTTTCGAGTTGGTGTTCCCGCCATCCTTCTTCAATATTATGACGCACCTCTTGGTTCACCTAGTCGAAGAGATTTTCATTCTCGGTCCTGTATTTCTACACAATATGTTCCCCTTTGAGAGGTTCATGGGAGTATTAAAGAAATATGTTCGTAACCGTGCTAGGCCAGAAGGAAGCATCGCCAAGGGCTATGGAAATGAGGAGGTAATTGAGTTTTGTGTTGACTTTGTTCCTGACCTTAAGCCGATTGGTCTTCCTCGATCGCGGCACGAGGGGAGACTAAGTGGAAAAGGCACGATCGGAAGGAAATCAACGATATGTATGGACGACCATTCTCTGACTGAAGCACACCACACTGTACTGACCAATTCCAGCTTGGTGGCTCCGTACTTTGAGAAACACAAGAATATTTTACGCTCGGACAACCCGGGGAAGCCTGAATCCTGGATTAGGAAGGCCCACATGGAGACTTTCGGCAGTTGGTTGAGAAAATATTTAATGAATGACAATGATGTTGTAGATCAGCTGTACATGTTGGCCAAGACACCATCTTCGACTATAACGACTTTCCAAGGGTACGAGATAAATGGGAATACATTTTACACGATCGCCCAAGATAAAAAGAGCACCAACCAAAACAGTGGTGTCCGCTTTGATGCAGCAACCGAGAATGGGCAAAAGGTCACATATTATGGTTACATAGAGGAGATATGGGAACTTGACTATGGACCCTCCTTTAAGGTCCCTTTGTTCCGGTGCAAATGGTTCAAGCTAATAGGAGGTGGGGTAAAGGTGGACCAGCAATACGGAATGATAATGGTGGATTTCAACAATCTTGGTTACCTTGACGAACCATTCGTCCTAGCGAAAGATGTCGCTCAGGTTTTCTATGTGAAGGACATGAGTAGCAAACCGAGGAAACGGAAAGATAAGAAAACGATCAGTACATCATGCGATGATCCAAAGCGCCACATTGTTCTTTCAGGGAAAAGAAACATCGTGGGAGTGGAGGACAAGACAGACATGTTAGAAGATTATAATATGTTTGCTGAAATTCCGCCCTTCAAAGTGAACACCGACCCAAGCATTTAAGTTAAATGATGAGGATGCTCCATGGATACGGCACAATCGTAAGCAATCAGGGACACAAGGGAAGAAATGATGTGTAATAATTTATTGTACCAAACTTTGTTGAATGGATCATGTGAATTATATTACCCGTGATGTGTTTGGTGTCCATTTTCGAATGATTCGAGATACCACTGATGATACATGAAATTTGGAGTGATTTAGTCATACTCCTGCCTAGGCGTATAATATGCATACTCGTAGTCTTCATAGCCGCCGCCGTTGTACTGGTAGTCGTCGCCTTCTAAGTTGCCGCCGTCGTCGTCGCTGCTGTCGTCGCTGTCGTCGGGCGGCGCTCGAGGCTCGAACTGAGGGTAGCGCAGGCGGGGGATATCGCCGGCCGTGATGTAGTCCATGACGCTCTGCAGAGTCCGGCCGTACCACCATAGCCGACGGCCGGCCTCAGGTATATTATTTTGAATTGAATTAGTTTTATTTTTCTTAATTTTTTGATATATTATTTGTATTTTTAGAATTTTGAATTGAATTAGTTTTATTTTTCTGAATTTTTTGATATAATATTTGTTTTTAACATATTGAATTGAATTAGTTCTATTTTTCTGAATTTGTTGATATATTATTTGTATTTTTAACATATTGAATTGAATTAGTTTTATTTTTCTTAATTTTTTGATATATTATTTGTATTTTTAAGATTTTGAATTGAATTAGTTTTATTTTTCTGAATTTTTTGATATATTATTTGTATTTTTAACATTTTGAATTGAATTAGTTTCATTTTTCTTAATTTTTTGATATATT